>NC_056737.1:373943756-374293396 GCF_019279795.1 Protopterus annectens | reverse complement strand
ATGGTAAACTGTCACAATGACTTAACTTTAAACCTTCCAAGCCCTGCTCAACTAACTTCCTTTAGGGGGAAAGATCGCCCTGCATGCAAAAAACTGGGAGCTCATTACCCAAGACATATGGGTTTTAAATATAGTTTCCCCAAGTATACAGATTCTACTTCCACTCCTTACCAACCCCAAACGGTTGGCCAGACCTACCCCCAATTCAGTGGGCAGAGGCTGAAAAACAGGTTCTCTCTTTAATCATTAAGGCTATTCAGTCTGTCCCAGGAGAAGAATGGGGGCAAGGTTTTTACTCAAGACTTTTCCTGGTTCCCAGAAAAGGCAATTCCTGGCTTCCTATTCTGGACCTGTCTATCCTAAACACCTTTTTGGTAATCCCAAAATTCAAAATGCTAACTCTTCATCAGCTGCTTCCTATGCTAGGCAAAAATGCCTGGTTGGCAACACTGGATTTAAAGGAAGTCTGCCTGCACATCCCAATCGGGGAATCTTGCAGAAGATACCTACGCTTCAGAGCAGGCTACATGCACTATCAGATGTTCTTTGTGTTTCACTGTTGCAGTCATTACATTTGGGTAATCTGCTGGCAGGTTGCCCACAGTCGGCCTGAATTCCAAAGTCTTGGGTCCTGCGTCAGTTGCTGTTTTCTCTTCCATGACGTTAGGTCATCAGGGGTACAAAACATGCAGCCGACGCCATTTTCTTTCGTCTTTCTTGCCATGTAGTGCCCAAAGCAGAAGCATTTCGCAAGTGCCAGTCGGCCGACTACTGAAATATTCGAGTTTGAGTTTCAGAACCGAAGTCTTCACTAAAGCTAAGTACCCTGTTAGAAACTTTTTCTTGCTTTTTACCAATGTCAGAAAAAGTTAATAATTGTATTACTTGTGGGAAGCAAATACCTCATAAGGATTTCCATTTATACTGTATTCCTTGCCTAGGCCCTGACCACAATGTGCCTGGCTGTCGGTTTTGTGCTAGATTTTACCAACGCACTATTAAGCGTCTGTATATTTTGGCATCAGATTTAACTACCCAGAAATGTCGTCTGATAGCAATCCGACTACCGGAGTACATAAAAAGCGCAAAGAAAAGGACAGAGAAAGGCAGTCGAGATCCAAAACAGACGACAAAGCTTCTCCTAAGCCAGTCGCCGGTACTTGGTGAGGTGCTTTTTCAGTCTCTGATACCCGCTACCTTCGAGTCGCAGGCCTCTACCGATGCACTGTCAGTTTTCTGCACTGCCCTTTGGCTTATCTACTGCGCCCAGGATATTCACAAAGTACCTGGACAATTGTCTAATTCAGGCAGAAAGCCAGGACATACTATTAAATCGTCTGGCATTTGTAAAGAAATTACTAACTTCTCTGGGGTACACCATAAACGAAAAGAAATCGCATCTAGTACCCTGCCAACAAATTGTATTCCTAGGAGCAAGCTTGAATACAACTTCCCAGATGGCCTACCTCACGCCAGAGAAACAAGTTCATTTGACAGCTTATTTCAAACTACTGGTCACAAAGACCCAGCTATCTGCAAGGAAAATACTGCACGCCCTGGGGTTCATGGCCTCTTGCATTCTACTAATTCCATGTGCAAGACTGCATATGAGGAAACTACAATGGTATCTAAAAAGCCTATGGTGTCAACATTCTCAGGACCTAGAATTAATGATTCCTATCATCCCTTATCTAAAGACAGAGTTCCTTTGGTGGGCAGAGGCCTGCCACCACAACAAGGGACTGCCATTCATTCTACCCCCTGCCGCCCATATCCTAACAGACTCATCAGACTATGCATGGGGGGCTCACTTGGCAGGGCAGTGCATTCAGGGCAAATGGAACCCGAGTCAGATACACCTGCATATCAGTCAAAAAGAAATGTTAGCTGTACAGAATGCTCTGACAGCCTTCAAGGACCACATTCTTCCAGGACAATTACTGGTAAAGACAGACAACACCATTGTTATGTGGTACATAAACAAGCAGGGGGGATCCCACTCATACCCTCTCTGCAGGCTAGCCATGGCGCTGTGGAACACAGCCTTGAGCAACCAAGTGCACCTACAAGCTCAATTCCTGCCAGGCAAACTAAATACACTGGCAGATGAACTAAGCAGAAATCTCATGGACCCACACGAGTGGAAACTGGAACCAAAGGTGTTCAACATTTTGAGAAACAAATGGAGCCCAGAGATTGACCTGTTTGCCTCCCCTCAGAGCTACCAATTGGACAAATTCTGCACAAGGACTCCCCACAGACAAGCTTGAAAAGTGGATGCCCTGCCTTTGCCTGGAAAAACATATCAGTCTATGCCTCTCCACCTCTGGCTCTCCTCTCCAAAGTGCTACTAAAGATCAAATAGGGCAAACCAAGGACAATACTGATTGCACCAGACTGGCCACGCCAACACTGGTACAACCCCCTTGCGCAATGTGTCACTACTGAAACCATGGCACCTGCCTCAGACCCCTGCCCTGCTGTCCCAGCAGGAGGGCCAGATTCTGCACCCAACGCTTCAAACCCTGATCCTGGCAGCCTGGCTAATTATCTGATCTCTCCATTACCATCCCTCAGTAAGCAAGTGATGGATGTCATTCTTGAAACAAGGAGGCCTCATACTAGAAAACCCTATGCTGAAAAATGGAAAAGATTCTGTTCCTGGAGCCAAACTCAGGGGATGGACACAACAGTGCCCAATTTACTGCACATTCTTCAATACTTAACTGAGATGCTTCACAAGAGCCTTTCTTCATCTTCCATCAAAATTCATGCCTCGGCCTTTTCAGCACATTATAATACAGAACCATCCCTCTTCTCTCATCCACTGCTGAAGCAATTCCGCAGAGGGGCCAAAAACTTAAGACCCACCCAGGAGAGCCACTACTCCAGCCTGGGACCTTAACTTTGTATTGGAAAAGCTCACTCTACCTCCCTTTGAGCCAGCTGCATATGCAGAGTTGAAATTCCTTTCTTGGAATACAGCCTTCCTTCTAGCCATCACTTCAGCAAGAAGGATGTCTGAACTACAGGCCCTCATGGCAGTGGAGCCATTCATCATCTTTCATGTGGACAGGATGTCCCTCCAGGACCAATCCTTCATTTATGTCCTAGGTGGTATCCAGTGTGGCCCTTAATCATTCCATTCATTTGCCAACCTTTTCTAATCCACAGAACAAAGGGGAAAGAATACTGCACTCCTTGGACGTGCACAGACAACTTAGATTTTACTTGGACAGGACTAAGCCTGTCAGGAAATCTGAACAGCTGCTCGTTGCATTTGCTGCAGGGGCAGAGGTGAAGGCCATTTCAAATGAAACCATTTCTAAGTGGATAGACCATTGCATTCATTTCTGCTGTAAGCACCATGAAAAACCTACCCCACAAGGGGATAAGACCTCATTCTACCAGGGCTGTATCTACCGCTACAGCCTTTCTCATAGGTGTCCTTACCAGGGAGATCCTAGAAGCTGCTACCTGGAGTTCTGTACATACCTTCACCAAGCATTACCACTTGCCAGTTTTCTTCTAAATCCAGGAGCTGGCTTTGCCACTGCAGTCTTGCAGGGCCTCATAGCTGGTCCTAATGCTGATTGCCTCCTCCCTTCCTTAGCTTTGGGAATCTACCCAAATGTGATGACTGCAACAGTGAAACACGAAGAACATAGTACAGTTGTATACACTTGCCATAAATGTAGATGTTCGAGTGTATTCACTGTTGCAGTCCTGGTTACCCTCCCTCCAGCCCCCTGACTTCTATTGACTATGCCTCTATTCTTGTTTACTGTGCTTAAAGCTTTCTGGTGTATTTGCTTTTTGTTGGAGGTGTAACCTTGTAGATAATTGCTTCCCATTATGGAAGCACCGGACATCTGGGGCAAGAAAAACTGATGTAATGGCGAAGGCTGCATGCTTTTATACCCCTGACTACCTGACGTTATGGAAGATGCGACAGCAACTGATGCAGGACCCAAGACTTTGATAATCAGGCCGACTGAGCGCTACCTGCAAGCAGATAACCCTAATGTAATGACTGCAACAGTGGATACACTCGAACATCTACATTTATGGTAAGTGTACACAACTGTACTTTATCCCTGCTGTGGTAGCCCTCGGCTGGCCTGAATACCAGAGTCAGTATTTTTCTGTGTTGGCTGCTGTCACTTGCTGCTTGATGTCAGGTCGTCAGTGCTATAAAGGAAGACTGTCGACACCATTACACCAGTCTTTCTTGCTGTGGAGCCCGTAGCAGAAGCAGTTCACAAGAGTGCCAGTCAGTCGCTACCAGAGTTTGAATTACGGCTGAAAACGTCTAAAGCTAAGTAGCCCATTGGAGATCCTTTTTTCTTGCGCTAACCGATGTCTGAAAAAGTTAACAATTGTCTCACTGTGGAAACAAATACCACACCAAGACTTCCATTCATACTGCGTCACTTGTTTAGGCCCAGACTATGACGTCCCCTGTTGCTGATTCTATGCCCTCTTTAACTTGAAAACCATTTGTCGTAGAGCTCTTATTGTAGCCAGCTATTTTCATCTTCCATCTTCGCATTCCGAAATGGCGTCCATCAGCCAACAATCTGTAGACATTCCGAAACAACATAAGGATAAAAATAGAGACCACGCAAGGCTAAGACTTCCGACGACTGTACCGCTAAGCAGGACTTCAGTTCTCCAGAATTTAGTGAGGCGCCTTCGCAGCCCCTGATGCCCGATTAGATACCTTTGCAGGCTTGTATTGAGACCCTTTCGAGTCCGGTATGCCACAGAAATCGTTTTAGTCTTCCCGAGCCTTTGGTTGACTCTGCCTTGGTTGGGTCAAGAGCTACAATGCAGGCACCGGCTTCTGAGGAGGTTTTTTGCACTACCGAATCTAGACAAAAAAGATGTCCCCTCCGACTACCATTTCTCTCAGACCGATGGATACTCTTAGGCCTAGAAGTAAGGGCACTCCTAGCAAAACTACCTCTAGCAAACATTTTACTCATGTTCCACCACCCAAGCTCAAATGCTTAAAATGGCGGAGGATCTCAGGGGAAGTCAGGCCACACCTTCTAAAAGGAAGAGAGACCTTTCTCCTGAAATACTGGCAGAACAGGATTTTGCAGAGTCTGATTATTCAGATTTTGAAAAGGAACAACCACCTCTGACTGCTTATGAGGATTCAGATGCAGAGGCAGCCATTCCTTCTTCCTCCACCACCAGAAGATCTTTCCTTTGGGGAAACGCATCGCACCCTCAGGGAACATTTTCACTGGGAATCCCAGGACTTCCCTCTGTCTAAGAAAAGACTAAGAGTTTCTATACCTGCCGCAGCACAGACCCTTGGTCATCCCTCCAATCTTAGAGGTGGTTGATGATGTTTTCCATGAGTCCAGCTTAACTCCTGATACCCTCCCACCTGCTCCCAGAAAACCTGACCGGTATTAGAGTACCGGATTTTCACAAATATCTGTACAGAAATCCTGCTGCAGACCTGGAGGTCATTACACAGGGACCAAAAGAAGCTAAGGCTAGTTCTGCAAAGAATCCTATTCTTTCTGACAAGGACTCCAGAGCTCTGGACAGATGCGGTAAGAAAGTATACACTTCTGCAACCTTGGCTATCAGAGCTCTCAACTGTCAGTTCCACATGTTAAAATAACACACTTTGAAACTATTAAAACAAAAGATTTTAACGTTTTCTAACTGTGCCAATTCGAAAGAGTTAGCAGATTTACTGCACTCTACTTGTCAAGTGGCTAAACACTCATTGCAATGTGGCTATGACGCCCTAGAAGCCTAAAGCAAGGCAGCAGTTTCAGGATCTGTGATTAGGAGACATGCATGGTTGAAGGAAGAACCTCTCCTTGATGTCAAATTTAAATTACTTGAAGCACCCTTGGATAAGGACCGCTTGTTTGGAGTAAAAGCAGAAGAGGTGCTTAAAAAGATGGAAGACAAAGTAAAATCTGTGCAAACAGTAAAAGATTTCTTTCAGGTACAACCTCCTAGGTTCAGCAGGAATATTCCCTCAAAACACTGGTCCTTTCCTGCACCTAGCATACAGGGGCAGGGTAAGCCCCGCAGGGACAGACCACCCAGACTCCTATCCCAGGGACAGCAGAGAACCAAACAGTGGACCACTTCCACTCCAAAGGCAAGGAGTTTTAAGCCATCCCTTTATGGCAGAAACTCTCAGTGATTTCCTCTCTCCCTCTGCCCTCTTTTCACTCTTCAAAAACTAAGAAGGCGGCTCTTCCTCTACAAAGAAAATTGGCTTTCTGTAACAAAGGACCAATGGGTCTTAATCATTTTTCAATGATACAAATTCTTCTTCAGAGACTTCCCAATTCTAAGAGGGTACCCAGACTTACCCCCCAATCAAGTGGGCAGAGACGTTGAAACAAGTCCAAACTCTCATATCCCAAGGGGCAGTAGAACCTGTCTCCTCAGATCAAACAGGCAAAGAAAGGCTTTTATTCCAGACTATTCCTGATTCCCAGAGAAGAGGGCACTTGGCTCCCCGTCCTGGATCTATCCATTCTGAACACTTTCCTGTTATCCCCAAATTCAAAATGCTAACTTTGCAACAGCTGCTGCCTATGCTGAGAAAAATGCCTGGTTAGTTACCCTAGATCTAAAAGATGCCTACCTTCACATCCCCAGAAGGGAATCCTGCAGGAAATTCCTTAACTTCAGAGTAGGCTCACAACACTTTCAGTTCTCTGCGCTACCATTTGGCTTATCTACTGCTCCCAGGGTAATCACCACATGCTTAGCCCCGGCCATAGCCTTTTGCTGACAGAAAAATATACAAATTTCTGGACAACTGCCTCATTCAGGCAACTTGCAGAGAAAAGCTCCTCAAGGACCTCCTCTTTGTCAAAACCCTCCTAACCTCCTTAGGGTACACCATCAGCAAGAAGAAAGCAAACAAACACCCTCCAGGAAGTTCATTTTCTTGGGAGCACTGCTGGACACAGCATCCCAAATGGCCTTCCTATCCCCAGAAAGCAGAGCTTCTTGCCTCTCTCTTTCACCCAGCTGGCTTCCAGAAGTCTTCATTGCAAGGAAGTTCCTGCAAGCCTTGGGGTACATGGCATCTTGCATTCTTCAAATTCCTCTGGCCAGGCTTCAATGAGAGAACTTCAGTGGTACCTAAAGAACCTTTGGTGTCAGCACTCTCAACCTCTAGAGACCTCTCTCCCTGTGATCCCATGAATAAGACTGAGTTTCTCTGGTGGGCAGGGGCTTGTACCCAGAACAAGGGTCTTTCCTTCACCTTGCACCCAACCGGGCAGACCATTACCACGAACCCCTCAGACATAACTTGGGGCGCTCACTTAGAAGGCAGGTGTACCCAAGGTCTTTGGGATGCCCAGCACCTTCCCTTACACATCAACCAGAAGGAAGTGATGGCAGTACAAAAGGCTCTGACATCCTTCAAAATCTATCTCAAGCCCGGGGTTCTCCTTATCAAAACAGACAACACCACAGTAGTGTGGTACATTAGCAAACAGGGAGGGACCCAATCTTACCCTTTGTGCAGGCTAGCCATGAACCTCTGGGTGACCGCCTCTTCCATGGGACTACACCTGATAATCCAATACCTACCAGGGATCAACAACACCCTGGCAGACCACTTAAGCAGAAACTTACTGGACCCCCACGAATGGCAGCTCCACAAACATTTTTTTACAAATTACTCAGGCGTGGGGGACTCTGGAGGTGCATTTCTTTGCTTCACATCTCAACCATCAGCTGAAAAAATTCTGTACCAGGGAGCTTTACCACCTAACATGGAAAGTGGATGCCTTGACCTTCCCCTGGAACATCCTCTTTGTGTACGCATTCCCTCCTCTGCCTCTTATTCCAAAGGTACTGTTCAAAATAAGGGAGGAGAGACCAAATACCATCAATAATTGCTCCAGATTGGCCCAGACAACATTGGTACTACTTACTGCGGAGCCTGACCATACAGCCTCCCAATCAGCTTTCCCTGATCTCAGACCTCTTAACTCAGGTGGGGGGGGATGCTGCACCCAGACTTACAATCTCTCAAACTATCAGCATGACTAATACTGTAAAGACAAACAAGGGACCCCTGTTCAGCAAAGAGGTCCTTGACATTATCACAGAGGCAAGAAGGCCCAGCACCAGAAAATCTTACGCAGGAAAATGGAAAAATTCTTCTCCTGGATCCAGTCCAGAGGGGACAATACCTCACAACATTCCATCCCTCTTATCCTGGACTACCTAGCGGAGCGACTTAATAATGGCCTCTCCTTCTCCTCTATTAAAATCCATGCCTCAGCCATTTCAGCTCATTTTGTTACAGAACAGCCCCTGTTCTCCCATCCTTTGATTAAACAATTCCTCAGAGGGGCTTCTAATATCAGACCTCCCAGAAGGCTACCCCCTCCAGCCTAGGACCCAAATTAACTTTTGGAAAAAATAACTTTACCACCCTTCGCACCTGCTGCTTAAGCAGAACTTAAGAGACATCTCCTGGTAGACAGCTTTTCTCCTAGTTATCACCTCAGCCAGAAGGGTTTCAAAACTTCAGGCACTGATGGCCATTGAGCCCTTTATCATCTTCCATGCAGACAGGGTCTCCCTGAGGACTCATCCCTTCTTTATGCCCAAGGTGGTATCTAATGCAACTCTCAACCAGGCCATACATCTACCCACCTTCTTTCCTAACCCTCAAAAGAAGGGGAAAATAATTCTGCATTCACTAGACATGCACAGACAGCTCAGGTACTTTCTGGACCGTACTAAACCCTTCAGGAAAACAAACCAACTACTTCTCAGCTTTGCCCCAGGGATAGAGGAGTAGCCCATTTCCAAACAAACCATTTCCAAATGGATATCACACTGTATCCATTTCTGCTGCAGATTGCATGGGAACCCCCTCCCCCAAGTCTGTTCGAACCCATTCCACTAGGGCATCATCCACTTCCACAGCATTCCTCTGAGGAGTTCCCACCAGGGACATCCTGGAAGCTGCCATCTGGACTTCTGTCCATACCTTTACCAATTATTACCACCTACCTCTATTTTCTAAGGCTAGGACAGGGTTTGCCTCTGCAGTTTTGCAGGGCATGCTGACCCATTCCAAGGTCTCTTATTAATCCTACCACCCCTCGCCTCAGCTTTGGGAATCCTCCCACAGGTGATGGGTGCAACAGTGAAACACAAAGAAAGTAGTACAGTTGTGTACACTTAACACAAATGTAGATATTTGAGTGTATTCACTGTTGCAGTCGTGGTTTCCCACCCTCCTTCCCCTTATATCCTCTTTCTTTAGAGAGATATAAGTTTCTAGCAGTGGCTTTTAGCCACCAGGACCACTTTGCCATATTTACTTGGGCTTCTGACTGGTTAGGGCAAGAAAAACTGATGTAATGGCATCGGCTGCCTTCCCTTTATAGCACTGACGACCTGATGTCAGGCAGCAAAAGACAGCAGCTGACACAGAAAAACATTGACTCTGGTATTCGGGTCGGCCGAGGGCTACCATAGCAGGGATAACCCACAGGTGAGGATTGCATCAGTGAATACACTTGAATGTCTACATTTATGGTAATTGTACACAACTGTACTTTCTTGATTTTCTGGCTGCTCCTTTCAAAGAGCTAGATCTGAAGTTTACTTCATTTGGTCTTCAACCTGTCTGAATACGGATCCGTATCAGATCCGAGCTGGCAAATATTACTAGCATCAGCTCCGAGCTCCAGACTCCTCCCATTGCCCATAATACACCTCTACTGCCTTCCATCCCCATGTCTCGTTTGGCGTGATTTGCTTATACATAGTGTCTTCAGAGCTCCAGCTAGCAGTGGATTATTTCACTACTGTAAGTTTACAATTTTCATTCTTTTTCATCAATCTAGGTTAGTTTAGGTACCCCTTCTCCCCTTCCATCACTTTGGCGCCGAGTGCTAGTCTGATTAGGTAAACAGAGTAGTTTTTCTGTGGTGCCCCCCCCCAGTGTTGTCTATAGACTAGCGTGGTGAGTGTGTGTGTTAGAGTTAAGAACTTTTTTGCCTGTCTTTTTTAAGGCTTTCTTTCTTTCTCTCAGGATGGCTGAAATGCTTATCTTTAAGCGCTGCACAGAGTGTGGCCATAAGCTGTCCCCAGCGGATGGCCACACTTTTGTGTGTGTTGTGCTTAGGTGTGGCCCACCTTAGTGTGGACTGCTCCATTTGTGCGGGGTTCAACCCCTTCTACCGATCCTTCTTCCTTGTCTTCAGCTTCAGTCACAGCGGCTGCCGTGACTGCCTCTCCCTCTTCTATTCCTCTGGCCTCTCCTTCTTCTATTCCTCTGGCCTCTCCTCCCTCCCAGGCTGGGACTCTAACTCTTGCATCTAAGCCTGTGGTAGTGGAGCAGAGGAGAGGTAGAGAAAGGGAGAGAGTCGAAGACTAAGGAAAAGAGGAAGAGGTCCCCGGACCTTGCTTCTCCGAGCAAGTCAACACGAATCCGTAACTCCCCTCGGCTCCGGTCTCCGAGGTTCTCCCCAGAGCCGGAGGAGGCATGTCCAGTTCGGCATCCGTGGCCTCTTCACAGTTAACCCGCTCCTTATCAGATATGGCTCTGGATAAGATGATGAGGCGCTTTAGCCATATACAGATCCAGATGGGGGTCTTGCCAGCCCCCCCCCCCTTTTCTGGAGGTGGGAGCTTGCTACCTTTCTTTCAACCCATTTCTCCTTCACCGATCTGACCTTCAGCTTCGGAATACCCGGATCCGAGGTTGGCCTTGGTCAGGGGGTTTGCGCTGATGGTACTTGTTTCCTCGACACCGACAGCTGCCTGAAGCGTCTCGCATCCAACCAGTTGGGATCCGAGCCACTCTTTGAGCCCAGAGCTTGGGTGTTGGATCCGAGGGAGTGGAACCTTTTCTATCGGCTCAGACATTGTCGGGACAGGTCCCCTCCCTTGGAGCTCCATCCACTTCGGGACCAGCTCCGATTCTCTTGTCGGACCCGGGGCTTCTCAGGAGGTCTGCTCTCCTTTGGAGTTCGATGTGGTAGAAAGGGTCATCTCCATTGGATCAAGATCCCTGACCGCCCCCCAGGCTCCTCCCAGACCCCCTCAGCTCTGTCTGTGGTCCCCATTGTGTTACCAGAGGGACAGCCGTGCTCGAAGAGCCCCAGACTGTTCCCCCTGAGGAACAGATGACTTGCAAGCGCTTCCCCCTGAGAGCCCCACTGGAGATGTGCCTCACAAGCATACTTGCAAAAGGAGGCACTTGAAACCCCCCGCCCCCCTGAGTCCCTCACCAAGGACACAGATTTAGATGATGGAGAGGGTTCCCCGAGATCACGTCCCAAGCAGATCTCCTTTGGAGACATCATGGAGATCCTGCGCCAGCGGGGAGGTTGGTCCCCCCCCCCCCCAAGCCCTCTTCTGATGAGTCTGTGTTCCTGGAGGCATTCGGCACAGGCCCGTCTACTTCTTGTGTGTCCCCTCCCATGGATCCTTTAGTGGATTTGATCACCTTGTGGGTGTGAAGGAGCAGGACACCGTGGACCCTATCCCCAAGCAATTCGATAACATTTTAAGCCCCCCCCCATTTGACAGGCCATTCTAGAATAAGGGCTCCCCTGTGGACGCCATGCTGGTAGCAGCAGCCACTAAGAAGGAACTTGCTCAGGAGAGTTCCTCGGTCCACCCTCCTGAGCAGGAGTCGCGAATGATGGACCGCCTAGGGAAGCGGGTGTATGCTTCAGCTGCCTTTTCGATCAGGGCACTGAATTTACTTGGCCCATGTCCGCTTCGGCTAGGAGCCAGTCATTATCACTTTCGAGCCCTACCCTTTGGTCTCACCACAGCCCCCAGGGTGTTTACCAAAGTGATGGTAGTTGTAGCGGCTCACCTGAGGCTTCAAGAGATTCAGGTCTGTCTGTACCTGGACAATAGGCTCCTCATTGCTCCCACCAGGTGTCTACTTTCCCAAACCAGGGATTACTTTCTGACACTTGCCCTGAGTTTGGGCATCACAATTAACACATCCAAATCTCTCATAGATCCTGTACAGGTGATAGACTATATTGGGGCCAGGATAGATACTCTTCAGTGCCAAATATTCCTGACCTCTGAGAGAGAGTTCAAAACCTCAGGATGCATGTCTCCTTGATCTACCATTCCAACCTCCCAACGGCGGAGTCAGTGTTGAGAGCCCTAGGCTTGATGGTGGCGACCATAACTCTTCTGTGTACTCGGCTACACATGCGGATTCTTCAGTGGACTCGAGAGCTTCAGTGGTCTCTGTTGGAACTGCCATTGACTTATCCTATCCACCTAAGTTGAGTGTGTTGGTTGTCCCTCATATGGTGGATGAGCTCTCCGGACATTTTGGAGGGACTACCCTTTGTTCCAGCCCCGGCCCAAACCACAGTGACCATGGATGCCTCCCATCTCAGGGAGAGGGGGGCATTGTTCGGGCAGTCCAAGGTGTATGGTCCCCCATAGAGACCAGCTTTTGCATATCAGTGTCCTAGAGATGAAGGTGGTCCTTTTAGCTTTGCAGACCCTTCATGCCTTTCTTCCTCTGGGGACAATTGCCTTTCAGTCAGACTACAGGTCAGTTGTCTGGTGCATCAACAAACAGGGAGGGACCAGATCTTACCCCCTTTATCACGAGGCCATGAGAGTGTGGGAATGGGCTATCTCCACTGGTCACTTTCTCATCGCAATGCACATTCCAGAATGGTCCAACATCCTAGTGTACAGGCTCAGTCGGACCATTCTGATGCCTTACAAGTGGTCTCGGAATCTGTCGGTAGCGGAGCAGATTTTCAGCGAGTGGGGTCAGCCTTGCTATGATCTCTTTGCATCTCCTTCCAGCGCGAAGTGCAGCAAGTTTTTCACTTTGAACCCTCTGCCAGGGGAGTCCCCTAGAGATGCTCTGGTTCATGCTTGGCCTACCGGTCTTCTGTATGCTTACCCGCTAGTACCTCTCATCCTGAGGTTTCTGCAGAAAGCTTGTCGACTGGGGAGCAAGATGATCCTCATTGCCCCATTCTGGCCTCACCAGATATGGTTTTCCTTCCTTTGGTCTCACTTTCTGGCTCCACCTTGGATCCTAGATCCCATTCAGGATTTGATTTCACACCCCTCTAGGATGTCTCATCTGAGTCTGGACAGCCTGAAACTCACGGCTTGGCTGCTGCAGTTTCCGTAATTGCTAGGACTCCTGGACTATCTTCCTCGGTTAGATCTATTTTGGTAGCTGCTCATAAGTCTTCGACCAGAAAGGTTTATCGCAACAAGTGGAAACTTTCTTTTTCTGGGCCTCTCAGAGGAGTTTAGATCCATTCACGGCTCCTATTTCCACTGTTCTTGATTTTCTAGCTGATATTTTCCAGCACAAAGCTAGTACTACTGTCAAAGTTCAGTTGGCTGCCATTTCCCATTTTCATCTGGGCGAGAATTCTGCATCCTTAGCATCTTCCAGACTGTGTAAAGCTTTTGTCAAAGGTCCTATTTTTGCTACGCCCTCCGGTCAAAGATCCTTTTCCCCCGTGGGACCTTACTATGCTTCTCCAAGCTCTGGTTGCTCTGCCTTTCGAGCCTGCCGCAACTGCAGATCTAAAATTTTTGTCGTGGAAAACAGCCTTTCTGGTAGCTATCGCCTCTGCTAGAAGGGTTTCAGCATTGCAGGCCTTGTCCATCAAACTTCTGTATATGGTTTTTCATAAAGACAGAGTTTCCCTTTGGACCAGTCCATCTTTTCTTCCTAAGGTGTCTTCACCAGTCAATATCAATCAGACTATAAATTTGCCTGTGTTTGTTCCCAGTTTTACAAACAAAATGTAATACAAACTACATGTGTTGGATGTTCATAGACAGTTGCGATTCTATTTACACAGGACAAAAAATTTCTGTAAATCTGATCAATTGTTAGGTTTCCCCAAAAAGGGTTTACAGAAGGAAACAATCTCCAAGGTCACTATAGCTAGATGGATTTTGTCATGCATCCTGCAGGTCTATAAGGACAGAGGCATGTCTCCTCCAGGTCAGATTAAAGCTCATTCCGCCAGGTCCATGGCTACGTCTCCGGCTTTCAGGTCTAGAGTTTCTTTGGATGGCATTTGCTCTGCAACTACGTGGGCCTCATCTCATACATTTATTTCTCATTATAAATTGGATTGGATTTCAAGAAGGAGAGCATCCTTACGTTCCGCGGTGCTCCGGAATATCCTTCCATGAGGGCCTCCCAGGAGTTTTAGTAGCTGGGGACTCTGTCCCACAGTTTGAAGACCAAATGAAGTAAACTACTTCAGATAAAGAAGTTATGTACTGACCATAACGTTCAATCTGAGTAATTGTACTTCATTTGTCTTCAACCGTCCCTCCATCCTTCCCCCAGACCTTGGCGCATCATCAGCTTACGGACTGCAGTATAGGTCACAAGTATATTATCAGGTCGGGTTCTAGTATAAGTTCAGCAAATTCGATCTGGGGATGGAAGGCAGTGGAGGTGTATTATGGGTAAGGGGAGGAGTCTGGAGCTCGGAGCTGATGCTAGTAATATTTGCCAGTTCGGATCCGATACCGATCTGTATTACCACAGGTTGAAGACAAATGAAGTACAACTACTCAGATGGAATGTTATGGTGAGTACGTAACTTTTTTTTTGCAACAATTAAACTGCATTTAGCAGCCATATTAAATTTTCATACAGGAAATAAAAATTGTTTGTTGTCTTCCAAGTTATGCAAGGCTTTCTTGAAAGGCACTTTCCTCCATAGACCCCCCCCCCCCCCCCAAGTAAAAGATACTTCACCTCCCTGGGACTTGACAATGGTACTACAAGATCTGACTCAAACCCTTTGAACCTTCAGCAAAAATGACTTAATGTATCTATCTTGGAAAACTGCCTTTTTTGTAAATGTCAGTTCTTCCAGAAGGATTTCTGAACTCTAGACTTTTCATCAAACAACTCAATACATTATTTTCCATAAAGATAGGGTTGCTTTATTCCTTTTTACCTAAAGTGGCTTCTGAATCTAACATTAACCAATCTGTTTGTTTGCCAGTTTTCTTTTCAAATTATTCAAAGGAGAATACGTGCTACATCTTCTGGGCGTGAACAGGCAATTACATTTTTATTTATATAGAACTAAAGAAATAAGAAAAAACAGCTGTTTGTCTCCGAACGTTGATTGGGTTATCCAGTATCTAAAGTTACATTGGCTAAATGGATAACTAATTGCATTTTTTGGATCTATTCTCGACCAGGCATTTCTTTACCAAGACCACCTAAAACCCACTCAACTGGATCCATGGCCACTTCAGCTGCTTTTTGGTCAAGAACGTCTTTTGATTATTATTGAGCAGCAGCCACATGGTGCAATGCTCATACTTATGTTATTCATTACAAATTGGACCTGGTCTCCAGAAACAGAGCTGCTTTTGGTTCAGGGTTTCTCCGGAATATCTTTCCATGAGGGCTACCCAAGATTCACATAACTGGGGTTTCTGTCCCATTCTTTGAGGAAGAATGAAAAGGACATCAGATTTAAAAGTTATGTACTCACCATAACTAGGCATCTGTGTTATCCACTTTCATTCTTCCTCAACTTCCCTCCCTTTTGTCCCCCTTCCTATAATCTTCTGGAGTGACCCGTTTGTTTTATTATTGGAACCTATAGATCTGACGTAGTTAACTTCATTTGTGCATCAACCTATGGGTTATCAGATCCACATCGGATCCGAGCCGGCAGTTTCCAACAGCTAAGATCTGAGCCCCAAGCTCCTCCCCCTTACCCATAACTCCCTGCCATCCCTTCCTGAGCTCAGATCTAGTTTGCCGAGGTTACACCAGCAGCTTGATCTTGAGCTTTCAGGTCTTCAGAGTTTTTCTGTGAGAAAAAACTTCTCTTTTTCGTTTATAGTTAAAGTTTTTGAGTGAGTTTTGTGTGGGCGTTACCTTTCCATTAGTTTTCGAGTAATTGTTAGCCTTTCCTTCCCCGTTTCTCGTGAGAGCGTTAAGGTGTGTGTGTGTGTGTGTGTGTGTGTGTGTGTGTGTGTGTGGTTTTGGGGCCTAGTGTGTGCGTTTTTAGATTATTATATCTGAGGCCGCCAAAACTTTTTTCTCCAAGTGTACCGAGTGTGGCCATAAGCTTTCCCCGGCTGATGGCCACACTCGGTGCGTTATATGCCTGGGGGTTGAACACCTGTCTTCTGGCTGCTCTATTTGTGCAGCGTTCAACCCCAAGGCTATCAGGGACCGGAGGTCGAAGCTGATACTGGCGGGACTTCTGCCCCCGGACTCTGCTCCGTCCTCCGGTCCCTCTGTGGCTCCTGCCGCGCCCACGGATACTTCCCTTCCCCTGGCCGGGACTCAACCTCCCACCTTAGGCCAGGAGGATAGGGAAGCCAGGGGGGAGAAGCGCCGAGAGCCCCGTTATGTTATCTATTCCTTTCTCTAACTTCGTAATGTGGATTTTATGGCAACAAACTCGATCTGAAGTACTGGGGAATGGACTAGGGCATTATGATTAGTGGGAGGAGCTCAAGAACTGGATCCAAAGTCTTGAGTATTCAGCTTAGTCGGATCCAAGGATAAGATCCGTATTTCCTTACTCCGTTTAAGTGAAATTGCGAATTGTTTTAATTTCTGTGAAACCTGATTTCATTTATTTTGATTTTTTTAAATGTTTTGTAGGTATGATTGGATTATTTAAATGAGTATGCTGTCTAACAATTTGCTGAAGCTCAAAGTGTTCATCTTCACTGCTGCAGTAGCCTTTAGGCTATATGCATTGGTGATCAGCAAACACACTGCCTTGCTAGCATATGGGTACTAGTACCTTGCAGCCCCTCCCTCTGGCATTCTACCAAACCTTAGCTTCTGTCCCACTGCCTGTCTGTAGGTGTGATGAACTAATCACCTGACAGTATAGGGACCACCGTTCAGTTTTCTACTGCCATTGTAAGAGAAGGATATTTTAGAAGACTGCTCCCTACTCTGGATCTCTTCAGTTGCTGAGCTCAGTTAAGAAACCCTTTTGAGTTTTAGTTCCTCCCTCTGCTTTTTCTCATGTAGTTTCTGCTTTGAAACTGCTGCCATTTTGTTCAGTGCAGTGTTCAAAGTAGTATCCCTACAGAACTAGACTTCGTATTGGTGTGTAGAGAGAGAATAGTGAGGTTTGTCCATTTTCTTCAGGGCTGACCGTGCAACCAGTATTCGGTATTATTATGGCTAGTTTGTCCCCTGACTTGATGGACTCTGGTAAGGCCCTCCCCCTACCACCATCTACCCCTTGTGCACGTAATATACAAAGAAATAAATAAACTACAGATTGTGACTCCGCAGCAGCCCTGACCAGGATATCAGACCACTTGCTCTGTTTAGTCTTCAGGTCCTCTGATGTGATGTTAGTCCCACAACTGTGCATGACACAAGGGTCAGACACATCTGGGCCTACCATTGCCTGATTAAGGTGCAGAAGAAGCAAGCTATTTAGTCCCAGGGAAAGTCAGGGGTACAGAATCTTTTGCAAGTGTTGCTGCATCTCCCTCCAGGGATTCTGTTATTAGTGTAGTGCATTCAAAAAAGAGACACAAGATCCACCATGTTGCAGGGCAGCAGTTTCCGATGGTGTTTTAACTTGAACTGGTGGCAATGGCTAGATCAGTTATTTACATCTTTTTATTATTGGGTGCAAACCTGGGTTCATAGCCGGCTTTAGGCATAGGCCAACTAGGCAGCCGCCTAGGGCGCCGGTCTAGCAGGGGTGCTTTTCCAGTATTTATGTGGTGTAGGTAGACCAGGATGGGGGCACCAGTTAGTGTGGTGGAGGGCGCCGTGGGGCCATTTTGCCTAGGGCACCAGTTGACCTAGGGCCACTTCTGCCTGGGTTAGAGTAATGTTGTCGCTTCCATACCTTTTCAGCCACCCAAGGATCCTGATTTCGAAAGGGATCCAGAATCTGACATTTCAGAAGTGTCAAGTGTGACCAGTCAATCTCCTCTGAGGACAGTGTGGTTCAGAAATCCAAATGGCTTTTCTTTTTCCCAAATATTGGTTATATTTAGAGATGTACTCAATTGGGAGTAATCTTCAGCTGGTCCCAAGGTCAGCAAGGGTGTATGATCTTTTGAAGGATAGGCCCCAGATGTGGTGACCGTCCTTACATTAATCCCAGTGTTCAAGTATTTTTTTAAGTATAACTTCCAATTTTCATCTGCTGAATGGGGTTTCTGCCTAAAAAAAAGTATTTTAAGAAATTCAGGGTGTGGTCCACCATGCCTGGCCTCCAAGCCTTCTTTTCTGCAGACCCTGCTGTTGTGTCCGCAGAGACCTCTTCCAATACAAAGACTTTCTTCATCAAACCCAGTCACTTCAGCTAAACAAGACAAGTGGCTAGCGTCTCAGGGAAAGAAGCTTGCACATTACAGACCAGTAGCTTTTAAAGTGTTTAACTACAAGTGTTTATGTGTTGAGGTGTATGTATAGTTTGGACGAGTTCACTGCATTGTTACCTGCCGAGTAGAAAGTCTGTGTGAAAGATATTGGTTCCAATGTTTGTCAAATGTCTAAACATGACTTGAGTGCTTTAGAGAGGGGCGATACTGTTTCTAGAAATGCATCGACTTCAGTTGTGATGAGCAGGTATGCTTGGTTGCACAGCCAAAACTTACCAGATGAGTTTAAAAAAAAATGAGATTACGAATGCTCCGGTTGATTCTGATTGTGTTTTAGAATAGCAACTAATCAGATCCTTAAAGACTGGGATGAAAACTAAACTTATGCAATGGGTCAGAAGCATAGCTGTCTCAACCAGTGCCTTGTGCAGGTCCCATGAACTACTGTCCTACCCCCTCAGCTCTTTAAATGAACAAATAAAAAAATCCATTTCCTACTACTGCCACACTTACTAGGTGGCCCTGCCCTGACCATCCATTTTCACACTTTAACAAAAATAAATAAATACATAAATTTCTTCTCTTAAGCTGTAGCAAACTGCTTGCTACATTGTAGATGACACATGGAGTGCTACATTGTTCAGGTTTGAAGGCCAGTGTTTCACTAAAGAGTGATCTGGATCATGCCCTCTAATGCTTTGCCCTCAGGGCAGTTGCCTCTGTCACCCCACTTTTACTGCGCTACTGCAAGGGGTGCTGAAAATATTCTGTATTCGCAAGTTTCTCCCCATAAGCAGGATAGCCTTTAACGATGGAAATGACAGGAAGAGAAATCTTTCTTTTCCCAAAAAGGATAACTCCCCTTCCAAACTATGACTGTGCCAAGGCATGACAGCCATAATTCTCAAGTTCCCTCTGGGTGCCTCATCTTGAAAGTTATATTGAAGAATCAAGCCGCAGCTCCACATCTGTTATAAAATCTTTGCACTAAGCTTTTAATATGTAAACCTTTCAATCCAAATGTATAGAGAAATTCACCAAAAATCCAATTTCTAAAGACCATTCGGTCCTATTTATTAAAAAATATATAATTAAAACTCAGCTTTTCAGCACATGTAGAATAAATTCAAGTAAAAAATTATCGCCAAAAAAAACCAGTTCGTTCACAGATAAAGAAGTGCTCAGTTGCCGCTAGTTCTTCAGAAATGTCAGTGATTGTAGCTATTTAGTAGTGCAAGCAAAATTGCAACATTGGCAGATTATCGCCTAAAAAGCAGTTTGAATTCACAAAGTGCAAAATGCTCAGTTGTTACTAGTGCTTCGTGAATAGTCAATAATAGTAACTGCTGATAGTACAAACAAAATTGCGATGTCCATAAGTATGCACAATGAAAATATCTTACTTCACGTGGTTCCTGTGATTCAAACTCTTTGAATAGCATTCAATGTCTGAAAATCCCCACAACTCCTGAAGCTGGATGCAACTGAATGCTTTACCTCGATGGATGTAAAAATATTCCTTTAAGAAGTGCTAGCTGACTTAACGCAATGGATAAAAAGTAGCTTGATTAATGTTGCCGTCCACAAACTCTTCATTGGCTGATAGCCTTTTTGTGGGTCAAACACTAATTTGTATTCGATGCCAGCAAAGTTGACAAGATTCTTAAAGCTTAAACACAACTAAATGCCTTGTCTCCTTTAATAAAATGTGATTTTAATTGATTCAGCTGTCTAAAAGTCCCAAGTAACACAATAAGTGCTTTCGGTATCACCTTCTTCAGATCATATAGAACAGGGACTTCATTTTTTCTTTTTAATACAAGTTTCAACCAATAAACTTCTAGATGGTGAATGGTACCTTTTGTTTAAAGAGCATGGCAGCCAATGATCTCCTTACTAATGCAAAACACACCTTCTCTTCAAATGGGACTCTACCTCCAGATATTTAAATAAACTTTGAAATAGCAGCCAGTGACTTTGTTAAAATAAAACACGCCTCCTCTCTACGTAATACTAGGTCTCCTAGTATTCAAAATGGGTTTTAAAGGTATGACCGCATTTAAGCCTGGAGGGTAATCCGCTCGCAAATTGATGATCCATCTTGCTTCACATAATTCAGTATTAATATCTCCTTGCTTGATCTTATTATGAATCTGTTCAATAGCTTTGAAATGAAAGCTATGTTTCGGAAAGTTTTTGATATGAACTGCTAAAGCATTATGTATCTCTGCTTTCTGTATATCATTCAAATGCCGTAAAATCCTTTTTTTAAAGACCTGGTTCATTTTGCCAACATAAAAGGAAGTACAATCTTTGCAGGTTGCCAGATAGACTATGTTTTTAGATATACAAGTCACTTTACATTTAAAAGAGTATTCTTTGTAGGTATTTAGATGTATAAAGGTGTTACTTTTATCTATATGTCCACAAGCCATGCAGTTTCCACATGGGAGGGTCCCTCTTCTTCCTAATAATGGTTGCTTTCCAAAGCCATCCTCAGTACATAAGAGTCTTAATGTTCTTTTTATTTTTGTAGCCATAACACAGTGTATCTCCCACTATTTTACGAAGATTGGGGTCTTGTGTTAAAATCAGCCAAAATTTTGAGATTACTTCTTTAATTTGTTTGTTATCTGTACTAAATGTTAGCATTAGTCTTGCAGGTTGTAATTTCGTGTTTTGTGCACTAAACACTGAGGACTGGTTATAAGAGTTACTTGATGAGACATCAGCCGTTGTTTATAAGTTCGTATTTAGTAAATTAAGCACTGAAGGCTGATTGTGGGAATTAACTCATGAGACATCAACCGTTGAATTACTCTGAAAATTATTCAAAGTATAGGTGGTTTCCTGCTCGGAGTATCCACGTCTTAATAAATGCTCTTTTAAATCCGCTGTCTCTTGTTGTATAACCTCCTTACTTGTACATCTTTTGGTAATCCTGGACATTTCATTTTTCGTTATATTTTTGGTGGTATGTCTTGGATGTATGCTGTTCCTGTGGAGGTAATGATTCCTCCAAGTTGTCTTCCTAAACAAAGATTCATAGGTTCATAGGTTGGTACTAGGCTATCAGCCCTAGGGCCCATACAAGCCTAGCCATAACAATTCCCTGGCCATTTCTTCCCACATTATTTACTTTCCTGGACCCCTGTCTAGCAGGGCGACTGACGTGATCCCTGGGGTGAATTTCCTTTCTCCCATCCAATCGTCAAGGTTCCTCTTGAAGAGGTCCAAAGAGGCACTCTGCTTGACATGTATGGGCAATCTATTCCAAATGTCAGGAACCTATCCCTCCAACATGTTTTGTTTATTGTGATGACAAGGTTTAGATCCCTGGAGCGTGTAGCTCTGAGGGATTGGGATTTCTTTAAGTGTAGCATGTCCAACAGCTCTGGGTTTGACATGGCCTTGTATGTTAAGCAGAGATCGCCTCTGAGTAGACGATATGCGACAGAGTATAGCTGGAGTTTTTTAAGGCGGTCGGCGTAGGGCATCTGCTTTAGGCCTGTGATTCTTTTAGTGAGGTATTTCTGAGGCCTTTCCAGTTGTTGCAGATGTCTTGAGAGGTACATACCAAATGGGCGTTGTATTCTATAATGGGTCTAATGAGGGATGAGTACAGTGGGACAATGACCTCCTTTTTTCTGGATGAAAAGCCCTTCGTGATGAGGTGTGCCACATAGAAGGATTTCCTGACTGTTGTGGCGATGTGGTTATCGAAGGTGAGACCACTGTCCACCTGTGTCCCTAAGTCTCTTATCACACTTTCTGTATTTAGTGCACTGCCACCTACATGGCAATTCATGGATACATGTTCTTTCCCAAATGGGATAACAATGCATTTCTTGGCATTGAGCTTGAGCCCATGGCTGTGGCACCAAGCATCTGTTTCTGTAAGGCCCTTTTGTAGAGTATCCACATCATTTGGGGCATACATCCCTTAGATGTTTCTAAGTTACCTACATCATTTTTACTTATACAGATATCAAGAAAACTAATTTGATGCCTTGATTGCTCACTTGATAACTTCAAAAATGTAGTAGTTCCATTTAAGTAATGCACAAATTGTTCAAATTGTGTCTCACTACCTTCCCATAATAAAAACAAATCATCTACAAAGCGACCAAAAAACTTTACACATTGAAGCCATGGATTGATGGAGCTAAGAATAAAATGTCTCTCCCAGTCAGATAGAACAATATTAGCATAACTGTTGGCACAGGGGGTGCCCATGGCCACCCCCCATCGCATCCAGTAAATGTCTTGTCCATATGTGAAAAAATTAGTTTCTAACACCATTTCCAATAAAGAGCAAATTAAATTTGCTTTCTTATAATCATTACTTGCTCCAATAACCTTTCCTACTCTTTCCAATCCATGTACATTTGGTATGGAGGTAAACAAGCTTGTAACATCCATTGTTGTCAATAACAAATTACTCTTATCAGAAATTGTCTGCATGGCTACATTCATTCTTCTCAGAAAATCATCTCAGTCTCGCAAAACAGTGGGTATGGAGGCTAATAAAACGTTCAATTCCTTCTCAATGGAAGGAGACATAGTCTCTGTAACCCATCCTTGACCGACTATATTTTCCCTCCATTAGTGGATTACCGAAAATACACAAGAATATTAGTAATCCACCATTTCGTCCAATAGTAGCCTAACAACCAATGAAGGAGTTTGTGGACGGCAACATTAATCAAGCTACATTTTATTCATTGGGTTAAGGCAGCTAGCACTTCTTAAAGGAATATTTTTACATCCATCGAGGTAAAGCATTCAGTTGCATCCAGCTTCAGGAGTTGTGGGGATTTTCAGACATGGAATGCTATTCAGTGTTTGATTCATAGGAACCACGTGAAGTAAGATATTTTCATTGTGCATACTTACGGACATCGCAATTTTGTTTGTACTTTCAGCAGTTACTATTATTGACTATTCACGAAGCACTAGTAACAACTGAGCATTTTGCACTTTGTGAATTCAAACTGCTTTTTAGGCGATAATCTGCCAATGTCGCAATTTTGCTTGCACTACTAAATAGCTATGATCACTGACATTTCTGAAGAATTAGCGGCAACTGAGCACTTCTTTGTGAACTTGATCTGTTTTTTTTGGCGATAATTTTTTACTTGAATTTATTCTACATGTGCTGAAAAGCTGAGTTTTAATTATATATTTATTAATAAATAGGACCGAATGGTCTTTAGAAATTGGATTTTTGGTGAATTTCTTTATACATTTGGATTGAAAGGTTTACATATTAAAAGCTTAGTGCAAAGATTTTATAACAGCTGTGGAGCTACGGCTTGATTCTACAATATAATTTTTCTTTTACTAGCCGTCGAGTTAGTAGTGAGTGATACATTCTTTTTGCTGTTCATTTTGAAAGTTAGTTCTCAACAACGTATCCAGGCTATCAGTGGTTTCTGACAAATGGGTGCTCAACAGTGTTGGCAAAGGTTGCAGGTGGCAGTGGAAGAAACATTCACCTCCATTCAAAGGGGTTCCCCTTCATCTGCCTGACCAGGCTTTATTTCTTCCTATACTCCAGCAAATGCTGGACTCAAGGGACATAGAACCAGTCCCTCCTTCAGATAGAATGAAAAGTTCCTACTCCAGAATAGGTTCATAGGTAGGTACTAGGCTATGGGCCTATATAAGCCTAGCCAAAGGTACCCTGGCTTTTGCCACCCAAGAAAATGATTTTCCTGTGCCACTGTCGAGCAGAGCCATAGAAGTGATCCCCGGGGTGAATTTCCTGTCTCCCATCCAATCATCAAGATTTTTCTTGAACAGTGCTAATGAGGAGCTTTGTTTGATATAGATAGGTAGTTTGTTCCAGAGTATGGGAAGTCTCTGGGACAGGAATCTATCCCTCCAGCATGTTCTGTTTATTGTGGTGACAAGGTTTAGGTCCCTAGAGCGTGTAGCTCGTAGGGATTGGGATTTCTTTTAAGTGGAGCATGTCTAAAAGCTCTGGGTTTGACATAGCTTTGTGTGTTAGGCAGAGATCGCCTCTGAGTAGACGATATGCAACGGAGTAAAGCTGCAGTTTTTTGAGACGGTGTGCATAGGGCATCTCTTTGAGGCCGGTAATCCTCTTTGTGAGGTATTTCTGTGGCCTTTCCAGTTGTAGATGTCTTGTGAGGTACATACCAAAAGGGGCATTGTACTCTATAATGGGTCTAATGAGCGATGAGTAGAGGGGAACAATGACCTCTTTTTTCCTGGATGAGAAACCTTTTGTGATGAGGTGTGCCACATAGAAGGATTTCCTGACTACTGTGGCGATGTGATTATCAAAGGAGAGACTACTGTCCACCTGTGTCCCAAGGTCTCTGATCGCACTTTCGGTGTTAAGTAGACTACCACCTATGTGGTAGTTCATGGGCACTGAGTTTTTACCAAAAGGGATGACCATGCACTTTTTGGCATTGAGCTTGAGGCCATGGCTTTGACACCAGGCATCTGTCTCAGCAAGGCCCTTTTGTAGGATGTCCACATCTTTTGGAGTTTTGTTTATAGCTGCTAGTTTGCAGTCATCTGCAAACTCCGTTAGCCAAAGACCTGCTGTGTTGGCCTGTACTTCAGAGAAGTAGATACCAAACAGGAGAGAACCCAGGACTGAACCCTGTGGTACTCCACTTGTCACTGGTCTGAAGCTGGATTTGGAGTCTGCTACTTTCACAGTGTGGGTTCTGTCAGTGAGCCAGTTGGCAACCCATCTTGTGACATAGGGATTTATACCTAGTTTAGTGAGTTTATCTATAATTCCAGAGTGGGGGGTGGTGTCAAAAGCCTTGGCGAGATCTAGATAGGCTGTGTGAACCACCTTACCCTCATCTATGGCTTTGGTGACTGCTTCAAAGAAGTCTATCAGGTTTAGGAGACATGATCTGCCTTTTACAAACCCGAACTGGGTGGGGTCCTGAGTTTGGAGATTACCAATGTCATTGTTTATAAGTTCCATGATGATACGCTCCATAGCCTTGCAGACCAGGCTTGTTAGGCTAATGGGGCAGTAGTTTCCAGGGTCTGTGGTGGCTCCCCCTTTGTGAAGGGAGATAACTGTCGCTGTGCGCCATTCAGTGGGCACATAGCTTGAGGTGAGGCTATGATTGAACATGGTACTTAGGTGGGGTGCTAGTTTGTTCTGTAGTTCATGTAGAACACAGCCTGGGATGTCGTCAGGTCCCATGGATGCTGTGTTCTTGGCTTTGGATAGTGTGTTTTTTACCTGTGCAGCCGTGATTACAGGAACTTTGCATTCTTCTGGTATAGAGATGGGCCCTTTAGGGGATGACAGAGGGGTAAAGTTAGCACTGAATCTATCTGCCAGGATGTTGGCAATATCTGTTGGTTCTGTATATTTAGTGCCATTATGCTGTAACTCAGAGCAGATCTGAGTGTTGCCATTGAGATTCTTGACATAGCTGTAGAATGCTTTGTGGTTGTCTTTAGAGTCGGTGGCGATTTTAATTTCATAACTAGCTTTGGAGGATTTTATGAGGGATCTCAGCTTCTTACTGAAGCTGACCAGGGAGTTTCTCCAGTCATGGGATTTTACTCTCTTTTTGCAACAGTTTCTTTCTTCTGTTGCAGAGTTTGTTTATGGCAGGGGACCACCAGATCGGCTTCCTTTTTTTGGAGGATAGCATCTTGGTTCTGTTAGGGATTGCACAATCCATGCACTCATGTAAGTGCTTATAAAGTGCATTTGTGTAGGATTCAGCAGTCATACCTCTGTTGTCCGTCAGCATGGGTGTCATGAAGTTTGCCACTTCTGTCTTAAGCGTGAAGTTGGCTTTGGAGACATTTTTTACTGTGGTTTCCCAAATGGGGGGTGGGGGAGGGATGTGGAGGTCTAGGGTGATTAGCTTATCGTCAGATCTGACCAACGAGGAATTGACCTCTGGTGTGGAGCATCGGTTGCCCATGTTGATAATAACCAGGTCTAGGATATTACTGCCCCTGGTGGGGGTGTGGATAAGTTGATCCATGGCATTGGAATTTATGAATTCCAGAAAACGTTGAGCACAAGAGTTGGTACATGAGTAGTTTTCCCAGTTAATGGTAGGGTAGTTGAAATCGCCCATTATTAGGGTGTTAGGTTGTACCCTAATATTTTCCAGTGTATTAAGAAATGAGGAGTGGGAATCCTGGGGCATGGTGGGGGATCTGTAGCAAGCTACAATTTGGATTGCGGTCTTGCCCAGAGTTAGTTGCACTTGGATAATCTCAGCTGCATTATGCTGAGCAACTAGCCTGGAGGTGTGAATATCCTTAATGAATATGGACACGCCTCCACCTTTAGTGTTTCGGTCCAGGTTAGGTGGCCGAAAGGTGTGGTATGAATTATAGCCTGGTAATGCAGGGGTACTCTCTGGAGCCTTGAACCAGGTCTCTGTCACTGCACAGATGTCGATGTTCTCCATTTTAAGGAGTGCCTCGAGAGAGTGCATTTTGAGGTTTAGACTTTTAGCATTGAGTAGGAATACCCTCAGATTCTTCTTGCCTGTACCTGTTAGGGTGGTGAATTTGTCATTTGAACCTTGCCTAAAAAAGGCACTATAGGGGTGGCTAGAGCCTTAGCCACTATCCGGAATCCCAGGGGCAACAGGTGCAGGCCATCTCTGGCAAAGCATCGTGGCTTGTCGATCATGTCATCCCAGGCAGATAGATACTGGATCCCCTTAGAATGACACCAGAAGCTTAGCCAGTTGTTGAAGTCAGTCATTTTGTCCTTGTACTGTGGTATCATTCTGGGTGATGGCAGGATGCTACTCAGGGCTAGGGTCATACCTGCCTGGGCTACAAGATCGGACAGCTCCTCCATGTCCCTTTTCATGTAGTCCAAGGAGGTACGTCTCAGGTCATTCACATCAACATGGACAATGACAGAGTCATATTTGTACTTGTTGTGGAGTGTCCTGAGTGCATGCGTTATGTGGCGAATCCTGGCACCCGACAGGCAGCTGACAGTAACCTTCTCCTTGTTTAGCCTGGTGAGTGGAACATCAGTGTGCCTGACTATAGAGTCACCTATGACTAGAGTGTTGGGTACGTTGTTATGCCTTATGGGCTGTGGTTGAGTGGCACACTGAGTTTGTGGGCTATGTGTCATTTGGGTTGTGTTGGGGGGTGGAGGTTGCTTGTGTTTCTGCTTTGGAGGTCCGTGTTGCTTGGGCAGGTTTTTACTGAGAGCCTCCACGAATGTAGGTGTGTGTTTTGTGTTTCTATGTGTGTGTTTTGGTGGTGTAGGTTTTGAGGGACTATGTGCTGAGTGTGGTGCGGTGCAAGTGTTTACCTTCTCCTCTTGACTATCTAGTCCAGTCTTGGGTGAAGAGAGCTTTGCTTCCAGTTTGGCTATATAAGTGCATCTCTCACAGGTTGTAGTGTTGGGTGGTAGGAGAGGGTTGTCTGTGTACATGAGGCAATTACTGCATTGCCCCAAGATGCCCAGATTCATCAGGTAGACAGGAGAAAACACCAGGGGCTGACCCTTAGACATGCCTGGATAGGTGCTTATTTGTCAAGTACTAGAAACTGTTTTCCTCTAGACAGTGAGGAAAGTTGAGTGCTGTAGTAATTTGTAGTTTATTTAGTGCTTACAATAAGTTCTGAACAAGTGCTGAAACAAAAAACTGGCTAGTTCTAAGAAACAAAATTAAGCTAGAAGGCTTCCCTCCAACACAGAAAGGCTTGGGCCCTAGAAGCCTACAAATAGTCCTGGACACAGCAAATCTATATCCAGGCTAGACAACCCACAGGAAAGGCAGGAAACAAGCTTAGAAAAAGGTGTTTTTTTTTTTTTTTTTTTTTTTTTTTTTTAGTGGAAAGAGAGAAAGGAGTATCAGAAACTAAGCTGATTGGCCTTCTCAAATGTTCTCCCTGTACTGGGTAGAATGAGGTAATGACACTAGACTAGGAGGAGGGTCCCAGATCAAATTTACACTAGGTAGGGGCGGGCAACTGCAAAGCCACCAACTAGAAAAACACTATACCAACAGGGAGGGAGGGTGGGAAACAAACTGCAGAAATGTTTCTCACAGCTGAAAAACAGCAGTGAGCCTTTAAATGAAATTTTCCTGGTTCCAAAAAAAGAGCTATGGTGGAGACTGATGTTGGACCTGTCCTTTCTGAATACTTTTGTCAAGGTTCCCATGTTCAAGATGCTCACCCTGCAGACAGCGCCTCTTTATTTATGCCCTCAGATGTCACTGCAGTAAGTTCTATATAGGTGAGAGCATAAGAGCCTTTAAGGTGAGATTGTTAGAACATGTAAGGGGCATTGCCAGTAATAAGAAAGTTCAGTAGCAAAACATTTTAACCAAATACATGGGGGTGTAAGTGAAGATCTGATGGGGGACCGTGTTAAAAAAAATAAATAAATACATCACTGTATGATGACAGAAATATAAAATGTTACTTATTTTTAAAGAATCTACATACATTAAAATATGATACTTTAAGTCCTAAGGGGTTAAATCTGGAGTGTAATTGGAGATTTTTTTATTTAATAGTTTTATTGATGTGTAATTAAGATTTAATTGTTTAATTGATGGTTGTATTTTAGGCAGGTGCATGTGTGTGTGTGAAGTTGTACTTCTTAAAGGCTTGTGTAGCTGAGACATCAGAGAAATACATTTTTGTTGGTTTACCCAGCTGGTGGTTCTTTTTTCAAGCCATTTTTCCAGTTGTTTTTATTTGAGTGCTTCCTCTTCTCCTGAACCACTGCTACATGGTGACCCTGGGCACGAAGTATATCATATCCCCATTGCTTCAGAAGATATCTGAGATTTGTTGCGCTTTGTTTCAGACTCATTTCTTTGGATTACCATTTGGACTGTCCACTGCACCATGAGTGTTTACCAAAGATGCGCCAGTAGTGGTTCGTTGCCAGACTCTTGGCATTCACATCTTTCATTATTTGGATAACTTACTAATCTGTGCAGAGTCTGTATCTGGATTTTGAAATTACAAGAGAAAGTTTTGACTTTACCCTCCTAGCTAGGGTTCAAGTTGAATCTTTGAAAGTCATGCCTGACACCCTCCCAAAGATTTGAATTACTAGAGTGCTTAATTGACACCAACAAAAGAATTGTTTTTCTTCCCAAATTTAAGGTCTTGTTCTACCAGATGGTGTTCCAGGAATTCCCCAGGAAGAATGTCACCTTAGCAAGAGAATTCCTAAAATTTTTAGGACTGATGGTATTCATGATTCTCATGATATGCTGGCCCTTCTCTACGTGAGAAAAAATCAATAGTATGTCCTAAATTGTTATACCCAGCCCCTACATTCCCTGGAATCCCAGTTGTAGGTGCTGCCATTCATCAGACTAGAGTTAAAGTGGTGGAGAGCATAGCTGAGTATTGGTACAGGACTTCCTTTCTTCCTACCAGTTGCAGTGCTGTATGTCCAGACAACTTGTGACTTTGCTTGGGGAGCTGTCGGACACCTGGAGGCCCAAAAATGCACAAGAGCACGTAAGTGTCAAGGGACTGTTGGCAGTGATACACACCTTGAAAATCCTTCACCACCTATGGGCTCAGGGTCCTCTTGTGGTTAGATACAACACAACTGTGATGTAGTATCTCAAAAAAATAAGGGGGTACAGTCATATCCTCTGTCAGTTAGCAGTGATGGCCTTGAGAGCTGGCTTTACAGCATTCTCTTACTCTTCAGGCATCATATAATCCTGCCAGAGCAAAAGGATTGTGGCAGACAGACTAAGCAGATCTTGGACAGACCCACACGAATGGCATTTCAAGGCAGTTGTTCCAGGATCTAGTCCAGATGTGTGACTTACTCAGAGATCTGTTTGCCTCCTTTCAAAACAGACAGCTGGAGAAATTCTATTCTATGCATGGAGGACAGACATACTCTTGTTCCATTGGATGAGAATGTTCCCGTGTGCATTTCCACTGATTCACAAGGTCCTTCTGAAGATTCAGGAAGAAATGTCAAAGGTCATTGTGGTGACCCACCCTCTTGGCCCAGGAAATCTTGGTTCTCTCTTCTAATGGTATGGGCCAAAGACAGTTGCCATATACTTCCTCAAACTCTGGCTTTGCTCACACAATCTCAGGAGCAACTGTTTCATTCAAGTTTGGAGGAACTACAGCCAACAGCTTGCATGATTCCGTCTTAATTCTGTTTAGGTACTTGTTTCATGAGGATGTACAGCAGGTGTTAAAGGACGCCAGAAAACCTGCTATTCGAAAATCTTGTGTTAATAAATGAGAAAGATTTTCTAAGTGGTACTTAAATGGAAAAAGAGAGTCCCTTGGTATTAACATCCCTCTGATCTTAAAAAAAAAAATTGTGTGACCTACTCCAGGATGGCTTATCGTATGTGTCCATTAAAATGTCTTTAGCAGTCTCTCTGCTTGTCTGTCAGTGGATCCCCCTATTTCCTCTTCTGTTTTGATAAAGCAGTTTCATTTAAGGACTATTGCGTGTGAGACCCCCCTCGCAAGACAATTCCTCCTTCGTAGAGTCTCAACTATGTTTTGGAAAAATTAACCTTAGCACCTTTCAAATCTGCCACTCAGGCTAATTGGAAGTTTATAATGTGGAAAAATGTTTTTCTTATTGCTCTGACGTTAGGAAGGCAAGTCTGTGAGCTTCAGACTCTCATGGTGGGACAACATTAACTGACTTTTCATAGCGATAAGATTGTGTTATGAGCCATCTCTTCTTTCATGCCAAAAGTGTTCTCAGAATTCACTGTCAATCTGTCAAACTCCCTGTATTCTTCCCAGAACTTAAGAATAAGAGAGCGGGAGGATACTTCATATCTTCAGTGTGCATCATCAGCTGAGGTGCTACCTTGACAGACAACCCCTTTAGGATGGCTGAAAGGCTTTTTATTCCCTACATGTGGGGGCATGGAAGGATCAACTTGTCTCTAAGCAAACCATTGCTCGTTGGTTGTTCTCTGGTATTGTTTATTGTTGCACCCACCATGGCAAGCCATATCCAGGCAAGGTAAAGGTACATTCTACCATGGCCTTTTCATCTTCAGTGGCATACTGGAAAAGAGTATAATCTAGAAATATTTTAGAGGCAGAAACTTGGTCCTCTGTCCATACCTATATGAAACACTACAAGCTGGATACCTTTTTCTAAATATAGAGCAGGCTTCACTAGGACCTTTCTCTAGGCGTTCCTGGACCCTTATCCTTCCACCAGAATCTGCCATATCACATACGCGCTCAGGTCTCTGAACAACAGGTACTGTTATGACTCTGTCATAGTCCATGTTGGTGTGAATGACTTGAGGTGTACCTTACTGGACTATATGAAGAGAGACATGATTAAACTCGCTGAATATGTCCCAGGCTGGTATGTCCCTAGCCTTAAGCAGCATTCTACCGTCACCCAGAATGATGCCTCAGTACAAACAGAAAATGATTGACTTGACAGTTGGCTTAGTTTCTGGTGTCATTCCATGGGGTAGCCAGTACCCGACAGCCTGGGAAGATATGATCGACAGACCATGATGCTTTGCCAGAGATGGCCTGTATCTGTCTCACTTGGGCTTCAGGCTTCTGGCAAAGGCTCTTGCCTCCCCCATAGTGCCTTTTTGTTAGGAAAAGTGATGAGGTTAAAACTACCAACATAAAAATTTCAACAAAACACAAATTAAAGATCATGCTGCTAAGCTCTTGGAGTCTAAACAATGAAACTGCACTAATTGCAAGATTTCTTAACCCTGGAAAATGCTGAAATCTGCACAGTCACAGAAACCTGGTTCAAAGCTGTGGAGAGCACCCCAGCCTTACTTGGTTACTCATCCTATCATGCATTCAGACCCCAACCTGTGGGCAGTAAAGCCAAAGGAGGTGGAGTTTCAATATATATTAAAGACCTACACACCTCAGGTTGGTCAAACAGTATGATGCACAGGAGACGCTCCAGGTGCATTTAACCATTGACAAGATCTCTATACAAATCATAGCTAGCTACCGGCCCCTAAATCGGACTCAAGATGCCCAAGCCACCTATCTGGACCTCTTCGAATGTATCAAGAGTCTACCCTGTACCCTGATCCTGGGTGACTTTAACTACCCAAACATAGACTGGAAGAACTACTCATGCCAGAACACAAATACCTGAGATTCCTTGATTTTGTCAAAGCAAATGTTTTGCAACAGTTAGTTGATTCCCCCACAAGAGGTGATAATATCTTGGACTTGGTATTAACCAGCATGAGTAACCACTGCAGCATCCCTGCAGTATCATCCTCCCTGGTAAGATCCAACCATAAAGCGGTCACTTTTGAAGTCACCATCTCCCTGACCCCCTCCCCCCTTAGCTAAGGTCAAACAAAAAAACTTCTCCAAAGCTGATTACAGCCTCCAGAGGGATGGTATAAACAGCTTCAAAGTCCCCTCACCCCCTCTCTAGGAACTGACACCAGCATCCAAAAAAATACCAAAGCACTGTACTTGCATTTGTATAGATGCATGGAATCCTGAATATCCAACAGGATTATGTCATCCTGTGCAAGGAAGAGTAAACCTGTCTGGTGGACATCTGCAATAAATAAGGAAAAAATGCTGTCCAGGACCAAGAAGGAGCAGGTGCCCAATTGGAAGCAATCTGTCTTTAGCCTGTACAAGCAAATAAGAGCACTAGTGAAATCCTCCAAAGCAAAGTTCGAGTCCAAATTGACCACATCTACTAGAGACGGTCACAAGGCCGCCTTCACATATGTCCGCAATCTCAAATGAAGCACCCAGATCTGTTCTGAATTGGTGGTCAAGGAAACCACATATACAAGTGCCGTAGCTGTAGCAAGCTGGCTGAGAGTTTCAGCGAAAACTTCACCCCTCTGTGCCCCCCCCATCAGTAAATCAGGACATTCCCAGTATCTGCCCCCCTTCACCTTGTATCTAGGGAACAGGCCATCACTGCTCTCTCAAAGGCAAAAAATACAGCCTCTATGGGACCCAGTAACATCCCAGGCTGCTGCTTACATGAACTCGGGCAGGAACTTGTAGCACCATTAGGTGCCCTATTCAGCTAAAGCCTGAGTACCGGCTTCATCCCAGCTGAGTGGAGAACAGCCACTGTCACCCCTTTGTGCAAAGGTGGGGCTTCCACCAATCTGGGAAAATTGTAGACCCGTCAGCCTAACTAGTCTGATCTGCAAGGCCATGGAATGGATTGTCATGGACCTCATTAACAGGGGCACTGTCAAGCTCCAAACACTCTTATCTCGCACAGTTTGGCTTTGTCAAGGGGAGGTCATGTCTGTTAAATTTGGTTGACTTCTTTGAGGCAATCGTCAGAGTCATGGATGAGGGGAAGACTGTGCACACCGCCTACCTTGACCTGGCCAGCATATGACACTATTCCCCACTCGGGAATAATAGATAAACTCTCTCAACTAGGCATTAATCCATATGTTACCAGATGGGTATCTAACGGGCTCACTGATGGAACCCACCTAGTCAAAATAAGGGAAGCCACCTCAAGCAGTAGACCCGTAACGAGCTGTGTACCCCAGGGTTCGGTCTTGGGGCCTCTTTTATTTGGATATACTTTTCTGAGATGCAGGCCAAAACCAGTGGGCTATGGCTGACCAGGTTTGCAGATGACTGCGAGCTGGGCTTTGTCATCAATTCCCCCTAGTGATGTGAACGTCCTGCAAGAGGGTCTCACCTAAACAAATGCCTGGTGCCAGAAACATGGCCTCAAGCTGGGTACCAAAAAAATGCATCATCCCCTTTGGAGAGAGTGACATCCCCACAAATTATCAAATTAATAACGTCCTAAGCATGCAGTCAGTTGTGAGGGATTTTGGCACCCAGGTTGACAGCAAACTAACGTTTGACCACTATGTTGCTTCTGTTGTACAAAAAGCTTTCTACATGGCCCAACCCATAAGTAAGGGTATCTCATCCAGGGACAAGGAAGTCATAACATCCCTGTATTCTTTCCTTATAAGGCCCATTATTGAGTACAACGCCCCGTTCGGTATGTACCTCGCAAAGCGCATGCAGCAGCTGGAGAGACAACAGAGGTTCCTCACCAGGAGAATCCAGGGCCTCAAAAATCTACCATACACAAATAGGCTATACGCCCTATACCTTTACTCTGTTTCATACAGACTCCTCAGAGGTGACCTTTGTCTGGCATACAAGGAGATCTAGGACCCCCACCTTGATGGGACTGCTGCATATCCACAAGTCAAGCTCCACTCAAGTAACCTGCACATGTGGCCTCAAGCTGGTCTGTGACATCAATAAGACTTGTTGGCGGGACAGAATTGTGTCCCAGAGACTTCCCCCATCTGTGGAATAGACTCCATCTGCACGGCAAGCAGAGTACCTCTTTACCCCTTTTTAAGTGCAACCTGGATGGGAAACAGAAAATACATCTCTGGGATTCCACCCGTGTTCCTGTTGGACAGGGACATCGGGTGCTGACTTGTCTAAACATGGGTTATACTCCTGGTTATGCTTATGAGTGTCTTAGAGCCAATAGCCTAGTAACTTCCTGTGATCCTCCTCCTCTCCCAGATTGGGTATGCTTTGATAATCTACCCAAATGGCAGTAAGGCAGTCTGTTTGCTGATCATAGTATAGTTGCCATGTCCTGCATAATTGTAGTAGCAGGTGTTCATTGATCACACTGCCTTACTTGGCAGTACCCATCCACTTTTTTGGATGTATATAGTTTGGTGTTGGAGTTGTATTGTGCGGCCTTTGTTTTTTGTGTTGTGTGTGTTTTTTGGTTTGGAACAGTATGTGTTCATAAAGCCTACAATTTCATCTTCTGTTCCTGTTGGACCCTAGAAAACTGAAAAAGTCCTGTCTTTGGATCTAAAAGGCAGTGCCTGTACTGCCAGGTGATTGGTCCATCATATCCTCAGACAGGTAGTGGGAGGGGCTCTGAGCTTTGGTAGACTGCCAGAAGAAGGGTAGCAGAGTACTGCTACCCAATGCGAGTAAGGTAGTGTGTGCTGTATATATATATATATATATATATATATATATATATATATCTACTGTTCAGGTAAGCAGGATTTATGCAACTGTATTTTTCCTGCCACAGGAAACAACTAGTCAGCTTCACAAAAATCTAGCTCCCTCCCACATTTTCTGATTGGACAGCCCTGTGGAGGGAAACCAGCAGTCAGATTGAAGATTTCTTTAGTACTTTCTTGCCACATTGAGCAGAGTCAGTTCAAAGGCCTCACAGGAGAAGCTATTAGATGAAAGCTTTGTTTGTGGAAGACAAATCCCAGTTGGGAGATCCTCCTGCACAGAAAGTGTTGCCCTTTTAAGAAAATGCTCTCTAAAATTGTGTCTGAAGTAGCTGACTTCATTTGATCATCAACCTGTGGGATGTCTGATCTGGACCGGATCGCAACTGCAGCTTCACCAGCATCTGATGCGAGCACCAAGGTCTTCCCCTTACCCATAATACCCCTACATCTCCTTCCTTCCCTCGGATGTCATTTGCTGCAGCTTTGCCAAGCAGCATGGTCCCAGAGCCCCAGGCATGGTAGATGTGTTTTTGGCTATTTTTGGGTGTTTGTGTTGCTGTTAGTTCAGGCAGGTTCCCATTTCCCTTTGCTTAACCTCCCCTTCGTTTTGCATCCTGTTTCTGTCAAAAAAAAAAAAAAGTTTTGCTATAGCAGTAGAGTAGGCCTTCTCTCCCTTCCCCCTCCTTGCTAGTGAGTGTATGTGAGTGGTGTGGCCGGGTTGGTTAGGGCCTTGTGCCTCGTACTTTACTTTGTTGGCATGGCAGATCAGCAATCTAAACTGGTCTTCAGAAAATGCACAGTGTGTGGCCATAAGTTGTCACCAGCTGATGGCCAAATACTGTTTGTGATGTCACAAAAATGCCAGGAAAGCGATGTTTTCTAACTATCACCATTTATTCACTTTAAATGCAAAAATAAAATACGTTTTTCGTTCCACTAAATTGCGAAACTTCTTCAGAAAAAACACTCTACTCACAATGATGCTTATATTTATAACTTCTTAGGTATTTCCTACTAAATTGGCGCCAAAAACACATCAATTAGCAATTTAATTTACTTAGTTATCTTAACCATAAAATATGAAATACTATGAATTTAAATAAATATGAATAAATATATATGAATAAATATTCCAAACTTCTCAAATCAGTGAACAAATTTCAGTCAAGTGCAGGCACACAAATTTAATTCCGAAAAACATTTAAAAACTATTATTTTTAAAAATTAATAAAATATATATATATATATATATATATATATATATATATATATATATATATACACACCCATACTTCATAAATTTCATAAATAATACCATTTCAATTAAAATTATGAAATAACCATTTATGAGGGTGCGTTTTTAACGAATCAAGTTGTATTATACTTTATACATAAATTTCCCATCTAATAACACAGCAAATTTATCGAAAATATCAAAAATATCAGATTTGACTTTTATAAAATTATAAATCAAAATCATATATATACTTTATAAATACAATATATAAATACATATATGTAATATAAATACTCAAAATACTAAAAAGACATTCATATATAAATAAGTATGAGTACAATATAAATAAAAATGTATAAATATTTATCTCATCTGACTTTTTAACTTTAACAAGCACATTATATTGCATTTGTCATTTAGACCTGGATACACATAGGCATTAAGCCTGATTTGCCATAAAAGTTCAATTTTCTCAAGCATTAATGATACTGTTTGTGATGTGTTTGGGGGCAGCCCATCTTTCCACGAAGTGGTTTGTGCTGGGTTCAACCCCAGGGCCCTGAAGGATCGCAGGGCAAAATTGATCCTTAAAGGACTTCTCCCTACTTCGGAAGCGGCTGCCTCCACTTCTGTTATGGCCAGTCATGACCACTTCTTCAGCCACTATCTCTTCCACTCCCTCCCAGGCTGGGACTCAACCTCTAGTACATAGGTCTGAGGGACAGGGGAGCCTAGAAAAGAGAAAAAAGACAAAGACGGAGAGAGAGTGAGAGACAAAGGGAGGAAGAGATCCCCTGTTCGGACAGATCCGGTGGGTCCTCTACCAATACAGGTAGTTTCCAGGCCAGTTTCTCCTTGGCTCCGATTGACCAGATTCTTGCCGGAGAAGCCTAGACCTTCTTTCAGGGCCTCCGTACATCGACCCTCCCAGTCGGTGTCAGTGGCCTCATCACAGTACACCAGACATTTGATTGAGGTGGACATGGACAAAATGATGCGAAGGTTTATTCGCACCCAGATTCAGATGGGGGTCTTGCCAGCCCCCTCTCCCTCTGGAGGGGGGAGCTCACTTCCCTTCTTTGCACTGATATCTCCTTCTCCAATCTGACCCCCGGTATCAGAGTTTTTGGATCCAAGAGGTCCCAGAGTCAGGAGGTCAACGCCAGCAGTTACCTTGTGCACGTCTGATCCGACTAGTTTGGACCTGAGCAGCTCTCTGAGCCGAAGCTTGGGCATCGGATCTGGGGGGGGTTGTGTCTTTCTTCTTTGGCACAGGCGTTGTCGGGTCAGGGCCCTCCCCTCGGCATCTCGGCTCCGATCCCCACTTCGGATCCGGGGAGAGCAGCCTCCTTAGTCTCTCAGGAGGCTCACTCCCCCTCAGCTTTCAACTTGATGGAGAGGGTTCTCTCCAGTGGATTGAGGCCCCTGACCATCTCATCGGACTCTGCCCTGACTCCCTCGCCTCTGGATGTGTCTTCAGCCATTTTGCCAATGCAGGGACAGCCAGTGCTCGATGTGCCCCAGACAGTTTCCCTTGAGGAACCGCAGGTAGTTTGTGAGTCCTCTCCGGAGAGTCCCACCGAAGAGATTCCTCGCAAATGAACGTGCAAAAGGAGGCCCCTGGACTCCTCTCCAGAGTCTCCTCACTGAGGATACCAATTTGGAGGAAGGGGAAGGCTCCCCTAGATCACCCCCAACAATGTCTCCTTTGGAGACATCATGGAAATGCTATGCTAGCAGGGGAGGTTGGTATGCCCCCAAGCCTTCCTCGGGTGAGTCAGTATTTCTGGAGTCCTTCGGCACGGGCCCGTCTACCTCCTGGGTGTCCCTCCCTCGCGGATCCCTTGGTGGACCTTATTACCACTAGAGCATGGAAGGAGCTGGACAGTGTGGAGCCAATCCCCAGGCTTCCCGACAAAATCGTGAGCCCTCCTGTAGACAGACCTAGTTGAACAAGGGGTCCCCAGTGGACACCATGGTGGTAGCAGCTGGCACTAAGAAAGAACTAGCCCAGGAAAGTTTTACGGTCCAAACCCCCTGACCAAGAGTCCAGGACGATGGACCGTCTGAGAAAGCAGACTTATGCTTCAGCTACCTTTTCTATATGGGTGCTGAATTTTCTGGCTCATGTAACTCGACTGCAGCAAGACCTAGTCAAGGTCAATGTCACCGGAGGAGAAAAGCATATTCTGTGTGCAAATGGCCACTCTCAAAAATGGTTTCTAATACGTACATTCACCTCCTTTTGCATGCCACTAAAGGAGCGGCAAGGGTGGCTGGGGTCCTGTGTTGCCATGAGGCGACACGCCTGGCTCAGGCTATGTCACTTTACACAACACTTTAAGGTGTCTTTCGCAAATGCTCCTTACGATGGCTCTTCCTTGTTTGGGAAGACGGTTCGTGAGACATTGGTCCAGAGTGAATAGGATGGGGAGACACTGTCTGCCGTCGGGATCTGCTTCTTTAACCCCCAAAGATCCTTTTCCATGAATCAGCGGGGGCAAAAGATAATGTGGTTCCGGAAGTCTCAGTATTCCTGGGATATTCAGGACTCATCTTCCCCTAGAGGCAGAGGGGGGACGAGACAGATGCCGGCCCAGAGGCAGGGGGGTGGTCCAAGAAATTTTGGGTCTCGAGAACCATTCTCGGACAGGCCCGCGCAGCCCCGAGGGGTTGCCCAACTGCTCTGCTCTGGAGGCAGTCGGGGCTTGTCTTTCAAGGCACCTGACGGCATGGGATTCTGTGTCATCAGACCATTGGGTGCTTCAAATAATATCCAGAGGTTATACCATTCCCTTTGTGGCTCCTCCCATCCCCCCAAAACACCTCCCGGACAATTCCACCCATGCAAAGGGAGGTAGCAGCACTCAAAATAGAAAAGCTACTCAGAAAACGAGTCATCCAGCCCATCCCCCAAGATCAGTCTGGATCAGGCATTTATTCCAGGTTCTTTTTAGTGCCAAAAAAGATGGAGGACCCAAGGCCTATTCTGGACCTTTCAGTCCTGAACCTGTCAGTTGCCAAAGAAGTTCCGGATGGTCGCACTACAGTCCATCCTGTCTTACCTGCAGGAGAATGACTGGATGTGCTCAATAGATCTCCAGGATGTGTACTACCATATAAAGATGCACAGACGCTCAAGGAGGTTCCTCCGCTTTCAGCTAGGGGCCAATCACTATAAATTCCGAGCCCTACCTTCAGTCTCACTACAGCCCCCAGGATGTTCACCAAGGTCATGGTAGTAGTAGCCGGCTGACCTGAGGCTTCAGTGGCTACAGGTCTACCCGTATCTGGACTATTGGCACCTTGCAGTTCCCACCAAGCGTCTACTTTGTCAGGCCAGAGACTATTTCCTGAAATTGTCAGACTTGTTGGGCATTACAATCAACATATCCAAGTCTTCTCTAGACCCTGTTCAGGTTTTAGACTACATAGGAGCAAGAATAGATACGTTACAAACCAAGGTCTTTCTGACTCCAGAGAGAGTTCGAAACTTACGACTTCGTGTTAATGATCCTTTAGTCTCATCTTCCTCCAGCCGAAGTGGTTTTACGAGCCCTGGGTTCCATGGCAGCCACCATTTCTCTTCTCCCCTTTGCTCATCTGCATATACGGGTACTACAGTGGGCACTAAGTGGTTCATTGGTCACTACTAGATCTACCATTGACTCACCCGATTCATATAAGCAAAGCTTGCAGGCAGTCCCTCCTCTGGTGGATACACTCCTTGGATCTAATCTAGTGATGAACTTTTATAGCAGCCCCTCCTCAAGCCATGGTGACCACGGATGCCTCCCAACTAGGGGGGGGGGGCGCATTGCTTGGGCAGGACAGTCCAAGGCACGTGGTCCCTGATTGAGACCAAGTTGCATATCAACGTTCTAGAGATGAGGATGGTCTTGTTAGCGTTGCAGGCCCTTCATATCTTTCTTCCTCTGGGAAAAATTGCAATTCAGACAGGCAGTATGTCAGTGGTCTGGTACATCAACAAGCAGGGAGGAACCAGATCTTCCCCCCTTTGTCGCGAGGCCATGAGAGTGTGGGAATGGGTGATCTCCACCAACTGTTTTCTGGTAGCAACGCACATTCCGGGTCAATCCAGCATACTGGCAGACACACTGAGCAAAACTATCCTGATGCCTTACGAGTGGTCTCTGAATCCTTCTGTAGTGGAGCAGATCTTCCTCGAGTGGGCTCGGCCTTGCTGCGATCTCTTCGCATCTCCTTCCAATGCAAAGTGCAGTGAGTTTTTCACGCTGATCCTCTCATAGGGGGAGTTTCCCAGGGACGTTCTGGTCCATGCTTGGCCTCCCAGTCTTCTTTATGCGTATTCTCCTTTACCTGTCATGACAAAATTTCGTCCTCATTGCCCCATTGTGGCCTTGCTAAGTCTGGTTTCCCTTTCTTTGGTCTCATCTGATAGTTCCTTCTTGGATCCGATACCGGATCTCATTTCGCACCCCTCTAGTGTCCCTCATCCAGACCAGGGCAGTCTGAAGCTCACTGCTTGGCTGCTCCAGTTCCCTTGATTGCTAGGACTCCTGGTTTGTCTTCCCCGGTTAAGACTATACTGGTAGCAGCTCATAAATCTTCTACCAGGAAAATATACCTTAGCAAATGGAAGCGTTTTTCTATCTGGGCTTCTCAGAGGGATTTGGACCTTTTCACAGCTCCTGTTCCAGCGGTCTTTGAGTTCTTGACATAAATTTTCCAGCAGGGTGTCAGCTCATGTACAGTAAAAGTTTAGGTGGCTGCCATTTCCAGTTTCCATGTAGGTGAGAACATGGCTTCTTTAGCTTCCTCCAGTCTTTGCAAAACCTTTATTAAAGGTATCTTTCTTTTAAGACCCTCAGTTAAAATCTTACCCCTCTTTGGGACCTTACCCTAGTTTTGCAAGCTTTGGTTGCTCCACCCTTTGAGCCTGCTGCTTCTGTGGATTTGAAATTTGTATCTTGGAAGAGCGCTTTTCTATTGGCTATTACTTCAGCTAAGAGTGTGTCAGAACTCCAGGCATTATCTGTCAAATATCCATATATGATTTTTCATAAAGATAGGGTTTCATTTCATACTAATCCCTCTTCTGCTTAAAGTGGCCTCTGAAATAATCAATTTACCTGTTTTCTTTCCAAATTTTCAAAACAGGGGTGAATATAAATTACATTTATTGGACGTGCATAGACAACTACGTTTCTATTTACACAGGACTAAAGCCTTTCGCAAGTCTGATCAGTTTGTATCCTTTGATGCACCCTTTCTGGGCAGACCGGTTTCTAAGGTAACCATTACCAAATGGATTTTCCTTTGCATCCTTCAGGTTTATAAAGACAAAGGTATGTCCCTTCCGGGTAGGATAAATGCTCATTCTACCAGGTCCATGGCTACGTCAGCTGCATTTTGGTCTAGAGTGTCTTTAGATGAGATTTGTTTGGCATCTGCTTGGTCCTCATATCACACCTTCATTTCTCATTATAAATTGGACATGGTTTCCAGGGGGAGAGCATCCTTTGGCTCTGCGGTGCTCCAAAATATCCTTCCATGAGGGCCACCCAAGGTTTTGGTAGCTGGGGACTCTGTCCCTCAGGTTGATGATCAGATGAAGTCAACTACTTCAGATAAAGAAGTTATGTACTCACCATAACATTCCATCTGAGTAGTTGGACTTTGTCATCACCCATCCCCCCCTTCCACCTGACCTTCTCATGATGTTTTCCGCATTGGCAGGCAGGAGAAGAGCGCCTTGCGGCTCTCTTGTTTATCTTTGTTAGTGAAGGGTTTTTTTTTTTTTGGGATTGGGTTCCTGTGAGGGGTATAGCAAACTCGATCTGAGGGAAGGAAGGAGATATAAGGGTATTATGGGTAAGGGGAGGAGCTTGGAGCTCGGATCAGATGCTGGTGAAGCTGCCGTCTCGGATCCGACATCCCACAGGTTGATGACAAATGAAGTCCAACTACTCAAATGGAACGTTATGGCAAGTACATAACTTCTTTTTTCTGACTAAAGGTAGTATTTCCCTTTAAGAAACCTGATATTTTTTCACAATATCACGACTTCCTTGTCAGGGACCTCTGTTTTTACATATAGATGTTTTATAGATAATTGGAGCTATTTTTGGGAAAACACATGTACTGCTTCTGTAAATTGTATTTTGTGAATAAAAGTTTTTGTTTGGGATGGGCAGGAATGTGTTTTGTGCATGTAATGTTTCTGTTCACTTGGTGACAACCTACCTGCCATTTTCTATATTATGTCAGTATACAACTTTTAAAGTGGTTCTGGCAGGGATGTTGTGTGCTTCTTATGCCTTTTCTTAATGAAGGGACTGGGGTAAGAAGTGTGATTGTAAATGTGTTGCTTGTGGACACACTGTCATAATTTAACTTATAATAGACTTGTTCCATTTTTGGCACGTCTTCCACTGCTACAGCATGCATACTTTCTCTGGTCATGCTAGTTTTTCTCCCAATATCCCTAGTAAAAAAATAACTTGCCAAGGTGCCCTTGCAAGTGTCACAGGCTTAGTCTGCACCTCAACTAATAGTAGTTGAACCTGCAATGACCATTTATTATTCTTCAGATCACTCTCTCGCCTCTCCAGGTTCGTGTAGTGTACTCCTTTCAGCCACCATAAACTTGGGGGTCAGCCGCATCCACTTTTGCTGTTCCTGTGTCTGATCAGGCACTGGAGAAACCTCTTTTTAGGTCTGGAATGCAGTCTTGGAGATTCTTCATGGGGTAGCTGAGCTACAAATCCATTAGATCTGACAGGGGTTCTTTTTTTCGAACCAGTCGTCTTCCGCAGAGTCTCTTTTAAAGAAAAAAGAGTTTAAACATTGTTTACCTCTAGAAGTTATAGTTGTGAAAAAAGCTGATTTTCCTTACCTTAGCCACGCACACAGTAAGGGGTGTGAATTCTAGTTTTCAGACATCATTACAGGTGGACATTCCCAATAAGGAAATTACTGAAGAAACCGGGTCTGATGACTGATGGTAGAAGTAGTGCTACTCCTACAGATTCACAAGCCAACTCTAAGATTGTGAGAAAAATTTTAATCCTCATGAGGAGGGATTTTTTTAACCAGACTATACCCAGGATGAATGAGGTATTTTTATGGGAACAAATAGATGATCAACTACCTCGAGAAAAGCCAGTGAAGTCCACAGACAAATAGTTTAATAAAACAAAGTAAATAAACAAGCGGTACTGTCTCCTCTAGTGCCTTGGCAAAAATGCCTTTACAGAGTCTACCATTTTCCTTTTGCGTCACTCTTATTTATACATCCATTAATCAATCAATTATACAATTTTACCAGTTACTAAAAAGTAGCAAACTTTTGTAACATACACCTCCAGTTGCATTCCCTGTTCATTCCCCAGGGTAAAGAGTACCATACTTTAAAATAAAAAAAATGTTTATTTTTTCCACAGTTTAAGTTTAACATTATTAGCACAAATATCATTATTTATATCTTGTTCTAAAACTGTAGCTTTTAGATCCTTAGGATCACTGTTATGTACCTCTTTAAAATGTACTGCTACTGAATTAGTATCTCTTCCCTTAATAATATCATTTATATGTTGTTGTTCTTACTGCAAAGCTTTTCTTGCTTTCACCAGTATAAAATCTACTACAAGGACAACATGTTACATATATTATTCTTTCAATGTGACATCCATATGTTCCATTGACCTGCAACTTTCTTCCATTGATCTATTCAAAATTATTTACTACATGTGCACATTTACATTTGCCACAGGGAATGGTACCTTTATGTTGCATTTCCTGATGCATATCCATACTAGGTAGCTGAAATTTACCATGCACTAAAAATCCTGTATGCTTCTCCCTTTTGAATAGGAAACTTGTAACGGACTAGTTTTATATATATATATTTATTTATTTTACATTTGTTGACCGGGCTAGTGTAGCTGGATATATGTCCATTTTCAGTAGAGGCATCCTCTGTAAAGGCATTTTGCTGAGCACTAGAGGAGACAGTATTGCTTGTTTTTCTTTTACTTTATTTTATTAAACTATTTGTTCGTTGACTTCACTGGCATTTCTAAAGGTATTTCATCATTAACAAATAGATGATCCCATGAAACTGAGGCACTGTTACGATGATACAAATGGATATACCTCATTCCTCATCCATCCTTCCTGTACTGACAGCCATGGAGGATGTGTTGAATGCTGTTTGTAATCATCCTGTTACCCAGCTGTCAGTACCAAAATGGGCACATAAAAAGGTATAAAGTACATCAGACTAATACTTTTCTTTCATCTTAGATCTGGTTGAGCATCCATGTCAGCTTCTTCATCTGCTGATAATAGATTGATCCTGAACAGTAATCCTTCTCCTAGTTGACAAAGTGAAGTGTTGGACCGCCTAGGTGATGGAATATTTTAGTTTTTAGAATTCTCAGTTGTCACACATGGAAGTTTATGCTTTGTTATATGGACAGTCTGAAGGAATTTTCTGGTACACTTCCTGCAAAATGTAGCTCCTTTCTGAATTCAGTTGTTTCTACCATGTTCCAGGTATCCAGACATGCTTTGAAGAGTGCGTATGATTGTGCAGATACTGTCTATATTGACACTGCTACAGTTTTAGAAACATAAGCTTGGGTACATAATTAGATGTTTGCTAATGAGGCAAGGTGGTATTGTTTGGCATTTCTGTTAGCCAGGTTCTCGAAACAATTTGGTGACAAGGGAAATTGATTCAAGGAGCTTGCAATAATTTTGATGTTCCCCAGTGCAAATCGTTTAGGTCTCCCCCTTTCCCAAAAGAAAAAAAGAAAAGCAAACGCAGCCATGTTCTGGCAAAAAGGAGAAAAAAAGTGGTGATGTCTGGATGCAAGTAATAAGACCTTTCAGAAAACGGGACAGACCACTGTAAAAAATGAAAATGACAATGCCAGTATTCTTACCCCCCCCCCCTCCCTCCAGTTAATATCTATCCAAACCTGCCACAGAAACTGGTTCTTAACATCCCATCCTCCCTTTGGCAAAAGATTGTCTTGGACTCCTGGGTAGTAAAAGTAGTGGAGGTGGATTAGAGATGGCACTGAATACAGTAAGTTCATTTTAGGGGAATTCCTCCCCATTGCCTGAACCAAACAGAATAGTTTCTCAGGTTCTTCAGTCTTTACACACCCTGGGAGTCATAGAACCAGTATCTGTAAATCAAAGGGGCAAATGTTTCTATTCCAGAATGTTTGTTACGAAAGAGGCCTGTTGGATATCAGTAGTAGAACTTTCATTTCTAAACCTGTATGTGAAAGTTAAATTCAAAATGTTTACCCTGCAGAACCTGTTAACCATCATTCCTCCCATAAGTTTCATGGTAACATTAGACCTGAAAGTTGCTTATCTTATTCCCTTAGCCACAGACTTTAGGACATTTTTGAGGTGCTGTGTATCTGGGTCACATGATCAGTTCTCGTCGTTACCCTTTGGGTTATTTATAGCACCAAGGGTGTTTATAAAATGTGTAGCCAGTGTCGTAGCTCATTGCAGACTGAATGGCATTCACATTTTTTTCTTATTTAGATGATTAGCTTATCTTTTCTGGGTCTTTATCCAGATGATAAGTTATTAATCTGCGGTTATGTTTTTTATGACTAGTCTCTGTTTCCAGGTAAATGTTAAAAAAATCCTCCTTGACTCTATCTCACAGGATTGTTTTTTGGTTGCCTTCTAGACCCTTCTGTTCAGTGGCTTTTCTGGCACAAGAAAAGGTGGATTTTTATCTGGAAATTTTCTTGAACTTCTCTAGTCAGTCTCAGACTTCTGCAAGAGAATTTCTCAATATCCTAGGATTCATGGCTTTTATGATTCTCATGATTTCTCTCGCCAGGTTACACATGAGAGAGATGCAGTGGTTTCTAAAAAGCATACAAATCCAACATTTGCATTTTCTGGAGCTTCAAATTCTGATTTGGGGCTTTCTAAAAAGGGAACTGCATTGGTGGAGACAACATATTCAGTTGAACTCGAGTCCCTCCTTCTTTCCTCAAATCCTAAACATATTTCAGGTTATGGTTGGGGTGCAGTTTACATGGGGTAAAGAAGCAAGGCCTGTGGAATCATTCAGACTGACCAATGCACTTTAATGTAAAGGAGATCATGGCCTTCATGCATGCCTTGCAGTCTTACTTATGGTCACCAGGACCTCTACAAGACATTACAAACAATACCACAGTCATGTGGTTACATAAGCAGGGAAGAAGGCTGGCTATGATGCCTTGGGAGGTAGCTGTACAGCATTCCTTACCCCTCCAAGAATCTTATGTTCCATCAGAGTAAAATGGTGGCCGACAAGTTGGGCAGGACTAGGACAGACCATCAAGAAGGAAAATTGAAAGAGGGGTGTCGCTCGTCCTCCTCTGACACACAAGACAAGCAAGCAGGTGGAGGTTTGTTTAGATGCTTTCATATATAGAAACACATCAGGATGGACAGCAGCATTATAAAGTATGAATGAACTAGTTAACAGACAGACCTTACATACATACATGCTTACATCTCAACAGCTTACTACAAAATGGCAGTCAGACTTGTACGTGCTCAGTATTTATACATTTGTGCAACCCCTTGGATAGCGTTTTAAAGCTATATACACATATTGATCTACATCCTCCCTCTTAAAAAGATTGCCCTTTGAAAAAACAATATTTGAGTTAGACATGCATCGCCATGTACGTTATAAACAAAACACAATGTTCATGTCCAAGTTACTTTGTATCTGTTAAAGGGTTTAGATATATGACAATATCTTGTAACATAACAGTGTGGACCAAATTTAGCAATAGGGATGATCTGTGTGCACAATTCATATCAAGAACTTCTGGATTTGTCATAAGAACGGGAATGTCCTCTCGAACTTCCTCAGGAATTGGAACACTGGACAACTCACTCCGCAATAGTCTTTCTCACAGGCTGTGTGCTGTGGTATAGGCTTGGTCACCGGTCTCAGATGCTTCAGATTCTGCCTAAAAACTGCTCCTTGTGATTCCACAATCTATGATCTTGGCTCTGGACCAATATTCTTCACACCACCGATCAGATCATAACCTTTGAACATCTGCATCCTTACCATTTCTCCCTCTCATAATGGATTGAGTGGTTTGCTCCTTGTATTGTAGTAGGACTTCTGGCTTAAGCACTTCAACAGATTGGCTTTCACTAACCTGTTGTTCTTGACACATGGAACCAACAATTGACTACCGATTGATAATGTGGGTCTGGTTTGTCTCATCAGAAATCTCTGAACAGGTGAACCAAGATGTTTATCACGAGGAACATTTCTGAGAGTTAAGAGATTCAGGAAAACATCACTATTGTCTCGTTTTGACTACTCAAGTAACTGTTTTGCTCTTTTGTGTTGCACGTTCTGCCAAACCATTTGATTGTGGGTACTCAGGGGTACTTGTAACATGGGTAAAATCTCATTCTTCAGCATATCTTTTTAAATGTTGACTTGTAAACTACGTGCCATTGTCAGAAATAACTGTGTGGACTACCATGGACTGCAAAATGAAGCTTCATCTTAGTAATCACCATATTAGATGCTAGGTTAGGAAGTAGGTCAATCTCGAACCAGTTAGAATAAGAGTCTACTAACACCAAGTAATGTTGACCATTCCACTTGAAGATATCAGTGGCTACTATCTGCCAAGGTAGTTCAGGAATCTGGTTTAGCTGAAGTGGTTCCTTCTGTTGATACGGTTTTGTACTATTACACACTGAACAAGATAGAAATGCTCTCTCAATGTGTTGTGACACAGAAAGCCAAAATACTAGTCCTCTTGCACTTCTTTTAGTAGAATTGACTCCTGGATGACCAATGATACAGGATAGTAATGTACTCTTGTTGCAAGGACTTTGAAACAATTACTTTCAAACCTTTCATTATGATACCTCTGTTAGACAAAATCTCATCTCTGTATGGAAAATAAGGTTGTACTTCTTGAGGTAAACTAGATTGCTTTATCAGCCAACCTTGATTGATAAAGTGGATGAGCCTCTGTAAAACTGGATCTGTGGCTGTGTGATATCTCAACTCATCAAAATGTGTGGAAGAAAAATTTCTCACTTCCATAACTTCAAAATCAAGGTTCTAATTTTCATGTTGTTCTGTGGTGTTTTGGGGTAATCTGGATAATGTATCAGCAAGATAAAGAAGCCTGCCTTTCTTGTAGACAGTATTAAAATTGTACTTTTTCCATCTCAGCATCATACGTTGCAGTCTGGCTGAATGCATAGGCTTTCTCAAGATATTGATTAATGGTTGGTGGTCTGTTTCAATCTGGATAGGTCTACCGTAAACATAATCATGTAACTTCGAACATGCAAACACAATTGTCAAAAGCGCTTTCTTGATCTGGGCATACTGCATCTCAGTTTGGGTAAGAGTTCTTGATGCATAGGCAACAGGTTGATCCTCTTGTAGAATGACTGCACCAAGACCAAATTGCGAAGCATCACAGGAAAATGTAACTGATTTGTGAACATCATAGTATCTGAGAGTTAGTGGACTAACTATTCTGTTTCAGGACATCAAATGCTCTCTGGTGTTGCTCTATCCAGAACCAGGATGCATCTTTACGTGTCAGCTCTTTGAGCATTGCTGAAAGTTGGCTCACTGGAATGAACTTGCCTAGGTGGTTTACCATGCCAAAAAAATGTCGCAGGGCTTGAACATTGTCTGGTGTTGGCATCTCAAGAATGGCTGTTTGTTTTGAAGAGTCTTGATCGTAAGCCTGTACTAGTAAATAAATGACCAACAAAAGTCGATTCTTGTAGCCTGAACTTGCGTTTGTGTGGATTGAGCTCAAGATTCACTCGGCGTACCCTTTCCAGAACTTTTCTGAGGTTTCTGTCATGTTCTGCTTCATCATGACCTCATACCAGTATGTTGTCTACTATAATAGCACAAGGATACCCAGAAAAAATTTGCTCCATTGCTCGTTGAAAGACTTCACTTGCAGAATTTATCCCAAATGGCATTCTCAAAAATCTGTACCTGCCAAACGGAGTACTAAATGTAGTGAGCAATGATGATATTTTGTCAAGCTGAATTTGCCAAAATGAACTCTGCATCTAAGACAGAAGAAAGTGCCATTTGGCATGAAGGCTGCAACTTCAGCTCTGCATATTGGGTGAAGATGACTTTTTAGTGCTTTATTCAAACCTCGTGAGTCAGTACATATTCTGATGTCATCTGAGCTTTTCTTGTTAGCTACCACCATGGAAGATACCTATTAATTTCAAGTTTCATCTGGACAAATCACACCTTGTTGCGCCATTTTATCTAACTCTGCCTTGACTCTGTCCTGCATGGTTATTGGAACTTTACATGTTGACCTGATAATTGGTCTGACTTCATGTGTTACACAATTGGAGGCTTGCCTAGTTTTTCTTTGAAAAGGTCAGCATAGGTAGAAAAAATGTACTGGGGAAAATTAGAGTAGTGGTCTTTTAAGCTAACATGATGAACTTCTTATTCCTTCAGGGTGGCCTCCCTTCAGAGACAAAAACCTGTGACTACCTTTCCCACTACACCATTCCCCTTCTCCCTCCCTCCACCCTCTCTTTCAAAAAAGACTTTCTATGTCCCTTTCTTTCTGGGAAATGGTAACCACAGACAAATGGGTCATGACTGTAGTCAGAGGAGGGTCATTTCTTCAGAGCTTCCCTCTACCTGGCTTGAACACCTGTGACTACAAGACCTCGGGTTCATCTAAAACCAACTGTAGACCTACAAAATGGATGTACGTTTTTTTTTTGTATTTGCTGTATCTCAGTGCTATTTAACAATTCTTTGCTGCATTTATTGATTTGGTTGAATTTATTACTGTTTTTCAGCCTGCACTTGTTAAAAAAATGAAATATGTTACTGTACTGCTCTTGGATCATTTTAACAGTATTCTGATATTTCCTAACCTTCTCTGATACTGCAAAACTGTTTTGAGTTTGCCAAAGTTCTCCTGAGTTTGCCAAAATATTTCTAACTTTTGCAGAGTTTTCTGTGTTTGTAGAAGTTCTCATGCGTTTGCATACATTTTTCTCTATTTCTGAACTTTTATCAGGGTTTGTGAACTTATTTCCAAGGATTCCTGATACTGCAGGAGTTCTACTTTTACAAAAAAAAATCATTTGTTACTTCACTTGAGCTTAAAACCAGTTTGTTTTACATTAAGAGGATTTTTTTTTTGCACTCTGGTGGGAGCAGAGGGCAATTCAACCCATCCAAGTTGGGAACTGGTGGTGGAAGGCTTATGTGTTTACCAAATTGGTCTGAGGACTTAACTGTGTAAAAATCTTTTATCCTGTTGGTATAAAAGCCTCTGTACAAATGCCATTACCTGTGCCTTGTATATTAAGCAAACCCCTTCAGTTTAAAGTCCTCTGTAGCTTTACCAGAATAAACAAGGAGGAGAACAGTTGTCTCTCTGGAGCCAGGCAGGATCCACCAGATCACGCATGCACTTAGGTCTTTAAACCACAAGTACCAGTATCAGTCATAGTCCATGTGGTCACAAACAACCTAAGATGTACATCACTGGACTACACGAAAAGAGACATGGTGGAGGTCTTTGAATGTGTCCCAGGTTGGTATGAATCTAGCATTTAGTAGCATCTTGCCTTCGCCAATGATGAAGTCGATCATTTTTTGCTGGTACTTGTAGCATCAACAGTTTGCTTACATTCTGGTGTGACAAGGGGATTCAGTATCTGTCAACCTTGGGAAGCATGATCGACAAGCCATGATGCTTTGCCAGAGATGGTTTGCACTTGTCACCACTTGGCTTTTGGTTACTGGCAAAAACATTATCTATCCCCATAGTGCCTTTTTTTTTAGGCTGTGTCAAGTTGTTAAACCCTCTAACATAAAAAAAAAAAAAAATCACCCTATAGGTGCTGCTGCTCAGCGCTAAGAGTTTAAATATAAAACTGCACTCCTTGGAGGTACTCCTCACCATGGCGAATGCAGACATATGTGCAGTCGCATAACATGGTTCAGAACCAGGGAAAGCACCCCAGCTATCAAAGGCTGCAATGCCTTTCATATATTTTGATCCTCCTCAGCTCAGGATAAAATAAAGGGAGGAGGTGTCTGTGTTCGTAAAGGTCAAGTACACCGCTAGACTGGTCCAACAAAATGACTCATTTGAGCTGCTCTCTGTCCAGCTAATCATAGGTGCAAACCCTATATCATATCCTTGCTAGCTACAGAGCCTCTAACATGAGGCTGGAAAACCATACCTCTTACTTAAACCTACTGTAATCTCTTAACGTTCAGCCTGACATCATACTTATGGGTGACTTCAACTACCCCTCCATAAACTGGAAGACTTATGCGACCCATAACACACTTGCCCAGCAGTTTTCAGACTTTGTCAGCACAAACACCCTGGAGCAAATAGTTAGCTCCCCAACTGGAGGTACAAATACCTTAGACCTAGTACTCACAAACATGGAGTGATGCTGTTGCCTCCCATGCAGTAACTCCTCCCTGGTAAGGTCTAACCACAAAATGATCTCTTAGTATTAACCCCCATCTAACTCCACATATGTTAAGAACTTTGATAAGGCCAATTGCCCCAAACTAAGTGACAGTTTATTAAACTTCCAAGCACTTCCAAACCCAGATGAGACAGAGGTCTACTTTAAGCTGTAGACAAAAGCGCTATACAACCTCATTCATAGCTGCATAGAGGAAGTGGTGCCTGTTCAAGTCAAATCTATGTTTACTGGCAAAAATAAACCACCCTGGTGGACCCCTAGCATAAATAGGCTGTTCAACAAAAGGGAAAAAATCCTTTCCAAAACCAAGAAGGAACAGACAAAACAGTGCAAAAAAGACACTCACTTGTCTAAACAAACAAATTAGAGAGCTGGTCAAATATTTCAAAGCAAACTGTGAAGCAAAGATAGCCTTCCAGGTGAAAGATAGCCATAAGGCTTTCTTATAATTATGTTTGTAACCTCAGGGGATACACTCGAACAGTGTGCTGAGTTAATCAGTAATGGCAACACTTACACCCTGTGTGTAACTATAGCAAACCTGCTGGCTAACAAGTTCAGTTCAAACATCTCCTCCTCTCGCATATCACCTTCTACCACACCCAAAGACATACCCGCAACCATCCCTTTTCCAGTCATTACAAAGGAACAGGTCCTTACTCTGCTCACTAAAGCCAAAAACACAGTCTCCATGAGCCCCAGTAACATTCCAGGATACTTTTTAAGTAGCTTAAAACTGAATCTGTCAGGGCCACTAGAAACACTAACCTCAGTCTGTAGACGGGCTTTGTCTCAGAGTTATGGAGGACTGCAGCAGTCATCTCTGTACACAGGGGAGCCTGTCAACTGACCCAGGGCATTAAAGACCCATAAGCTTGACCGGTGGTATCTGGAAGGCCATGGAGAGAATTATCATGAACCTGCTCAATAACAAAATAGGAACTCGCCAAACACTGGACCAGACCTAATTTAGCTTTGTCAAATGGATGTCTTGCCTGCTCAGTGTGGTGGACGACTTTGAGAAAGTCACCAAGGCCATGGTTGAGGGTAAAACAGTACACAATGCTTATGTAGACCTGACCAAAGCTTTTGACACAATCCCCCACTCGGGATCATATATAAACTTACTGAGTTAGGCATAAATCCCTACATCATCAGATGGATAGCAAACTGGCTCACTGACAGGACACATGTTGTCTGGATAGGTCAGTCCACTCCAGTAAGATACACAGGGCTCAGTGTTGGGACCCCTCCTGTTTGGTATATACATCTTTGAAGTGAAGGCCGATGTTGGGGTCCACTGGCTCACCAAGTTCTCTGATGACTGGAAGCTGGGAGCAGTCATAGAATCCCCCAAACAATGTTCATATCCTACAAACAACTGGTGCCAAAGCCAGAGTCTGAGACTAAATGCTAAAAAATACATAATCATACCCTTCGGTAAATCGGATATCCCTGCAAATTGAAATAGTAATAGCACACTTCCAAAAGTAGATCTAGTGGTGAGGGACCTAGCAACACAGATAGTAACCTAAACTTTGACCACCAGGTAGCTGCATTGGTCAGGGACGTTCCTGTATGCCTTTCCCCCTCTACTACCACTACTCCCAAAAGTCCTCCTAAAAGTTCAAAAGGAAGCCCCAAAACTCCTATTCCTTTTCTGACCAAGAATAACCTTAGTTTCCTCTCCTACTCCACCTGTCCAAGAGAAATGTCTGGAAAAAACAGTTGCAGCCAGACCTGCTCACTTAGCAGTAAGGTCTGCTTCTCCATACAATCCTGGCCTCTGTCTCACTCTGTGCTTGATAGGGTTGTGATCCCTAAAATACACTTCTCTGTGAAGGTGTACCACCAGAAAATCATATACGGCTATGTGGAAACAATTTTCAGTATGGTGTTTCAAGCACAGCCAGGACCCATTCTTAGCAGATATTCCTGCTGTTCTCATATATCTTTGGGAATTATTGATCTCAGGTCTGGCATGCTTTCCCATTAAAACCCATCTGTCTGCCATTAATGCCCGCTTGCCTCTTGATCTTCCTCTGATGCTCAGGACAGAGGTCAAACTTTTCTTGAAGGGTATCCTACACCTTAAGCTGCCTTAGAAGCCTGTTCCTCCTCCCAGGGTCTCCACTTTGTGATGGAAAAACTGACTTTGCCCCAATTCAAGCCAGCAGGTTCTCACACTTTAATATTCCGCTCTTGGAAGATTATCCTTCTGTGACCTCTTACGTTTGCTTGCTGAATTTCTGATCTTCAGGCTGTTGTGGCTATCCCACCTTTTCTCATTTTCTGCAAGGACGAGGGTGACAATTGGGGCTAAGCCATCATTCATGCCTAAACTAGTGAGATGAACCTAACCAGGCCATCCACCTGCCTACCTTTCTTTCATAATCCCCAGTATAAGGGGAAAAGAATTCTCCACTCAGACATTCACGTGCAGCTAAGGTTTTACTTGGACAAAACAAAAACTGTCAGAAAAGCTGGCCATTTTTTGTCTCATTCATGGATTCCAAACTGGACCATCCCATCCTCTAAGCAAACCATTGCATCTTGGATATCTAATGCTGTCTCTTTTTGTTACACACACACACTATGGAAAAGCATGGCCTTCCTGCCCAAGAGCACATTCCACTAGGGCAGTGGCCTCCTCTGGGGCATTCCATAAGGATGTAGATGCTAGATGCAAGCTGCATCACCTGGTCCTCTGTACACAAATTCACTAAGCATTACAAGACTGATGCCTTTTCAGGATCCAAAGCTGCCTTTGCTAGGTCTGTAGTGTCTAGTATGCTGGACAACTCATCCTCCCTTTAGCTAACCTCCCTCTCTTCTACCTTCTTCAGCTATGGGCATCACCCATATGTTAAGAATACTGGAACAGTGATTTCAATCAGGAAAACATTTAAATGTTTTATTGTAGATTTCATTGGTATGTTTTTTTCTTCAAGGTTATAGTAATGCTTCTTACTGTATTGTACTGTGGAGATTTATCTATATTTGCTTAACCGTTTTATTCAAAATTTTTCACTGTGTTCATCTTCAGTTTTGTAAATTTTCTTGCTTACTTGCACTGTGGAACTTTTCTCTCCGGGCCTCCACTGAAAAAGGGCTTTTGCTCATATGGACTATCCCAGTTAACAAATGTCAAGTAAATAAATAACAGTAGATGTACTGATCACTGTTCAGTATTCTTTCCTTTCCTCCCTCCTTCCCCTCTTCTATTCGTCTGCTGCTATTTTTCTCTTTCCCTCTGCTGCAAGTTATCACCTGATGGACTGCTTTCAGGGGATTTTACTTACCTGTTTGAGCTACACCCTACACTCCTCCAAACTGCCTACTTTCCTCTCTCAGTAGTCTTCAGGCCATTGGCTTGAAGATGATCTGAGGTGCTTGTGCATATGTCCGCCTGTGTAGCCCAATGCATACGAGCTGAGGTCACTGATTGGATGTATACCTTGAGAAGGTAAAGCTTTGGTACCCTGGACAGACGTCAGCGGACAAAAAATTATATGTTGAGTACTGTAGCAGTGATCAGTAGGAGATCTACTGTTTCGGTAAGTTCTTACACAACTGTACTTTCGCCCTTCTTTTTCATCTAGCCAATGGCAGTCACCAAAAATTGCCCCACAGAATGGACCTGTTTACACAACAAAAGTTCTCTTATTTATCCATACCTACAAACTCCAAATTTAACAGTCTAGATAAGGGATTTTTAATGCCATTCAGGCACCTTTATTCTAAGGATGGGGTACAAGTAATGAAGGAATCAAGGAAAACAGCTGCAAGAAAGTCTTATAGTTCCAGATGGAAAGGATTTTCTATCTGGTGACAAAAAGGAGGGCAATACCCTTATCAACGTGGCATTCCTATCATTCTCAAGTATTTGTGAGTGCTGCTTAGTTCAGGACTGGCGTGTTCCTCTATTAAGGGGCATCTGTCAGCCATTTCTGCCTTTTTATGGATTCTCCTCTTTCTTCATGTTATGAAGTCAAGCAGTTCTAAAGGAGTCCATATCAGGCCTCCAAGGAAATTCATTCCTCCTCCTTGAGACCTGAACTGTGTAACAGAAAAATTAACTGTTTCACCTCTTTAGCCAGGCTCTTTATACTTGGAAGACATTATTGTTGGTGGCTTTAATAACAGGTAAAACTGGATCAGAGTTGCAAGCTTTTGTGTGTTCTCCAGCCTTTTCGATTTTTCATAAATACAAGGTTGCCCTTGGTACTAATCCATCTTTCCACCAAAATGTCTTTGAACCAGTCTATTCATCTCTACCTTTTTCCTAACCTTCAGAATGGAGAACAGGAAATGGAGTATAGCAACCATGTTACCAAGGGACCACAAAATTATTCAGAGAATAATCATGTAAAACTGGGTGATCATTGATAACAAGCCCTTATCAAAGATCCTTGAGCCAGGCCCCAGTTTCATATTCAAAAAAGGCAAAAGAATCTGAGACTTTTTAGTCTCAAAGTACAAAGGAGACTTAATGGACACTGGGGCAAGGGGGCGTGTTTACTTGTGACCCTCCCAACTGCACATATTGCAAAAAAATGAGTTGATATGATCTGTTCCTTTGTTGCAGCAAAGGGAGTACATTCATCAGCATGAGTAAGGGTGATTGTAATAGCAATGGAGTTGTCTACAGGGTACAGTGCACTAAATAAAATGTTTTAATGTCGGGCGGAATTGTTAACAAACTGAGAACACACACATTGCCCATCATCTATCAGACATGAGAGTCAAGATGTCCAAGAATCCACTTGCCAAACAAAGTATGGATTTGACGTCACTGGACACCATTCCATTGGAAATTCTGGAGGGTAACAAAAATGCTTTACAGAAGAAATAGGAGTTGGAATGGCAGATCAGGTTAAATGCCTGCAAATTTCCAGGCCTGCATGTCAGGCTCTGTTGAGAGTGTTTTACAACTGGGAAAGTTGTACCATAGCTTGCTGGCTGCATTCCAATGACTTCACGGAGTGACTGATTCTTTATTCATGAGATCATTAGCTTGATTAATAAGTTTTTAGTACGTTAGATTTCTTTTTGTAATACTTTGAATTTCCAACTTTTGTATCTTCATTTATAATCACCACTAATCTTTCATTTATGCACTGCTTAAGAATTATTTTTTATCCTTGGCTATATTGTTTGATCTGATGAAGCCTGGATTCCATAGGTGAAAATACTTCTATTTTATTATTTTTTGTATTTATTTTTATTTTTTGTTTTTATTACTTTTGAATTTCTCTGCCTCCCTAAAATGAGGCTGTACAGTTGTGACTCATTCTGCATCTCCCTCTTCTAAATACCTTTCTAAAGGTACCCACTTTCAAGATGCTCTCTCTGCATACCCTTCTGCCTTTCATTATATTACAAGAGCTAAAGGATGTCTACCTCCACAGCCCCATTCGACCTTGTAACTAGGTTGTTAAAACTGTGTGATACACTGCGGTCCTGACACTGATAATTAAGATAGTTATTCTCTTATTGGTCACTGAACGGCTATTATTCAAATCAAGCTGCACTCTAGGCACCTATCCCATGCAAGTGTAAATGGATAGTGTGATTGTTTCTTATTAGTCACCTACAGCTATTATTCAAAGCATACTGTACTCAGTGCACCTATCCCCTGTAACTGTATAGTTTCTTATTGGTCATCTGCAGCCATTATTTAAATCAAACTGCACTCCAGGTACCTTTTTCCTGCAAAAGCGCTTGGTACCTCGAACCAGTCCTGAATCAACACATAAGGCCATCTACGTACCACCCGCCTTGAATGTTACATATAAATTGAGGTATTGTAAGTTGTCTTAGATTGTTTGATCTAATAAAGTCTATTTCTGGGCGAAAGTGCAGATCATCATCAATAAAATCCTTCATTATATGGACATTTTTTAATCTGTTTTTTTTTTTACTTTTTATTTTTCATACAGTCTGCACAGGATCTGACAACTATTGCCTTAATCCATTTCTGTTTGATAATCTTTATTATAGGGGAAAGAATTCTTCATTTGCTAGAATTTGACAGACAATGGAGATTTTACTTCGATAAAACAAAATCCATCAGAAAATCTGACAAATTGTTTATTTAATTTGAAGGAAAAATCTTGATGAGTGGATGGGAAATAGGAAATACACCCCGGGGATCACTTCTGTGTGTCTGCTCGACAGTGGCACAGGAAAATAACTTTCTTGGGTGGCGTAAGCCAGGGGACCTTGTTGGCTAGGTTTACATAGGCCCTTGGGCCGATAGCCTAGTACCTACCTATGAACCTATGGTTTGTTTTGACACAGGACAAACCCATCTCCAGGTGGGTTTCTCTTGCTATATTTTTCTATTATTCTCTTCTTGGAAAACCTCTACAGGTTCAAGTTAAAGCTCATTCAACTAGTGCATTTACCTTTTTAGTAACTTTTCCAAGGATCTAGATTCAAGAGTTATTCTGGAAGCTGGCACTTGGTCTTCCATCTGCACTTCTACAAAGCATTACAAAATAGATGCCTTTTCCACAGCCAGAGCTGGTTTTGCAAGATCCATACTTCAAAGGATACTGGTCTCTAGCTGAACACCTTAAATCTCCTCTGTCAGTATGAAGGCTGTGGGAATTCTCCCATTAGTAAGCAGTATTTCAACGTTGATCTAATGAAGAACATAATACAGTTGTGTAAGAACTTTAAACAGTAAATGTTCAGATAGCTCATTATTGTAGTATACGCACCCATCCCCCTTTCCCCCTTGTTTGTTTTATTTCTGCTCGTTTCTTTGGTCAAGGTATTTTACCTATTACTTTCTCTAGTCTTCTGTATCAGAGCCCTTTTCTGTAAAGCTTTTAGCTTCAGAGTCCTTTTTCTTGGTCAGGAAAGGTCTGAGGAATGTTTTGCTTGTATCTCCCTTATATACCAGTATGTAGTCCCATGTGTAGGTCATGTATCAGATATATGGTGTGTGAAGCCCAAGCTTTTGCGAATTGGACTTGGATGTATGATATCTTTGGCAGGATACATCCCATTAATAAGCAATACTGCAACAGTGATTTGAAAATCTGTTGATATGATAAGTTCTTACACAACTGTACTTTCCCACAAAGGCAAAGAACCTCAGGCCAGTTTTTGTATCCAAGTGACCCAAGCATCTTCATTGTCAAAGAAGTCTTTTGTGCAGTCACAATGCATTCAGTACTTTTGTGTCCCCCAGGAGGAGAGTGGGTGATCTCCAACACATCTACTTAGATATCAGCATTGCCAGAGAGTCATGGAAATATTTATGCTTCTGGGTAGCAGCCAGTCATTTTCAGTTTTGGATTCTTCCATTTGTTCTAACTTTGGCCGCCAGGGTGTTTACCACTTGCATATGCAAAAAAAGCTAGGCAGAGATGCAGATTGTCCATCTCTTTGGCTGATATCCCCATTTCAGGAAGACGGACTGGCTGGCTGGCTGGCTGGCTGGCTCAGGGAGTAGGATGAAGTCTCAGATGACAAGCTCTCCTATCCTGGTAGGATATGGGAAAGCCTGATGCCTAAATGAACTCTAGTGGTGGCCATGAGCCTTGCAGGCAATATTTCAGGTTAGTGTGGGTGGGGTGGGGGGACAGCAGTGATGACATGAAGTCCATTGCACTAGCTTCTTCTCACACATCTAAAGTTAAATGACCAGCTGACACATGACTGATGGCTCCCTGGCTTTTTGCTTGATGCTTCAGTTCAGATCCCCATTCCGAGACTTAGTAGTGAGTTACCATTGAGGTTGACTTCCTGATAAGTTGGGGGCTCACCTGGGGAAGGGCTATGTCTTAAGTATCCAGCTTGGGCATTTGGAGAACCAGGGATGAACATGTGGAGAAATCAGGTTAGAGCATCGACAGAGTTCCTATCAACAGACTGAAGACGCATGTTTTCGAATGCGTCTTGGTCAAAATGACAAAACCGAAACTGCAAAATATCGAAGTGGCTTGTAAGCGAATTCTTTCCTTGGGAAAGAATTTGCTTGGCCTGTTTGGTACTTTGCCATTTTCGGCACTGAAGTGCAGTCTCGGATTTGGTATATTTAAGTCAGGGGGCTGTGGGGGGTGAAGCCCCCCACTTAATCTCATGTTTTAATGTGCTTTTTTGGAACAGCAGATTTTTTCCCTTGGAAAAAAATCGCTGTTCTGACAGTTCGGTTTTGTAACCTTTTGGTTATATGGGGTCGATTAATCACCGTTCACTTACCTAAGCGTTCGGTGATCTAATATAGACCCCATCTACAGGCTGTGTTGGGGTCGGGAGGAGAACGTTAAAAAATAAATGCATGTGCATTGTAACAAGTCACTACAGGATGCCAGGGTCTTACCTTGCCTGGATGACTGACTCTTGGCTGCTGCTTTTGCCAGGTAGTCCGTAATCAAAATGTTTCACTTTGTAAGACAGCTGTATTAGTGTAGGGGGAAAAAGCCCTGGCCATGTCCCGAGTGACCAGAATTTGATTAACATTTTGGGCAGCTGTTGGGGTTGGTCTAAGGAGGATGGATGTGCCCATCCTGAAGGGGGGCAGGGTCATATAGTGGCACAATTCTGATCAGAGGAGCAGTGGTAGACTGTAAAGTGATCATTGGGAGTATTTGCAGCTCACCAAGCTGCTTTGCAGTAGCCATCATTGCTGATGCACAGAAATGTGAAGTCTCTCAGGGAAAGAGTACTGCACCTTGCAATTATGTGGGATTAGGTCATACATTGAAAACCATGATGTCTACCTGTATGACAGTTCTCGACCAAGAGGACTAAATGGAAAAATGAGCGAACTTGACAGTAGGAGGTCAGTGAAGTAGAAAAAGCACACAGAAAAAATGTTCCACACTCTACCAATTACAGTGACAATTGCTGAGTTGCAGCTAATTTGACCCAGGTGCTCACATTTATTGGCTTTAAAATGGACAGACTTTATTGCTGGGCAAGTCTTCCACTGCTTTGGAATACTGTCTTTTCAGTCCAAGGTCACAGTCATACTTAAACTCTAAGAAGGTTTCAGACTACCTGCGTCTCAAATCTGTGGGACTATTTGCAGTTTCCTTTCTGATGGTGTCCAACTTCTGAATGTACATGAGAGTGCTGCAGCAGATAGGCAAGGCAGTCTGTCAGTCTCCAATGGTCTTTGATATCAAACCATATATCACACCAATTAGATCTCCTGAGCATGCAAGCAACACATTCACTGGTGGCTGGAGATCACCACGTGTACCATGAGGAACCTTTTTCATTTACCCACTCTTACTGCTACACTCACAGTGGTTGTCAAGTGTTCAAGTGTTGGCCCTAGGACAGGGAAGCATTACTGTAAGCAGTCCACTCAGGTGGAAAAAAAGATCCTGCTGGTCCTCTGTCCAGAAAACTATCTGCATTTCTTCCTGTTTGGAAATTGATACAAACAAATGGGTTCTCTCCATCATTCAGAATGTTAGAACATGTCATAGGTTTGTTCCTCTTGGGGAATAATAGTTAGTTCTGTCTCACCAGCTCAGGAAGGGTTTTATTCTAGACTATTCCAGTTCCCAGGAAGGAGGTAGGGAAATTGGAGACCCATTTTGGATTTGCCCTCTCTCAACACCTTTCTAAAGTTTCCAGGTTTTAAAATGTTGATTTTTTAGTCCTGGTTTCCATTGATCCATAGTCAGGTTTTTCTGGCAATTTTGGATATAAAGGATGCTTTCTCTTGGATATTCCTAATCACCCAGACTGCAGGAAATTCGTAAAATTTTGTGCATTGCTTTTTCACTTTCAGTTTTCTGCTTTACCCTTTGGTCTTTGTACTTGCCTGAATGAAGTACGTGGCTCCTGTTATCTTTTGCAGATTTCAAGGGATTCATATTTCCCCATCTGGAGATTTCTTGGTTCAGGATCCATCAAAGGAAATTTTCCTGAAGCACCTAAATTGCACCATCTAGGGTTCATTGTTAATTTCAGAAGGTCTCTCTTGACCCCTATCCTAGGACCTGGTTTTCCTAGTATGCAAGGTCAGTGCTGTGCTGATGCAGTCTTTCTTTCCTCCAGACAAAAATCAGTTGCTGACAGTGTGTTTTCAGTTCCTTCTACCTTTCGCTATGACCTCAGCATGAGAGATTTTGAGACCCCTTGGTTACGTGGCATCAACAATTCTTGTATGGGATACTCTTTGCCAGACTCCACATGAGAAAAATTTGCTGGTATCTGAAGTCATTCTGGATTCAACATTGCCATCCTCTGAACTCCTAGCACGTCAGTTATTGAACCATCTTTGGATCCTGTGTCCTCCCTGTATCTACACAGCCAACTTTGCAGGCATGTAATCTGTAAACGGGCAGCGGGGCGTAAGGTCTTATCCACTCTGCAGATTAGCCATGATTGCTTGGGACTGTTTCTGCAAGCAGTATGTATCCCATCAGGGAGGAACACAGTGGCAGATGTCTTGCACAGATCCAGGACAGGCCCTCATGAAAGGATGTTAAACAGAGAGGGCTTCCTGTATATTATCCATCAGTGGGCTACTGCACAAATATTTGTCTTCACTCAGAACAGGCAACTCAGATTGTTCTGTTCCAGTCTACCATGCCCAGAAAAATGGAAAATAGTTGCCATATCTTTCTTGTGAAAGAGGGAAAGTCCTTTATGCCTTTCCTCCCTTCCCTCTGATTCCCAAAGTCCTTTTCAGAATCAAAAAGGATAAGACAGAAATCTTGTGGGTGAATCCCTTTTGGCCTAGACAGCACTGGTTCTCCCTTCTCTTTTACATGGCAGGGCAGTCATCATATTACCTCACTGGGGCTCACTAATTCATCCAAATGTTCAGACCCTGAGCATAACCATTTGGATGATAGGGTTTTGATTCCACTAAGGCACCTTTTCTCAGATGACATGTTGCAGGTGTTACAGGAGGCTAGAAAACCTGCAACAAGAATGTATATTCCGAAATTGATTCGATTTTTTTTTGTATGTTTTCAAAAGAAAAAAGACCTTTATGTGGGTTTTCCTGATATTGTGTCTTACTTGTGTGAGGTGCAAAATTCTGGTCTGGCTTTCTCTTCTGCTAAGTTCATTTGCCAGACATCTCTGCCTGTCTGCCCTTAGATCCACCACTATCACATGTTTTAAGGTCAGGCTGTTTTTGCAAAAGTGTCATTCATATTAGGGCCTCCAGGTAAGACCTGTTCCTCCTCCGGATCTGAACTGTTTTAGAAAAGCTCACTGCTGTGCTTTGTCTCTTAAATTATGTACATGGAAACCTGTTATGCTTGTGGCATTGGCTTCAGCAAAGTATGTCTGAGCTGCCAAGCACTCATGGCTTATCCACCCTTTCTCATTTTTTACTTGGGGCTAGGTGGTCAGTGAGTTCTCTGTGAATCAGTACATCAGCCTTTCCTGTCTTTTTTTCGAATTCTCCAGAACAAAGCAGAGAGACAACCTCTCTCTTGATGCCCATAGGCAAGTCAGATTTTAACTTAACAAAACCAAAGACATTAGAAAATCCATTCAAGTTTGTTTCCTTTCAAGAAGAGAACTTGAGTCTTCCAGTGTGTGCAGACAAATAATTTTAAAATGCATTTTCAATTCATTTTCATTTTTTTAATCTTTTCATAGAAAACCACTCCCTGGTCTTATTCATTCTTTGAGAGCTGTTGCTTCTTTTGAAGCTTTTCTCTAGGGTTCTGATTTTGTATCCAAGCAGCTGTTTGGACATCTGACCACAATTTTACTAAATATTAGAAAATTGACATTTCCAGGGCTAGAGATGGTTTTGCTCAAGCCAGTACTGAAGGTATCATAAACCCCCCATTCAGCTTCAGTTCATCTCTCTTTCTACTTAAGTAGATTTGGGAATCTTCTTGAATTCCAGTACTGTACCAGTGAGCCAAGGAAGGATATGGTTCAGCTGTGTAAGAACTTACTGTAGCAGCAGATGTCCAACTGATCATTGTTGCAGTTTTACATCTACCCACCTTCCCAGTTTACTCTGTATTATTTCCCCTTGACCAAGGTGAGCACACACCCTATTTCTCCCTTTTCTTTTTGACATTTATATATTTTGTTATATATTTGTTTCCACTTATACTTCAATTTCCTTGGGTCTGGGGCACGAACGTCCTGAGGTAATTTGCTTCTGTATATCTCTTGTGTGCACCTCCTAGTTCTGAACTTGGGTCATATGTCATTTGTACAGTGGAGAGGGAGGCAGACCGGCTTTGATATGCTGGCTGGGCTTACAGCTATCCTTCGCATTATGTTCCAGCATTCATAGTACTACAGATGTGATCAGTCAGACATTAACTGTTCTGGTAATTTCTTGCACAGTTATTCTTTCTGGTGGCTGTATAATTGTATATTGATTTAGATTTCTGGTGCAACTTTCACATCAGTAACCTGCTAGAGCAAGAAGCCTGTGTATACATTGCTATGTATTACGTATTCATTCTTTCATTGTCATACTTGATATGGGGGGGGTGTCTTCTGAACCCAAGTATGGCTTGCCAAGTAATTGGCATTCTAGGTACATTGCAATACTGCATTTATTGTATTTTAAGAGTGAGATGTACTGAATGTGAGCAACACGAGAAATTATAATGTAACATCTCCTTTTACTGAGTATGAGTGAAATGTACAGTTTAAACAGTGTATGACATAAATATGAGGCAACAGATGTGTGTGATGGGTATACACGTTTGTGTGTGTGTAAATATTTTTTTTTCTAATAATGTGTGCGCATGTGTATCCTGTCTGATTAACAGAGTGAGCAAGGTGACATAAGCAAGGAGGTGCCAGTCTGATAATCAACAGTGGGTGTGAAGTAACAAAAAAGAGCTACTTAATACCGTGCTCTACCTCTTACATTCACAAGAAACAGATAGTTGAAAGGCTATGCAAGCAAGAGAGAGAGAGAAAGACTCCTAAAGTATTATGAGATTTCTTTCAGCCCAGTTTGGTGTGCACAGAGGAAGTTGACCAAGACAGAAATACCACTAAGAGGAAGATGTGTTTTTTTAGGATGTGGAAGTATGGGGAGGAAAATGTACTCAGAGTAAGGGAAATAATGTTTAGAGTGTACCTATCCTTTGAATCTTGAAGGAAAACACTTTATTGTTGTGGTACGAGTGTTATAAAAGGTGTATAATGCCCATTTTCTTTTCTGAGTAGGGTAGTCCCCAGTTAGTAGAACCCATTTCAAGTAAGGTCGTCATATGTTTGTCTTATTGACCACTGCTACAGTAGTCTAAGCTGTTTGATTTATATCCTGCATAGGATGTAGCAGATGGCCAGCTTCCAAAGCTTCCGGGCATGTTCAGCCTGCCCAAACCATTAGTCAGCTTGAGCTGAGTTGTCTAAAAGACAGGTTTGAAAGCCAGTCCCTTCAAAGCTTCCTTGCTGCCAAAGAGAAGTCCCCTTTGAGGGAAAAAAAAGTTCCACATATTTTTAATGTTTAAACTTGCTTTCCTGTTTAGGAAAGTATTTTTTAAGCTAGGGATGCATTTTTATTGACTGCTACACAATTTTACTGTACTTTCAGATGGGAGCACACTTTTGTTTCAGACAGTTTAAAAGTTAATTTAAGCATTCTAAAACTTTTTTTCCCCTGTGGAGAAGCTTTGTTTTAAGTTACTTTTTGGGGCTAGTAAAGTGAATTATAGTGCTTGTTAACTGTGTTTTAAGCAGTGGCGGCTGGTGACTTCAAATCAAAGGGGGGCTGCAAGAGACAGCTGAATGGGTGGGGTCAATGGGAAGGGGTGCAACCAACTAGAAAGGGGAGGGGCCATGTTCAAAACCACAAAAACTAAAACTTTAATTAAATACGCTGCCCTGGGTGCCAAACCATCATTATGAGAGTCCAATCAAGACAAAAATAAGTGTAGAAGAATACAAATATTACAATGCATTGGCTGCATGACAGCTTACTTAATATCTAGATGGAAACAAAAGGTCGTGAGGCATGAAAAAATAAATTACTTTTTAAATACATTACTGGAATGCCAGTCAAAATCAAGTATAATAAAAACAAGCAGCACTCAACTCAAACCACTTCTCCTTGCACTGCAATTCTAATTATAAATTATATTCACCTTTATTAAAGTACCAAGTAACATGCTGAAAGTAGAAATCTCTGTGATGCCCCCACTTGTAAAAATGTTTCTTATCCAAAAAAGACCTGCTTACCTGACAACTATCTACTTGTTTCATGGGGAAAACATGATCAAAGTAAAAAATGAAAAGGAAACAAGCTCAAGATACATTGCTTAAAGGATTACTGTACAGGTTATGGACCACACATGATTGGCTTTCTGTTTAGTTTACAAGTAAAACCTGTAGAGATGACTGGAAGTCTCCAAGTGTAATGAGCTTTTTAAAATAATGTAATCCTGTCCTTCAATACCCAAGGCTTATACATTATCTAGTTAAGTATTCTCTGCATGGCAACAACAGAAAGGCTTTCAATGTTGGCAGTTCTTTAACAGTATGCTTATTAAAGCTTACTTGCATCTTACGATCTCAGAAAAGCTTATCTTATGGTCATTAAAGCATTGCTACTTAAACACAGAGCAACAGGCACTTTGAGTAATAAGCATAAATCAACAGTACAAAAATATGACAGAAACCAGACCATTCTGCAAAATCAAGGACAGATGAAAAGCCACTGTAGTACTTGTGTCTACCCTGGATGGGGGGACACTGCACATGTTACACTGCATAACTACTCCTTGCCTTGCTTGGACACATCCAGAGCCACTACACGGGGGAGTGGGGTGCAACAAGTATGCCACAATTTGAAATGTCTCTGGCTGACTGTGATGGCCCTGACACATTTGTCCTACCTCTCAACCTCAGAGCAAGAAATCTGGACAAAGCCATACATAGAAGTGGGACAAAGGCCCCAAAATAAGGACAATTTTAAATATTGCTCTTATAAACTTAGAAATATAATAGAATAGGTTTTGCATTAGTATGAATTTTCTAAAGGGTATGAAATCTGAAACTCAAAATGTCTGTCATTATTTTCTAACTTCAGTCTTTAATGATTTGTCACTAATTTGCCAAAATAAACACAATTTTATGAAAAATGAACCAAAAATGTGATGCAAAAATATAAAATAGCCACACAATACAGCTGGGAACCTGTCAAAGAAGGGACACTTTAATATTAGTACTGCTAACTTGAGCAGCTGACAAAATAAAAGAATCTACATGCATTTCAAGTAATCTATAACTTTGATTATTACAGTTATTTCTTAATTGTAAACCCTCCATGTTTTCTTCCAACACTGCTATTTTGTGGAGGGATTATTAGGGGGGAGAGCAACATTTTGAGCCAAAATCAGGGACAGTTGAGAGGCTGGCTTTGCCTAATTCTATAAAGCAATTTATTTGCATGTACCTCTCAAACTGTTAATGCAATAAATCTGGACAAGGCCAAATATATTGGAGGAACATATAAACAGTACTAAAATTGCTCTTGTTTAAACTGAGACAGTTGATAGAATAACAGGTCTTACTTTAGCATGCATTTTTCTGAAGGTTATGAAGTCTGAAATTCAGTGTATCATTATTTAGTGACTTAATTCCTAAATGATCTGCCAGAAAACTACAAATTGTATGAGGAACAAACCAAAAATAAGAAGCAAAAATCTATTAATTCTTTGAAAATCTGGACAGTTGGGAGGTATAGTTCAGTTGAGCCTCTGAGTTTGCCGCCCTTCCCCCTCACAAAATCATTGTCGAATGGAGCCTCTGCAGCCATTCCAATGATCCATTACTTGGCTATTTCACTCCATTTACCATAAACACTAATGTGCATACTACTTTACTTCTATGATGATTTGGACTTCATTTGAAAATTTTATTTTGCATTTTACAGCACAAACACTAAGACATCTGCTAAACAAAGCAATGCCGTCTCACAATGAAAACAGACTTAGCATTAAAACTTCTGTGCCCTTGAAACTCACATTCATTGAAACAGCATTGAAACCCACATTCAAAGAAAATACATTTTGCCAGTGGCAGATAAAGATAAATTTTGGGCTGTTTTCAAATCATAGGCCCCTTGCATATGAAACATACATGTGCTCTTTGATATACCTTCCTGATTGTACTAAATTATATTCCTTGTACAATACAGTACAGTTGTTAGAGGGTGTGTTAAATTTGTTTTGAATATTTTTCCAGTAAGCAATGAAACAAAATGCATGCACCCATAATGACAAAACTGCCCAGTTCAGAACATTTCCATCATAAGAGTCTACTCAGACTTCTACAGTCCACCATTATCAGTAAATATGCACAATTCTACAGTCCACCATTATCAGTAAATATGCACAATTCTACAGTCCACCATTATCAGTAAATATGCACAATTCTACAGTCCACCATTATCAGTAAATATGCACAATTCTACAGTCCACCATTATCAGCAAATATGCACAATTATACAGTCCATTATCAGTAAATATGCATAATCTCTGAAGTAAAAGTCATCTAAATAATTCCACATTAAAGACATTTGTAACTAATGAAGAGGTTGCTGTTAGCAAATACCTTTATATTTTATGGTTTTATCGAAAAATAGTGTCTGTTGCCCCTGAGGAATAAATTGCCTGTATTACATTAAAAATTTGATAAGCTAGTAATATTGCAAGAGGAAATGGATGGCAAACTGATAACAGGCTCATAGTATCTTCACAAAGGAAGACATTCTCAGTATGGCAGCATCCACCCCTTGTTGGGAGTAGAACCCACAGCCTTCTGCATCAACAGCAAGTACACAACCTGTTGTGCTATTAACAATGTGAGCTAACTCAGCATAAGCAGCACTAAACTTCTCTTCCCCTGCAGCTCTCAGCTCCTTGTAAAATCTACTCAATACTCAACTGCATCTCAACTTCGCAGCACAAGAAATCTGGAAAAAGCCAACATTTATTGGGGGGGGGGGTCAAAAGCCCCAAAACCAGGGACACATTAAACATTCTTGTATAATCTTGGAAAGTTGCTAGAATAAAATGCTTTGTTACCACCATACATTTTACTGCCAAGGTCCCTGTGCAAAACAGTCAGAGCAACATACCACTACGCCAAATCAGCTGCTTTGTCAAAGAGAAATGCTGTGTTACCACCATACATTTTACTGACAAGGTCCCTGTGCAAAACAGTCAGAGCAACATACAACTATGCCAAATCAGCTGCTTTGTGAAAGAGACAAAGACTGAAACTTAAATGGCTATCATTTAGTGAATTCACTTCTCACCATAGCTGTCAACCTCTTAGTACAAAACACCTGGACAAACCCAGTAATGAGGGAATACAGCCCTCAAACATATTCAGTGAATTCAGTTCTTGCCATAGCTGTCAACCTTAACACAAAAAACCTGGACAAAGCCAATAATGGGGGGAATACAGTCCCAAAAATAGGGACAAATTTCAAATATTCACCTTATAAACTTAGAAAATTGCTAGAATAAAAGGTTGTGTTGCTATGTATTTTCTGAAGAATATGAAGTCTGAAATTCAAATGCCTGTCAATTTTGCTTCTGATGGAACAAAAACCATTTTCAGCAGAGGCCCAGGGAGAAATACTGCAGACACATGTCTTTGTAAAATGGCAGGACACCAGAGCAAATCCACACAAACACAGGGAGGAGATGCAGACTCCACACAGAAGGCACCCCAGCCAAGAATCAAACCAGAAAACCTATAGCTGTGAGACAACAATGCTACCACGCACCATCAAAAATGTAAGGATTGAAACATTCAGAAACCTGAAGTCTGAAATTCAAATGCCTGTCACTTTTATTTAACATTTGTTAACCAGGACAGTCTGACTTGGAACAAAAAAACAATTTTCAGCAGAGGCCCAGGAAGGAATAATGCAGACATGTCTTTGTAACATGGGAGGACACAAAAGCAAACCCATGGAAAAGATGCAGACCCCACACAGAAGGCAACCCAGCCAAGTATCAAACCTGAGGCAACAATGCTACCACTGCACCATCAAACATCAAGCATTTAAATATTTAGAAACCACAGATATTATGCAGAACAGAACAGATCAAATATGAGGCAAAAATCTGCAATTTTTTTACAAATAGTGGTGGGTAGGGAATTCAGGCCCTTATCACCTGCATACAAGGTACAGGGTTCAAGCCGGAGGTATTCCCTACCACACCACCATGAATGCACTGATTAAAAATAAGCATGAAATACAAATAAGGCCATAATGAAGCCATCTATAAGTAATGCAAAATGGAATGTATAAGGACATCAGTAACCAAATATGGGACATCTGTGATCCCTAACATTAATTAAAACAGTATTTCCAAGTTTGTAATGCCACATAACCCCTTAGGACTTGCTTCTTTACTTACTCGTTCCACCCGCCTTCCTTTCTTTCCTTCATTCATTATTTTCATTCCTTAGCCAGTCATTCACTTTACCTTTGTTATCCTTATGTTTTTAAATTCATAAGGGATTGTACCAACTTTGGGGAAAAGGAATTAACAGATTTGTAATAGTTTAAATCCTGAAGTGCATTTAACCAGAGATAAGTAATTGTTGAAGAAGTTAAGGTCACTGGGGTATGGTCTTGCTATTCTGTTCTGCCTGATTATTTTCACAACTAATGTCCACTTACTTTGGTATTACAGTATAACCACAAAATCTTATTTATGCAAGACAAGAAAAGAAGCCTGACCCACTTGAAAGAATGCCGATGTAGTAATGTGCAATGACGTGAATTCTTAGCTTGGAGAATGCTGAATTGAATAGTTTCTCCAGATATCAGTGACACCACTTTGTTTCCAAAGCTTGGTTCACATCTCGGGCTTCAGTAGCACTGATCACTGGCTCCTCTTGACTCAGTTAAAACAGACAAGCAGAATAACACACCAGACCATGTTGTATGCAGCATATACAACTAAAATGTACACCTCTGTTAATTAAATGTATTACTGTCATGAATTATTGTACAGACATATCATTTTTTTGGATTAAGTGGCCATATTTCCAATTCATTATATTGCTGATTTTATTTCTTCAGACTTTAGTCCATGGTATATTTGTTGCATCATTCAAATAAAATGTGCTATTACTATAATCAATACTAAAAAGACTGCAGGTGACACAGATCAAATATTTATCTTGTTTATCATCCAATATACACACCTCTGTCACTACAATAAAAACATTGGAAATCACAGTTGTACTCCAGATTCAAGTAGACAAAAATGTATTTAACTTTGGTTGCTAACTTCAAAATCTGCATTCAAATTATGCACTGGCTATGTTGTTATGCAGAACTTACTGCATTAACATGTGATGCAAAAAAAGGTACCCACTAGGTGTATTTAATGCACTGAGTACTGTCCAGAGTGCCAACTGAAGTGTTGCAGTGCCAGTCTTATTTGTGCTACTGACGGCAGGCCAAATTACTTTTTTTGAAATTTCCCCTTGGAAAATGAACGGTCATTCTGTAAAAGTCATCACTGATGTACAATGCAAGAGCCATATAAAGAATGAAGCATATAAAACTAATCAGGTTTTTACAGGTATATGTTAGATGTATGTTATGTATTCATTATTTTTTTAATGATGATGGCTGCATGTTAATATTTGTTTTCTACTGACTATGGATGAGGCCCCTGTTGATTTGTCTAATAGCATTTTTGTACTTCAGTATAGGGATATAGCACATAAACTTGCATTTTCAAATGCTGAGAATGAAATTCCAGTCCAGACCATCCATCTACATGTCTCATTCATCGTAGCAAAAATATTAGCTGACAGGCCCTTCAGCGACCCTGTCTGGGAACAGGTGGTTGATGATGAGAATGCTGTGAATGGCCCTTGCCATGACTCCAAATCTATCAAACATAGGACTAGTGACATGCTTATAAATGTGACAAAGACAGCCAGATTTGTTGTACAGGAACAGACTACTGTCTCATTACTGTGGGTGGTCCTGCTACTGAATTAACATTTATACCCCTGGTATGCCATTTACAACACACGCGCACACATGCAAACATGCACACAGACACGCGCACACACACGCACACACACACTCCTACCTTGTCGCTGAACGGCACCAACGAGCTAAATATCCACTTACACACACTCCTACCTTGTCGCGGTTGCTGCCGCTGATAGCCGATATCCGAACAGCTCCTTACCCGCATTCCTTGCGGGATTGGTCCATCCCAAGGGATTCCCTGCAGTCCAAACCCGCGATTGGTCCTGCCTGCGACTGCTGCAGTCCGGAGTGCCTCTATGTCGTGATGTCATCGCCGCATAGACTTCTGGGCATTTTGCCTTTCCCCTTATCTAGACTGCTGAGAAAGCAGTCTGAGAGCATGTGCGCATGCGTACTGTTCGGGAATTAATTTTTGTGTTTCTTGGTTTGTTTTTATTTTGTTTTGTAGGTGGGAGGGCTGCAGTCCGGCAGTCCTAGGGCACGAGCCGCCCCTGGTTTTAAGTGTAAAAATTACTTTTAACCACTTTTTAAATTTTACTGCTTAGTTTCCCCAGGAAAGAAGCAAAAATTTTGGCAAGACCATGTAACAAACTACTTGTGCCATAGTCGGTCTTTCAAGTCACAAAAAGAAAATAAATAAATATTCTTTGCCACCAGAGCAGGCTAACAATTTGCCTGAGCCCCAGATGGGTGACTATGTTTTGGCCAAAGCTTTTTCCTCAGACCACTCATCTTTATCCCAGCTTCCTCTGGTGTTGTCCATACAGGCACTATGTACTTGGGGGTTAGCCACATCCTCTACAGCTGTTGGGGTCCCCTCAGGGGGCTAGAGAGAGCCATGCTTGTTGGTCATGGGAGAAGTGTTAGGGAATATCTTCCGCTTAGCCAGAATGTTGAGCCATTCCTAGAGAAGCTGTTACTGGCAGTACTGGCTCTGGTTTTCAGCAATTTCCTGTTAGAGAGACAGGAAATTAAACGTACAGCATCTCCTGTGTCATTTCCTCTGAAGTCGAGTAATTTACTGGGCCTGGCTTGTGGTCTTGTGCAGGCTGTTGTTCATAGGTTCATAGATTACTACTAGGCTAAATGCCCTTGCGAGCCATTGTAAGCCTAGCCAATTATCCCTTGTGAGACTCAAACCCTGCACCTTGTGTTTGTACGGCAAACACCTTAACCATTAGGCCACCCTCCCAAACCGTTCCTTCTAGTAAGGCAGTTTCTGGTAAAAGAAAAAAAGAATTCTTTCCTTGAAGATGTTCAAGAAATGGAATCTTTAGGGGGATTTTGAAGGGACAGATTCAGTTCTTTCTCCTCTGGTTTCTAACTTTGATTTAGAATCTGAGAAGTGCATGTCAGATTCTCCCCATGAGGGTTCTCTTTCCCTGAGACTATTTCCAGGATAAGACAATGTTTTCAGTGGGAGAGTACAGAAGTCTCTCAGCCCCTTAGAAAATATGATTTTCTTACAACTGAAATTTCCAGAATCGTCACCTCTCTCCAGTTCTGTCAGTCTTGGAGGATGTTTTTGTCACAATCTGCAGTTCTTTGACAGTCCGCTTGCTGCCCCTAAAAAAGTAGGTTGCATAAACTTTTGTCTTTCTAGTTTTTATTCACCAATCCCAGACCTTATCCAGCAGCTGTAACTTTAATATATCCAGCTGCTGCAAAACATTTTGTTAACACTAATCCTTTTTCTGATGAAGATGAAAAATTTGGTAAGTTTGGGGTGGGAGGGTATATCCTACTGCAACTTTGATTTCTAGAATTCCAAACTGTCAGGTTCATATGTTGACATTTATCGTAATTGTGAAAATGTGATATGAATATTTTGACATCAGTTACCATTTGTATGGAAACATCTGCATTATGTAGTTTGGTTGCTTCTATTTTGCAAGTCACCACTCCTTGTTTAACGTGTGCTTATAACTCTAGATACTACTTTCAAGGCTGCTGCTACTGATATTGTTTTAAGGGGGGTGTCTGGTAGCATTCTCTAAATCTACCAAAAGATGTCAAAAATTAAATTTTGAATTTTCCCTTGGATAGAAATTTAATTTTTGGACCTCCTGCTGCAGAGGTTATCAAAGCATATGAGGTGTAAACTGATTCAGGGAATATCTTGAATTTTTTCAGCCCTCCTTCTGTAAGTTCTCCAAGGGATTCTCTGCACCCTCATCTAACTTTGGTTAAAAAAGTCTTTACAGAATACTAGTAAGCAGATGTTTGAAAGCAATAGCAGGGAGGTTCCAAAAGGAAAGCAGCCCCCCCCCCAGGACAAAGGACAGTCAAGTAAGTCAGAATGACTATACAAGAATCTTTGTCCCCCCCCCCCATCCTGGCAGTCCCTTAATCATTCCAGAAAGTCGGAATCTGTTTGGCAATGAATTGTTTCAGACAGCTGGGTACTGAATGTGATCTATCTAGGCTTCAAATGGCAATGGGATGAGCTTTTTCCTTTCCAGGGGATTTCACCTTATCCACCAGACCAGACTCTTCTCTTTTCCCCTGTTTTACATCATATGGTGTGTTGGTAGTAATAGAAGCTGTCACCTACACAGCTCCAACCTGACCCAAAACAACTACAGGTAGCTGCTTGCACTGTAGTTTTAATACTTTTTAGGCAACTTTTATCTGAGGATGTGTAGCAGGATTAATAGAGGCAAGAAAGCCTGCTACTCGAAAATTATATATTAGTGAATAGAAAAGAATTTCTAGTTGGTGCCAACAAAAGAACCAGTACCCACTCAAGGCTAATGTTTCTGGTTCTTCAGTATTTTTGTGAGTTACTATCCTATGTCCTGCCTTACTTCTCAATCTAGGTTTATTTGATGGCCATTTTGACATGTCTGCCCATGGACACCCCTCTTTCAGTGCAACCTGACATGAAAATGTTATTGAAAGGGATGTTGGTTAAGAAGCCTCGTAGGAAGCAGGTGGCTTCTCTCTGGGATCTTAGCTTTGTGCTAGAAAAGCTAACACTTGCTCCATTTGAATCGGTTCATCAGCGTGACCTGAGGATGATGTTAGTGTTTCACTGTTGCAGTCATCACCTGTGGGTTATCTCTGCTGTGGTAGCCCTCGGCCGGCCCAAATACCGGAGTCTATGTTTTTCTGCTTGGCCTGCAGTTGCCTGTAGTCTGACGTCATGTCATCGGTGCTGTAACGCAAGGCAGCCAACGTCATTACATCAGTCTTTCTTGCCGTGGAGCTCATACCAGAAGCAGTTTGCACGAGTGCTGGTCGGTCGGTACCAGAGTTTGAATTTCACCTGAAAACGTCTAAAGCGAAGTACCCCATTGGAGACCTTTTTTTTTTCCTTGCACTAACCAATGTCCGAAAAAGTTAACAGTTGTCTCGCATGTGGAAAGCAGATCCCACACAGACACTTTGATTTTTACTGCGTTACTTCTTTAGGCCCCCGTTGCCGGTTCTGTGCACTCTTTAATGCGATAACCATTTGCCTTAGAGCTCTTATTGTAGACAGTTATTTTCATATTCCATCTTCACTTTCCGAAATGGCGTCAATCAGCCAACAATCTGCGGACATTGAGAAAAAATGCAGAGATAAAGCTAGAGACAGACCACACAAGGCTAAGCCTTCCGGCAAGTCTATTGCTAAGCAGGTAGTCAGTTCTCCGGAATTCAGTGAGGCACTTTCGCAGCCCCTGATGCCTGATTCGATATCTAAGCAGGTCTCTACCGAGACCGTTTTGGAGTCCACTATGCCGCAGAAATCTTCATTTTCCGAGCTTTTTGCTGTCTCTGCCTCGGTTAGATCCTGAGCCGCAATGCAGGCACCGGCTTCGAGTAGTCCTTTCATACTACCGAACCTAGACAAAAAAAAAAATGACGTCTTTTCATTTGACTACTGTTTCTCTCGGACCGATGGATTCTCTCAGGCCTAGAAACCAGGACACTCCTAGAAAGTCTACTTCTAGCAACCATCTTGCTCCTGCTCCACCACCCCAAGCACAAATGCTTAAAATGGCAGAGGATCTCATCTCCCTTATCCGGGGTAGTCAGGCCACAACTTCTAAAAGGAAAAGGCACCCTTCTCCAGAAATTATGACCGAACAGGATTCTGAGAAATCTAACTATTCAGATTTTGAAGAGGAACAGCAATCTCTGACTGCTTATGAGGATTCAGATGCAGAGGAATCCACCCCTTCTGCCTCCCCTCCAGAGGACCTTTCCTTTGGGGAAACCCTTCATACCCTCAGGGAACATTTCCATTGGGAAGCTCAGTACTTCCCCCAGTCTAAGAAAAGACTTAGATATTTTCTGGACCTGCCCCAGCATAGACCCCTGGCCATCCCCCCTATTTTAGATGTGGTGGATGATGTTTTCCATGAATCCAGCTTAGCCCCTGATGCCCTCCCACCTGCTCCCAGTAAACATGACTGGTTTTTGTGTACCGGATTCTCACAAATACCTGTACAGAAATCCTGCTACAGACCCAGAGGTGATTACACAGGGAACTAAAGGAGCCAAGACTAGTTCTGCCAAGAATCCTATTCCTTCTGACAAGGATTCCAGAACTCTGGACAGATGGTGTATAAAAGTATACAGAGCACTTAACTGTCAGTTCCATATGTTAAAATATCAACAACACACTTTGGAACTATTAAAACAAAAGATTTCTACTTTTCCTGACTGTGTCAATTCAAAAGAGTTAGCAGATTTACTGCACTCTGCTTATCAAGTGGCCAAACACTCCTTATACTGTGGATATGATGCCCTAGAAGCCTCTAGCTGGGCAGCAGTGTCGGGATCTGTCATTAGGAGACATGCATGGCTGAAGGAACAACCTCTCCCTGATCATGTCAAGTCTAAACTAGCTGATGCACCCCTGGATAAGGACCGCTTGTTTGGAGTAAAAGCAGAAGAGGTGCTTAAAAAGATGGAAGACAAAGCAAAATCTCTGCAAACAGTAAAAGATTTCTTTCAGGTTCAACCTCCCAGGTTCAGCAGGACCTTTCCCTCCAAGGACTGATCCTTTCCTGCACCTAGCAGACAGGGCCAAGGTAAGCCCGCAGGGACAGACCATCCAGGACCTTATTCCAAGGCCAGCAGAGAAGCAAACAGTGGACCACTTCTGCCCCAAAGGCAGAGAGTTTTAAGCCACCCTTCTATGGCAAAAACTCCCAATGACACCCCCCCCCCCCCCGGTCACTCACCAAAAGCTAGGAGGCAGGCTCTCCCTCTTCAAAGAAAATTGGCTTTCTGTAACAAAGGACCAGTGGGTCTTAAAGATCATTTTTCAGGGATACAAATTCTCTTTCAGCGAGCTCTCAATTCCAAGAGGGTACCCAGAATTGCCTCCATATCAGTGGGCAGAGGCATTGAAAGAGGCAAGGGCTTTTATTCCAGACTATTCCTTGTTCCCAGAAAAGAGGTCACATGGCTGATCCTGGATCTATCCATTCTGAACACCTCTCTGGTGGTCCCCAGATTCAAAATGCTAACTTTGCAGCAGCTGCTGCCTATGCTGACAAAAAATGCTTGGCTAGTGACCCTAGACCTAAAAGATGCCCATCTCCACATCCCCATAAGGGAATCCTGCAGGAAATCCCTGCTCTTCAGAGCAGGATAACAACACTTTTTGTTCTCCGCGCTGCCCATTTGGCTTATCTACTGCACCCAGAGTATTCACCAAATGCCCTAGCCCCGGCCATAGCATTTTGCAGACAGAGAAATGTACAGATTTACCCTTACCTGGACGACTGCCTCATTCAGGCAGAGTGCAAAGAAAAGCTGCTCCAGGACCTTCTCTTTGTCAAATCCCTCCTAACTTCCGTAGGGTTAACCATCAACGAGAAGAAATCAAAGCAAACACCCTCCAGGAAGATCATTTTCTTGGGAGCACTGCTAGACATAACATCCCAAATGGCCTTCCTATCCGTAGAAAAGCAGAGCTTCCTGCCCCTTTGCTTTACCCAGCTGGCTTCCAGAAGTCACCTCACTGTGAGGAAGTTCCAGCAAGCCCTGGGGTACATGGCATATTGCATTCTTCTAATTTCTCTGGCCAGGCTTCACATGAGAAAACATCAGTGGTATCGAAAGGACCTTTGGTGTCAACACTCTGTCTCTAGAGACCTCTCTCTCTCTCTCTGATCCCATGTATAAGAGCTGAGTTTCTCTGGTGGGCAGGGGCCTTTGCCAAGAACAAGGGTCTTCCCTTCATCCTCCGCCCTACTGTCCAGACCATCACCATCGACACCTCAGACGTTGGTTGGGGCACTCACCTAGCAGGCAGGTGCACCCATGGTCTTTGGGATGCCTAGCACCTTCCCTTACACATCAATCAGAAAGAAATGATGGCAGTACAAAATGCTCTGATATCCTTCAAACCCCATCACAGGCCAAGGGTTCTCGTTATAAAAACAGACACCACAGTAATGTGGTATATCAACAAATGGGGGGGACCCAATCTTACCCTCTGTGTAGGCTAGCCATGAACCTCTGGCTGACAGCCGCCTCCATGGGTCTACACCTAATTGCCCAATACCTACAAGGGGTCGACAACACCCTGGCAGACCACCTAAGCAGAAACTTATTGGACCCCCACGAATGGCAGCTCCACTGGAAAATCTTTCTGCAAATCACTCAGGAGTGGGGGACTCTAGAGGTGGATCTCTTTGCTTCGCTCCTTAACCACCAGCTGTAAAAATTATGTACCAGGGAATATCACCTGCTAGCGTGGAAGGTGGGTGCCTCTACCTCTTATTCCCAAGGTGCTGATCAAAATAAGGGGAGAGAGACCAAAGGCCATCCCCATTGCTCCATATTGGTCCAGATAGCATTGGTACCCCTTACTGCACAGCCTGAACTTTACAGCCCCCCAAACAGCTTCCTCAGACCTCTTGACCCAGGTGGGGGGGAGATACTGCACCCAGACTTGCCATCTCTCAATCTTTCAGCATGGCTAATACTTTAAAATCAAACAACGGGTCCCTGTTAAGCAAACAGGTCCTAGACATTATCACAGAGGCAAGAAGGCCCAGCACCAGAAAATGTTGCACAGGGAAATGGAAAATATTCTGCTCCTGGAGCCAGTCCAGAGGGGCCACTACCTCACATCCTTCCATCCCTTTTATATTGGATTACCTAGCCGAGTTACTCAAAAATGGTCTCTCCTTCTCTTCTATTAAAATCCATGCCTCATCCATTTCAGCCCATTACAATTCAGACCTACCCCTCTTCTCTCATCCTTGGATTAAACTATTCCTCAGAGGGGCTTCTAATATCAGACCTCCCAGAAGGCCTCCCACACTAGCCTGGGACCTGAATTATGTTTTAAAAAAGCTAACCTTACCTCCTTTCGAAACTGCTGCTTCAACAGAATTGAAATACCTCTCCTAGAATACTGTCTTCAGCTAGCTATCACCTCAGCCAGAAGGGTTTCAGAACTTCAGGCACTCATGGCTGTTGCGCCATTCATCATTTTCCATGCAGAAAAGGGTCTCCCTCCTTTATGCCCAAGGTGTAGTATCTGATGTGACCCTCAACCAGGCCATACACCTACCCATCTTCTTTCCCAACCCTCAAAACAAGGGGGAAAGAATTTTGCAGTTGCTAGGCATGCACAGACAACTTCGATATTATCTGGACCATACTAAACCCTTCAGAAAAACAGACCAGCTGCTTGTCAGCTTTGCCCCAGGGGCAGAGAGAGGAAGCTCATTTCCAAGCAAACTGTTTCCAAATGGATATTACACTGTATCCATTTGTGCTACAGTCTACATGGGAACCCTCCCCCTAAGTCTATTCGTACCCATTCCACTAGGACAACCTCCACTTCCACAGCCTTCCTCAGAGGAGTCCCCACCAGGGACATCTTGGAAGCTGCCACCTGGACATCTGTCCATACTTTTACAAAGCATTACCACCTACCTCATTTTTCTATGTCCGGGGCAGGGTTTGCTTCTGCAGTTCTGCAGGGCTTGCTGACCCATGCCTAGGACTCTAACCTATCTTTCCACCCCTCTCTTCAGCTTTAGGAATCCTCCCACAGGTGATGACTGCAACAGTGAAACACGAAGAATTTAGTACAGTTGTGTACACTTGCCATAAATGTAGATGTTCGAGTTTATTCACTGTTGCAGTCCTGGTTTCCCTCCCTCCATCCCCCTTATATCCTCTTTTCCTAGGGGGGGACATAAGCTTCTCACGGTGGCTTTTAGCCACCAAGGACCACTTTACCTTATTTCCTTTTGCTTCTGACGGGTTAGGGCAAGAAAAACTGATGTAATGATGTCTGCTGTCTTGCTTTATAGCACTGACGACCTGACATGACTACAGACAACTGCTGCCGATGCAGAAAAACATTGACTGTGGTATTCTGGCCGGCCGAGGACTACCACAGCAGGGATAACCCACAGGCGATGACTGCAACAGTGAATACACTCTAACATCTACATTTATGGTAAGTGTACGCAACTGTACTTTCCTAACTTGGAAAACAGTTTTGCTAATTGCTCTAATCTCTGCAAGAAGATTATCGGAGTTGCAGGCTGTCATGGTGTGCTAACCTTATCCTGTTTTCAACAAGAAATAATCCTTCATTTATACCCAAGGTTTTGTATTAGAGATGACATGGGATATATGCAAATTGCCTTTTAAGGATATCAGTTGTTTCAGCTAAATGGCAATTCTGAATGTTCATAGGTTAGTACTAGGCTAACTGCCCTTGCGAGCCATTTTAAGCCTAGCCAATTATCCCTTGTGAGATTCAAACCCTGCACCTTGTGTTTGTAAGGCAAACACCTTAACCATTAGGCCACACTAAGTCTGTTTATGGACAATTTCAGGCCAATAAAGAAGCTAAAAATGAGGAAGAAATGATACTTTGAATATCCACAGACAAGTCTGATACTATGTTGACAGTACAGAACCTTTCAGAACTTCTGTTCATTTGTTCATTTCTTGTAAAGGTAAGAAAAAAGGACAACCTGTGTTAAAGCCGACTGTTACAGAATGGGATGAGACAACCATTTTGTATTATTGCCATCACAGCAAAACCATTCCAGGCAGAGTCGAGGCTCCATCATTGCCTTTTTGGAAAAGGTTGGATGCTAGAAGTATTCTTGATGCAGCAACGTGGTCCTCTTTGTTCACTTTTGCAAAACACTGTAAGTTAGACTCCTCATCCAGTTGTAGAATAGGCTTTGCTAAGACCTTTCTCCAGGGGCTCCTCGACCCTTATCCTTCCTCCTCCTAGTGAGTTTAAGCTATGATGGTCTACCCACATAGCTAAGGCTACTGCAGCAGTGACCCAATAAAGAACGTAGCACAGCTGTATAAGTAATCTTACCATAATAGTAGATGTTCAGATGATCACTGCTGCAATAGGTACTCCTCCGTCACCCCTTTTTTATTGTGTTTTTTTATGCCATGGTGTGTACTTGTTATTGTTGTATTCCTAGCACTGTCTTTTCAGAGCTCTAGCTTTCCCTCTCTGTTGGCAAGAAAGCTCTGAAGGGCTTTGCACCCAAACCTGACTTTTAGTCAGCTCAGCTTGAGCTGATTAACAGGTTGGGTGCACGGAAGGTAATTCTTAGCAGGATTCTTTCCAGCAGTGATCATTCGATCATCTGCTGTTGTGGTAAGTTTTCTTGTACATGTATACTTTCTCCCTCCTTTTGAAATTGAACAAGTCAGTTGCCACAAGCTTCCCTACGGACTGGATTTATTCACAGAAGATGGGTCGTTTGCTGTACCCCAACTTGAAAAATCTTTGAATGCCTGAATGATATTTATATTCCTTTTAGCCTCATTTTTTTTCTGAGGACATGCAGTTAGTATTGTAGAAGGCTAAAAAACTACAAAATCTTGTCTGTAAGTGGGAAATGTTTTCTAGTTGGTCCTCATTCCAAGGACCTAGGACCCTTTTAAGGCCATGCTGCCTCTGGTTCTTGATTATTTATGTGAGTTACTGCCCTCTGGTCTTTCCTACTTCTTTGTCAAGGTTCATATGTTGGCCTTTTTTACTTGTCTGCCCTTGGATTCCCACCTTTCTTCCTATAGTCAAGTTAAGCAGCTTTTGAAAGAGGATTTACACTACCTAGAAAACAGCTGGACTCCTTGGGATCTTAACTTCATGCATGAAAATATTACTGTTTTTTCATTTGAACTAACTCAGCAGACTAATTTGAGGTTCTTAACATGGAAGATTGTTTTACTAAGTGTTCTGACTTCTGCTAGGAGAGTAAGTTACAAGCTTGTGTGGTGAGACAACCCTATCACATTTTCCACAGGCACTAGAAAATGGATTCCTTTTGTAGGTCTAGAACAAGCTTTGCTAGGATAATTCTCCAGGGGCTTTTGGATTCTTAATCCTGCTTTTTTTTCTAAGTGAATGAATAGCTTAGACTACTGCAGTAGTGGTCCGATGTTGAACAGTTATGTAAATAAACGTACCATAACAGTAGATGTTCTAATAGAGCACTTTTGTAGTTGATGTCCCCTCTTTCCGGCCTCCTCTTTTTTTTTTTTTTTTTTTTTTTTTATTTATTTTTTGTGTGTGCATTGCCAAAGTGTGGGTTATGTATACCCTTGTATATGTTGTTGCACTTGGGTTACATTTTCTAGCATTTTTTTCTTTCAGGACTGTTGCTAGTTTTCTTTAGGGTAAGAAAGCTCAGAGGGTTTGGCACACTAACTGTCTTTATATTGGCTGCTTCCAAGTTCCTGAGAGAGCAGGTGGTGGGTGCCCTTAATTTTTGGAAACTTGCTATTTGGCAAATGGGAGGACCCAAGTAGCTTGCCTACTGCCTTAGAAGAGTCTTACCTCAGGACCACCTTTTGGCTGTTTGTTTATTTTAACAAGAAACATCTTTATTAAATTATCATGCATGACATAGGCAATTATACATTTATATAAATGAAAACAAACCATACTGACATAATTTTAGTTGGAAACATTATGCATCACTTATAATCTGCCCAGTCATTGTCAGTCAGTTGTTGCATAGCTCATTCAAATCCTGCCTTCTTTTAAACCTTGTTCCTCCTTTGCATGTATTATTCACACGATTCCCATTTTTTCTTATGTAATTTGCTCCTACCCTTTCGTAAAGATCCCAATTCCAGTTTTTTGTCTCTGTTACTATATTCACTACTTCTAGTAAAGTTGGTTTAGACTTTGATTTCAGTTTTCTAATTGCTTTTTTGGCAGACACCATAATTAGACTCAGCAAGGCCCTACTATGTCTAGGCAATTCTGATTCTGTATCATAGCTCAAAAAAAAAAAAAATAAATAATTTCCTTAGTTACATCAGTTTGCTCACCCAGCATCTCTGACAGAGCAGTCTGCCAACTCATTACACTCCCAGAAAATATATTCCCAGTTACATCTTTCTTCCCCATCACATCTCCAACATTTGCTGTCTACCTGAGGAAATATTTGTTGCAGTCTACTTGGGGTGTAAAAATACCTATGTAAATACTTCCAAGCAAAGATTCTAAATCTTCTAGACTTTGTTGCTTATTTGGGAGACATAAACATATCCCCCCCCCATAATTTCTTTGTGAATTGCTTATCCAATCTCTCTCTTCCCAAGCCTTTCTAACCTGCTCTGACTGATACTTATAGTTATCATGCAATATTTTATATGCTCTGCTAATTATTCCTTTTTTAACAGCAGCTTCTGTTCTAGATACTGCTAAGAAGTATACCAGTGCTGGTCTTTTGCCTATACTCCCCATATTTATTTTTCTTTGCCTATAGTCTGATATCAATCCTTGATAATGGAAGGCAGTCTCTATCCTGCAATCCAAATAAATTCTTGGCCTCTTTTCATTCCATTACCTTTCCCTCTATTTTTGCTCCCAATACCTTGGTTCTTTTACCAGTTTTATCCAATAAATTCCAGCCCCCTGTTGCCTGTATCCCTAATTGCAGTCTTTCCTATTGGCAGAATCTCTTTTCTCCATTCCCGTGTTGGCTTAGTTCTTAGAATGCTTTCTGCTACTTTATAAGTATAATATTCTGCATGGTTATTGTTGTTCTTCTTAAGGATCTGCATCCAAAACCCCCAAGTCTCTTGAGCTTCCCCCTGTTTCATCATCACCCCTTTCCACTTTGAATTATAGTTTTCTTCTTGTGCAATGTATAGGAGCTTTAAATGTGTAGCTCTGAAATATCCCTTCAAGTCATGCAATTCCAAACTGCCTTGTTCAGTTGGAAGAAATAGCTTATCCCACTTGACTTTTGCCATCTTCCCCTCCCAGATAAAATCCTTCAGCTCTTTATTGCTATCCACAACTTCTCTGGTTGATAGAAAATATGCCTAACCTGTGTATAAAACTAAAGACTAAAATATTTTTACTGTTTGCATCTCAGTATCAGTATCCATATAGCACAATTTCCAACTTAGTTTTTGTATTATCATTTGTTGAGTCTGTCCCCACATATCCTTAGCTGCAAACCAGAATCATTTTTAATCCATGCTCCTTAAGTACTTAATTTTATCATGTCCCATAAATATGGATATTGCAGAACCAATTTGTGTGTGGGTACATAATTTACATCTGTTACATTTCTTTTAGCTTCATTAATTTTGTATCCTGAAAAGATTTGAAACTGCTCAAAATGAACACTGAAATGTCCTTTTCTAGTTTTATCCAGTATAAAATATCATCTGCAAATAGAGCCATCTTTTCTTGACTACCATACCAGTTATATCCTTGAATTTCTGAGTCTTTTATTTTCTTTGCCAATGGTTTTAAATATAGTGCAAATAACAAAGGGGAAAGAGGACACCCCTGCCTGGTTCCTCTGGTGAAACACATTATTAGAGAGGAACCCATCCACTTCAATTTTCACCTCTGATCCCTCATATATCCTGCCCATAAAATCCCAGCTTACTGTGTTGAATGCGTTCTCTGCATCAAGACCCACCAGTAACTGTGGTATTTTCTTATATTCTGCTTCCCCTCTGGATCATCATTGTTCTGTTAATGCTGTCAAGTGTTTGCCTCTCAACCACAAAACCACATTGAATACATGTCTATCAATTTTGGCATCACCTTTACCCTTCCTTTAGTCGTTATAGACACAAACATTTTATAATCAGTTTAAAATCAAAATATATGTGAAGCTGAATGTGACGGGCCTTTACCATCTTTAGGTATTACAGCCGCCACAACTTTCTTCCTGGATATCGGTGCTTCTTATTTTAAATAGTGTTAAACAAAACCTTCCCGATCTTTATCACTTTCTTCCCTCCTAGCTTCCAAACATCTACAGGAGTACCATCTATCCCTCCAGACTTTCCCATAGATTGGTTATACATAATCCATTTTATCTCATCTTCTCCTTTCTTAACTGTTAGTAATTGAGCCCCATCTACCTCCATCCAGGAAATATACTTAGTTTTCATTTGTGCTTTTTCTTGATTTCCACATTTCTCTGCATTTTAAGGATTTTTCATAAAATTTCCAAAATGTTCTAATACCTCTGTAAGCTCCCCAAGCTTGGCAGCAATCCTTTCTACTTTCTGTTGCCTGAGCCATTGTGCTAAAAGCTTTTGTGCTCTGGAGTTATCCAAAAGCAGTTGCTTAAGAGTTATTTTTATAAACACATGCATATTATTGAGGTAGTCTTTTTTTTTTTTCTTTTTGCCAGTCAGCAGCACGTCTTCTTAATTTGTGATATTCCCCCTGTTCTGTAACACTTTAGCCTTTGTCAGTTCCTGTAAAATTTTGACCTTTGTTAACCATATCTTTCTTTTATTTATACCCTATTTTTAACCCCCACTTTTATTTTATCCCACTCCTTAGCTATATTTTCTGAAGAAATTTTTATCTTCTCTAATAACTCCTAAATAATTTCCACTATCCATCCCTTAAATTCCTCTCTATTTTAACAAATAGTTGGGGAAGTGTCAGTGTCTTATTTTTATTTCATTATTTTTTATTTTTATTTTAGTTATTATTGGTGCATGATATAACTTTTAATTAAACACACTGATTTCTGTGAAATATAATTTGTCTAACCCATCCCAGTTTTTGTACCTCGGAGAACATTTTAATTCTCTCCATGCTGCTCCTACTAAATTCATATTTTCCATACCAAGTATTTTCATAAATTTCTTCAAAAATCTACCCTTGTTTTTTATATTTTCCCTTATAGGCCCCCAGATACATCCACACTGTTGCAAAACAAATTACAGTCCAAACCTATAAGTAATAATCGCTGTTGAAAGCTGATTATTTCTCCCAGAATTTTCTTAAGCTTCATTGTAGCGGTTTTATGTGGAATATAAATACTTGCCAGCATAATCCTCTTCCCTTGCTAGTAGCCCATTACTGTTACAAATCTACCATTATTATCTTTTTTCCCAGTTCTATCACTGTTTGAGCTCCTGTAGAAATTAAGCAGCAAAAAAGGAAGGAAATGGTGTAAAATTCACTAGTAACCTCCAACCAGTAAGTATTTCCGTTTGTCCAAGGCCTCTGCTTTCCAGTGTCTCCTATAGAAATTAACATGAGTACTCCCCTTTTCCCTTGTCTCAGATATTCCTCTGAATAACCATCTTAAGTCTTTATCAAAATCACATGCTCACTTTTCAAATACGTCTCCTGTAGCATAGTTATTTGTTCTCTGCATTTTTAATGTAGTTTACTATTCTTTCTTTTTGTGTATACCTGTGAGACCATCCACATTAAAAGACAATATGAAAAGTGTTGCCGTTTTCTTTTTGTGTATGCTTTTGAGAACATCCACATTTAAACACAGTATGGAAAGTGTTATCATTATGATAAATTGTCTTCACCTCTTATTTATAACAGCTTTTTAATGTCTAATTTCAGATTTTATGTTACAATGCATACATCAGTGCTCATTTTACATTGTAGTGCATATGTTTCTTAAAAGTGCCAATGACAAACTGTATAAAAACGAAAAAAGGAGCTAGGAAAAGAGAGCCAAATTCCTCTCTTCTTTTTCTTTATTAGGTGAAGCACTTTTCATTTGCCAAGTAGCAAACTTCATCAGACCAAAATACAATATAAAAGAAATGCCTTAAATAACCTTCTAAAACTCGCACCCTCTTCCATTACCCAAAAAGAAGTGATTTCACAGTCATCCATAAACATATATATATATATATATATATATATATATATATATATATATATATATATATATATATAATATACTAAATAGTTATTAATGTTGACATTAAAATCTACATACAAGACAAAATATATGCATATTAATAACATGTACAAGAGAAAAACGTCTAAAGTTAATTTTTGTATATAAAAATTGCCCTGTAAAATGGCACATGTCCTATATAGAATATATATGTCCTATAAAAAAAGTTTTGAAAAGACATTGCATCTATGACTATTGTAAGTTCTTTAAACAAGATACATACAATGAAGAACAATCATTGACCTACCTAAGCAATGCTTTTAGTTTCAATAAACTATTAATTGCCCAGTAATCACGGTGTCCTGGCCAAACATAAGAATGCAGGGAAAGTTGCCACATCAGTTCAGCCTTGTCTAAGTATAACCTCCATGAACTGTGCAATTAATAGTTTATTGAAACTAAAAGCATTGCTTAGGTAGGTCAGTGATTGTTCTTCATTATATGTATCCTGTTTAAAGAACTTAAAATATTCGTAGGTACAATATCTTTTAAAAAAATTTTTTTATAGGACATATATATTCTATATAGGACATACACCGTTCTATAGGATAATTTTTATATACAAAAATGAACTTATCTTTAGTTATTTAGGTGTTTTTCTCTTTTGTTGTATATGTTATTAATATGCATATATTTTTGTCTTGTATGTTGATTTTAATGTTAACATTATCTATTTAGTATTTTATATATATATATATATATATATATATATATATATATATATATATATATAATATAGGTTTATGGATGACTGTGACATCATTTCCTTTTTAGTAATGGAGGGGGGGTGAGTTTTAGAAGGTTATTTAAGGCATGCTACAATTGTCTCATGTATACAGACAACCCTCTCCTCCTCCCAACAAATACATGTGAGAGATGCAACTATATAGCCAAACTGGAGGCTGAACTCTCTCAACTCAGGGCTGGCATGACCAGACAGGAGGAGATGGCAACCACACACAACAATCCCAGTCCCACATAGACCTACCACAACTGCAAACAAAACACATAAAAACACAAAGACATACTCGGAGGCTCTAATAAAAAACTTACCAAAATAACAGAGGCTCCCAAAGCAGACATCCAAAAATCCACCACCTCAAAACAAAACACATGCAACACATACTTCAATAAATCAGTGTGTCGACCAATCGCAGCCCTTAAGGCCAAACACCTTGCCTGATACACTAGTAATAGGTGACTCCATAGTCAGACACACTGATGTCCCACTGACCAGGCTGAACAAGGAGAAGGTGACTGTGAGCTGTCTATCGAGCTAGGATCTGCCACATAACACACGCACTCAGGTCACTCCAAAGCAAGTACAAATATGACTCCGTCATTGTCCATGCTGGTGTGAATGACCTGAGACGTACCTCCCCGGACTACATGAAGAGAGACATAGAGGAGCTCTCCGATTATGTAGCCCAGGCTGGTATGACCCTGACCCTGAGCAGCATCTTGCCCTCACCAAGAATGATACCACAGTACAAAGACAAGATGATCAGCTTTAACAATTGGCTCAAGTACTGGTGTCATTCTAAGGGGATCCAATGTCTGTCTGCCTGGGATGATATGTTGGACAAGCCACACTGCTTCAGAGGATGGCTTACACCTGTCACCACTGGGCTTCCGGATATTGGCTAAGGCTCTTGCCACCCCCATAGTGCCTTTTTTAGGCAAGGCTCAAAAGACAAACCCACCTCCTTAGAAAACAAAAATGGAAAAAAACTAAGGGTAATGCTGCTCAACGCCAGAAGTCTAAATCTCAAGATGCAGGCACTTGATGCACTCCTCAGTATGGATAACATCGACATCTGTGCAGTAACTGAAACCTGGTTCAAGGCTCCTGAGAGCACCCTAGCGCTACCAGGCTATACCTCGTATCATGCTTTTCGGCCCCAAAACCCGGGCCGAACCACAAAGGGAGGGGGAGTGTCCATATTCATAAAGGACACCCACACCTCCAGGTTAGTAGCAACACATGAAGCATCAGAGACCATACAGGTGCAACTAACCATAGGCAAAACTGCTATACAACTGGTAGCATGTTACAGACCACCCTCCCAATCTCAAGAACCCCACTCAGCCTTCCTGAAGACATTGGAGGATATGAATGTATCACAAAATACCATCATACTGGGAGACTTCAACTACCCAAACATAGATTGGGTACATTATTCTAGTCCTAATACCCTAGCCCAAAGGTTCCTGGAATTCATAAATTCAAATGCACTGGAACAACTAATCACCTCTCCCACTAGGGGAGATAATATACTAGACCTGATAATCACAAACATGGGGACAGAATGTTCCACACCGGAAGTATACCCCTCACTAGTGAGATCTGACCACAAACTAATCACCCTGGATATACATATCCCACCTCCACCCCCAGCACAAAAGACCACAGTGAAAAACTTCTCAAAAGCAGACTTCACTCTTCTTAAGACTGAGATGTATCCTTTAAGCCCACTGTGCCAGTGGATACCACATCCCACAATGCCGAATCCTTCACAAATGCTTTCTATGGACATCTCCAAGAATGCATGGATCATGCAATCCCAAACAAATCCAAGTCCCTCTCCACCAAATGTAAGCGTCCTGTCTGGTGGACCTCAGTCATAAATTGTATAACAAAAGAAGGAAGCTACTGCACGTCAGAGCGAAATCCCATGAAGGGAAGACATCTCTGATCAACATTAGCAGAAAACTACGTTCTCTCATAAAAACATCCAAGGCAAACTTTGAGAGAAAAATCGCTATGGACACTAAAGATAACCACAAAGCCTTCTTCAGCTATGTTAGAAACCTAAACGGAAACCCTCAGATATGCTCAGAAGTTGGTTCACAACAACAAAAAATACACTGAACCCACAGATATTGCTATCATTCTGGCTGACAGGTTCAGTGCAAATTTCTCGCCTCCTTCACCCCCAAAAGAAGAAATACTTATCCCAGCTGAATGTAACCTCCCTGTCATCTCAGATGTCCAAGTGAGAACCGCCCTAAACAAAGCAAAAAACACAGCATCAATGGGACCTGACGGTATCCCGGGGTGCGTGTTACGTGAACTCCAAGAGGAGCTAAACCCACACATAAAAATGCTATTTAACCTTAGCCTTACTTCGGGATATGTACCTGAACACTGGCGTACAGCAACAGTGGTCCCACTCCACAAGGGGGGTGCCTCTACAGACCCTGGAAACTACCGCCCCATAAGCTTGACTAGCCTGGTCTGCAAAGCTATGGAAAGAATCATTATGGAACTCATAAACGGAGACATAGGGGACCTACAGACGCTTGACCCCACCCAGTTCGGCTTTGTAAAGGGCAGATCCTGCCTTTTAAACCTGGTTGACTTTTTCAAAACGGTCACTAGAGCCATTGATGAGGGCAAAGCAGTCCATACAGCATACCTGGACTTGGCTAAGGCCTCCGACACAATACCCCACTCAGGCATCATAGATAAGCTAAACAGCTTAAAAGTAAACCCTTATGTCACTAGATGGGTTGCAAACTGGCTAAAGGACAGAACCCATAAAGTTAAAATCGCTGGAGCAATGTCAGACTCAAAGCCAGTCACAAGTGGTGTCCCACAGGGATCTGTCCTGGGACCCCTCTTGTTCGGCATTTATTTCTCAGATGTTAAAGCAAACATGGGAGGGCCGTGGCTGACAAAGTTCGCAGATGACTGCAAACTAGGTGCCATAGTCGATACACCAGCAGATACACACATCCTACAAAAGGCCTCACTGAACGGACAATTGGTGCCGTAGTCACGGCCTTAAACTAAATGCCAAAAATGTATAGTCATCCCTTTGGAAAAACAAAGTACCCACAAATTATCACATAGACAGCAACCCACTGAGTACGGAAAAAGTAATCAGAGACCTATGGACCCAAGTAGACAGCGACCTCTTATTTGACACCCACGTTGCCAAAGTGGTTAGAAAAACATTCTACCTTGCACACCTCATCATGAAGGGTTTCGCATCCAGATGCAAGGATGTCATTGTACCCCTATATTCCTCCCTCATCAGACCCATGATTGAGTACAATGCCCCATTTGGTATGTACCTCACCCGGCACTTGCAACAGCTGGAGAGACCACAAAAGTACCTCACCAAAAGGATCAAGGGTCTCCAACATATGTCTTATTCTGCCAGACTAAAGAAACTTCAGCTCTATTCAGTAGCATACTGCCTGCTCAGAGGTGATCTCTGCCTGACGTACAAGGCCATGTCCAATCAGGATCTGATGGACATGCTCCACCTCAAAAATCCAAATCCATCAGGACCACGAGAGCTAAAGACTTAAACCTCGGCACAAGTATGAATAGGACATGCTGGAGGGATAGATTCATAACCCAGAGGCTTCCCATGCTTTGGAACAGGATCCCAGTTCGTATTAGGCAGAGCCCCTCACTGACTCTCTTCAAGAGAAATCTTGATGAGTGGATGGGAGATCGTAAGTTTACCCCAGGGGTCACATCTGTGTCACTGCTAGACAGGGGCACAGTAAACTAATTCTATTATATAAGGGGACCTTCACTGTGTCACTACTAGACAGAGGCACAGTATTCTAGATGTATTCTGTACATTTTTGTACCATTTCTTGGGGTGGCAAAAGCCACATCACTATGGCTAGGCTTACAAATGCCCCAGGGCAGATAGTCTAGTACTATACTATGAAACTATTTCTTTTATTTTGTATTTTGGTCTGATGAAGCTTGCTATTTAGCAAACAAAAAGCACTTCACCTAATAAAGAAAAAGAAGAGAGGAATTTGGCTAGTTTTCCCTGGCTGCTTTTTTCATTTTTCTTAAAAGTGAACAAGAAAAAAAGTGCACCTGTTTACTGTAGTATCCCTATTGCACACAAAAATAACTGAAAAAAAGGTTTATTTTATAGCATGCTATGTCATGTTTTGTTAAAGTACTAAGGGCAAAATCATTTTTATGTACAGTTACCTCTTTCCTCCTCCTCCTGTTTTTAATATTGTTCCACACATTAATGACATGAAGTAGGGTATATGCTTCACAGTCTTCTACAAGTTTAACAAAGTCAAAAAAGTCCAATATTTCCAGGTTTTCTTGTTCTGCCATACTTCAGAAATGTGATTGATGCTTTATAATCCCACATTTATTTGTTAATTTCTGAGTTGCTGGTGTTCTTCCTTTTTATTTCCACCTCTCTGCTCGAGTCTATGCTTCATTTCCATTGTACCATCTGGTTCTTGTAGTCAGCTGATTTTTTTTTCCAGTCTCTCAAGCATTTTCCTTTGGCACACTGACAAAGGTTTCATTCGCATAATCTATTTCTGAACTTTATTATCCAATGAATAATAAGCAGAATCCCCTTCTGATTGATAGCTCACTTTTTGTTGGACAAACTTTTGTATTTCCTCCTTAGCATGTTCTGCATGTTCATTGGCATAGTCTTTCTGAGCTTTATCATCAGATGACTAAGCAGCAGAATCCTCTTCCATTTGATAGTTCACTTTTTGTTGGACAAACTTTTGTATTTCCTTCTTGGCATATTCTGCATTAAAAATGAATTTGACCCTCCATGAGAAAATATTCTGAATATAGCTGAATATAGCAGTTTGAATCTCACTCCTGCTTTTTGACATTCTCTGATTGCTGGAATAAATTTACTCCTCTTCTACCTGGTGTACAGTGGATACTCATTTTCCACAAACACTCAATGTCTCTAGCTTTTAGTACTTTGTCCTTTTACCACAGTTTTGTCAGAATCAACTTTTTCTGCCAGTAGGATTGCATCTTTACTGTTAGAGGTATTGGCAGCTTTCAAGTAGCTAGGTTTGGAACATACAGTGTGCCCTTTCAATTATCTCCTGTTGTGGAATACCAGTCCAGTTACTTATTTATGCTTTCATAAAATTAATGCAGTGTTTCTTCCATTTTCTCTGCTACAGCAGAAAATCTGTTTTTCCTACGTGCTGTCATTTTTTGAAGCATCTGTTCTTGAACAGTCTCATAATCGGCCAGCCTTTTGTTCATTGCAGCCTCTGATTTTTGCAGTTTTATCAGCTTATCTGAATATCTGTTTAAAGTTTCTTCCATTTTTTCTAGCCTTTTATTTATTTTATTTCACATTTGTTGACTGGGATAGTCTGACTGAGCTTGCACCCTTTTTTAGAGGAGGCCCAGGGAGAAAAGCTTCACAGTACAAAATAATGCAAGTAGAAATACAAGAATATAAATTGTGCAAGAAAAAAAATTGACAGAAGAAATTAAGCAAGTAAAAATTTTAACAAGAGTAAAGTACATTAGGCACAATAAAAACTATGTACAAAAAAGGTTAACATGTTAATACAATCCTTCAGTGTTTCATTTCTTCTTTGCTGACATCCAGCCAGTGCACTTACTAGCCAGTAACTGAAATTTACTCAAAAAGACAAGTTCATTGGCTTTCTCATCTGAGTTTCTGTTTTCATGCTGGGAGAGCAGAAATTAAGCTATTACTCAGTGTGCAAATGCTTGGTTCTTAAATGTTCATATTTCCCCTACCTGGGCAACTATCTCTTTCAAGGAAAATCCACAGCAGAGACAGTAAACACTTAGCAGATCACCATAGATTGCTTCCAAAAGGTAGGTCTTACCGTAAACCTCCACAAGTCACAAACTTTCAGACAAAGATTCTCTTTCTGGAGGACCTCTGTGCAACAATAATCTTTTCTACCTCAATATGATATATCTTGTCTGACTAGCTTGCAGCCCAAACATATTTTAGCAAGGGAATTTGTTAGGATCATGGGTTACTTGGCATCCTGCATTCTAATGATCTCCTTTGCAAAGCTACACATGAGAAAACTTCAGTAACTCCTAAAATAATCTTGGGAAGAACATTGTCAATCCCTGGAAATTTTCCTTCCTCTTCCATGTTTAAACAGGGGGCTGCTGTGGTGGGAAAATGGCATCCTGCAGAATCAAGGTGCACATTTCTTTACCAGAGGCAGACACGACCATCACCAACAGACACTTCAGACATAACCTGGGCTGCACACCTAGGCCCCATGAAGATGCAGGGTGTCTGGACACCAGATCAGAGGAAACTGCATATAAACCAAAAATAGCTGTTAGCAGTCTATCTGGCTTTAAAGGCCTTTTAAGAGTTTACTTCCAGGGACCTTGCAGATTTGGACAGACAACACCACTGTGATATGGTAAGTAAACAAGCAAGGGGCACCTTTTCCCTATCCCTTGTGCAGTCTCACATTGAAGATTTGGCTGTTAGCACAACACATGAACTAAAACTGTCTGTTATAGCATCCTACCTTCTGGGGCAGAACAGTACCCTGGCAGGTTCTTTAAGTAGAGTTTCATACGGACTCCTCAGAGGTGACCTCTGTCTGGCATACAGAGCAATCTCAGACCCTGCCTTGATGGGACTGCTGCATATCCGCAAGTCAAGTTCCACTCAAGCAACCTCTATGGCCGACCTCAACCTAGTCTGTAATATCAATACGACTTGGCAGGACAGATTTGTGTCCCAGAGACTCCCCCATCTGTGGAGTAGACTCTCTCTCCATGTCAAGCAGAGTACCTCGTTATCCCTTTTTAAGCACAACCTGGGTAACTGGATGGGAAAATACACCCCTGGGATTCCACCTGTGTCCCTGCTGGACAGGGCCTTTGGGTGCTGACTTGTCTAAACATGGGCTAAACTCTTGGCTGGGCTTATAAGGAGCTCAGGGCCAATGGCCTAGTAACCTCCTATGATTCTAAGTAGGGCTGTACTAGACCCGAATGAGTGAATGCTGAAGAAGTAGAGTTTCCTGGACTTGACCTTGCATAGGGGAATTCCCTCAATAGATCTTTTTGCCTCTCAACAAAACAGGCAACTTTAGAGGTTTTGCTGCATAACCCAATAGGCAGGGACATGGGAAACATGCATTCTCATTCAAATGGACTAACCTGTTTCTGTATGCCTTTTCACCCTTGCCTCTGATTCCCAGGGTCCTGGTAAGAGTCAGGTCAGACAGACTAAGCATGATTGGCCACACTCAAACTGACAGACTGGAGGACTGGATTTTGACACCAAAAAATGTTTGCTGTCCCAGTGAAGTGCTAACCATCCTGAAAGGGGCAAGGAAACTCACGACCAGAAAGTCATACCAAACAAAATGGAAGAGATTTTCCATCTGGTTCCACAGCAAGAACACCAGCCTTCCTCAGGCAGACATAATTTCAGTTCTGAAGTACTTTTGAGATCTGTTTAGCCAGTGCCTTTCCTACTCCATTATTAAGGTACATGCATCTACCATCTCACTTTTCCTGCCCCATTTCCCTTCTGTTTACTCACTCTATTTAGTTATTACCCCCATCTGAAGTTTTCTTTAAAAGGAGTCATTCATTTAGAACATCCAGAAAGAACCAATTTCCTACCTGGGGTTTCATCTATGTGCTAGAATACCTTACCTTTTTTTTTTCTGTCCTTACCTTCCTTTGAGCCAGTAGCTTTTGCTGTTCTAAAGTTGCTCACTTGGAAAGACCACCTTATTGATAGCTATCCCCTCAGCAAGGAGGGTCTCAGATCTACAAGCCCTCATGTGCAAAGAATATTTTACTGTCTTTCACAGGGATAGGATAACCCTTAGAACTAATCCATCCTTCATGCATAAGGTGGATCAGAATTTTCTCTAAACAAGGCTATCCGTCTGCCAGTTTTATTTCCAAATCCACAAAACAAAGTTGAACAAATGCTTCATACTCTAGATGTACACAGACAAATCAGGTACTACCTAAACAGGACAAAGACCTCAAATAGAGCAGAATAATTGCTGGTGACTTCCACAGAGGAGAAAGAAGGCAGACCTATCTTCAAATAAACCATATCTAAATGGATAGCCATTTGCATTAAGTTCTGTTGCAGTCACCATGGGAAAACTCTGCATGGTCACTGCAGTGTCCATTCCACCATGCACAGGGCAACTACCACTGCCTTCTTTAAATGAATTCCTACACAAGTAATCCTGAAGCTGCCACTTGGAACTTAGTGCACACTTTTACCAGGCATTACCAGTTAGGCATAGTCTCCAGAGCTAGAGCAGGGTTTGCTACTGCCATGCTGCAAAACGTTTATTTCCTAGGGACCAGCAAATTACCTGCCAAACAACAGGTGACTATGGAAGTCCTGCAAAGAATCAGTACTGCAACACATACTATGAAGAGCATATTACACTTTCCATAATTGTAGACATCGGAGTAGATCACTGTTGCCGTACAAACTCCAACCCCTTTATCTGCTGACCCCCTTTTCCCCTCCTTGTTGGGAGCAACAGGGAAAGGAGATTCCTGTAAGATAGTTCCTTGCTTCACCATCATCCCATCACTTCCTCCTAATGTCTATCACGCACTCAAACTTGAGTAACTGGGAGTTGTGCTGTCCTTGGGCATCAAACTGCTTGTTCACTGCATAGAAAGACCTGAAGATGGCACCAGTGGATGTCCTCCTTATGCCCCATCATCCAGACATTGGTCCTCAATGTCTGTCGGCTAGGGATGATTCAAAAACTCTAGACCCAGTCACAGGCTTCTGCATGGCAGGATGACCCAAGAATCAGTATTGCAACATTGATCAACTCAAACATCTACAGTTATGGTAAGTGTGACACAGCTGTAGTTTTTGTTCCCTTGAGAAGTGTGTGTGTGTCCTCTGGACAACATGTCATAAAGTTTAGTTCAAGTTTTTTCTGTGTTCAGAACACATGTTCTTGAAGAAGAGAGTTGCCTTTTGGGTTTATACCTGTATAAAAAAAGTGACAAAAATGTAATGTCCTTTAAAAAAAAACATGGCTAAAGAAGAGCGACTGGTAAACAGTCCTGTTTTCGTATTTTATAGGGTCATAGGAGATTACTAGGCTTATGGCATGAGTCCTTACAAGCCTGGCCATTATTAACCGAATTGTACCTGATTTTCGATCCCCAAGGGCTAGAGGATGCCTTAGGTTTGTGCATATGCCTTTGAGTATTTTGCAGACTGCCCCTATAATGAGATACTCTGCAAAATACTCAAAGCTTAAAAACATGCCTTAAACTGGCAGTAAATGTGACGTTTGTACGCACAGACCTCAGAACTTTTCTTCCATAGTCGATTGTCAGATAAATCGCATCGCTCCTCTACAATCAAGACGTCTAAAGCTAAGTACCCCATTGGGAAATTCTTAAAATTTATTATTGCTCGAGCTTGGTTTGCTATTTTGTTCTTAGCCAATGTTCACTAAAAAGGGTAAATGCCAATGCAGATGTCAAATTCTGCATAAGGACACCCATGACTGTTGAGCATTCTGTTTAGGCCAGGAACACTACCATATGTCCTGCACCATTTGCCAATCCTCTGTCCCAAAAATGCTTAAAAGCCATCTGGCCGCCTTTAATCTATACCTGGAAAACTAGAGGCTTAAAAAGTTAGTGCGTAGGATGGATCCTGAGTCGGCCACCCGGGTGGAGCCACCACATAAAAAGACCAAACTTTCACAGCTTACTACAGCTGCCCCTTTTCCATCGGACACCCTGCCAACTGCCAATTTAGGGGTTGAGAGACACCTGCTAGAGCCATCTAATTCATCGGCTCCCCTTGAGGAAGCTGCTTCTGAAGTACAGGCAAGCACATCTGCGGAGGTTACTCAGATGTTTGTTTCTTCCGAAGTCAAGGGGGAACTAGGCTCCATTGGACACCGATCCGGGATGCAGGAATTGGAATCCTCTCCATTAGCTCAGGCCCCTGAAACTAGGCCTTCTCCCAAAGCGACCCCTTTGAAAAGAAAGCAAAAAAAAACAAACATCTTTCTTCCTCTTCAGAAGGAATTCCTGACTGGCATTCATTTGCACATTCTTTGATGCAGGCCTTTATGGCCCTTAGGCCGTCACCCTCCACTATCCCAGTGCTTAGCCCTAGACCTGCTTCAGCTACTTTTGTTCTCCCTCCCACTCCTTAGGAAGAGGACGTTTTTTCATCATCATCAGATGAGTCTTCTTCCTCATCTAAAATAGCCTCTTCTCTGAAATACTATTCCCCAGATGAGGAATCCAAAGAAAGGGGCTCTTCTCCAAAATATATCACTTTTGGAGACACCATTACTAAAATGAAAGAATATTTCAAATGGGACACTTCCCAAATGACTGAAACTCAAAAAAGATACTTTGAGTTGCTGCAAGTTGAATCTGCCTCACTGTCTGCCATCCCCCCAGTCATTCCTGCATATCTAGATGCTTTTGCTTCAACATCTAAAAATCCAGACTCTCAACCACCTGCTCCTAAGAGACCTGATGGTTTCTATAAGGTGCCTGATGACTACAAATTTCTTGTGAAACCCCCCTTGGCAGACCCTGCAATAATAGCTGTGACCCCTGACAAGCAGTCAAGACTGATTACATCCTCGTATCTTCTGCCTACTGACAAGGATAGCAAGAAAATGGACTGGCTGGGCAAGAAGGTTTATACCTCTTCCACCCTAGCCCTTCAGAGCCATTATTACCAAACCCATATAATTCAGTATGCCTTGGACTTGGTATCCCAAGCATCTACACTTCTATCCTCCCTGCCTGACTCTCCCAACAAGACATAAGTAGCATCAAAGCTGATCCTGGCATCTCAAGTAGCCAGACACTCCATTAGATGTAGTTATGATGCAGAAGAGGCCTCTGCGAGATCTGCTGTATCTGTGCTTTGCAGATATTCATGGCTCTGGCTACAACCATTGCCTGAAGATTTTAAATCTAAAATTCTAGATGCTCCGCTAGATCACAGCCTCCTGTTTGGCAAACAGTCTGCTGAACTGTTTAAGAACCTTCAGGAGAAGAGTAAGGAGTTACAAGATCTTAATCACCTTCTGGTATCTTTTATAGCAAAATACAGAAATTATCCGGCTAAAACTTCCAATGTCCATTGAACCTCTTCCACTGCTACTCCTCCTCCTTCCAGGCATAAGAAAGGTAACGGGAGCCAAACCTCTTCCAGGCCCACTTCTTCTCAGTCTGCCCACAGGCAGCCCTTTCAGGGCAGAAATGGTACCAACAATGCGTAACTCCCTTGTCCATCTCCCCCACTTCCTGCCCATCTGGAGAACTATCACCTCAGACCGCTAGATCCTGGCTGTAGTAGGAAAGGGATATTTTCTATCTTGGAAAGAAAAGCCCACACCACAGGGCATCTCATTTCCCCCAAAAACCAACTACACCTTATCCCTCACATTATACAGAATCTACTGGCCCATGGAACAATAGAACCTGTCCTGTCAGGACAAGAATGCAAAGGTTTCTATTCAAGACTTTTCCTGTTACAGAAAAAGGATGGACCATGGAGGCCAACCCTGGACTTGCCCTTGCTAAACCTCTTCCTAAAAGTCCCTTCCTTCAGGATGCTATCCCTTCAGATCCTCCTTCCACTAATGCTACCCCAAGCATTCATGGCCATTCTAGACCTAAAGAAGGCCTACCTCCATATCCCTGTAGAGCCCATTCACAGAAAGTATGTTTTGCTGGGCCCTGTTCTCACTTTCACTTTGCTTCCTTGCCCTTTGGCTTGTCCACTGCACCCAGCGTCTTCAAATGTCTAGTTTCCGCCATAGCCTACTGCAGGACTAAAGGCATTCATATCTATCCCTAGCTAGATGACATACTCATTCTTGCAGAGAAGGAAAGCAGCCTAAAAAAAATCTGCAGTTTTTCATGTCTCTACTATAAGAGTTGGAGTTCACCCTCAACCTCCCCAAATCTTCCCTTCCGCCAGAGCAGGACAAAACCTTCTTGTGATTCAGGATCCGAACAGACCTGATGAAGGCATTCCTCCCTACTAACAAGGTGCTTTCTCTAACAGACCACTTCCAGGATCTTATCCAGACCCGCCAACTGTCAGTAAGACCATTCATGCGACTTGTGGGTCTTATGGCAGCCACTATTCCCATGCTTCTACTAGCCAGGATACACATGAGGAAGCTACAATGGTATCTAAAGAATGTATGGTCCCAACACAGCTACCCTCTAGACTTCCAGATCCCCTTCCTGCCCTGCCTCAAGTCAGAACTACAGTGGTGGATTCAACAGGTTCAAATGAACCCAGGCCTTCCTCTCCTACCACATACACCGTTTCAGCATATGCACACAGATGCCTCAGATCTGGTTTGGGGGGCTACCATGAAAGGGTCTCAGGGTGCAAAAACGCTGGCAGGCACACCTCATGAAAAAACACATCAACATAAGGGAGATGACTGCAGTTCACCTAGCTCTGAAAGCTTTCCTCCCCATTCTACAGCCAGGTCCCCTTCAGATCTTCACAGACAATGCCACGGTCATGGGGTACATCAACAAACAGGGGGGGACCAAGTCTTACCTCCTCTGCAGGCTAGCAGTGCAGATTTGGGGCCTAGCCTCACAAAACTCATCTCTGCAGGCAGTCTACATCCCATCCCAGGACAACCACCAAGCGGATGCTCTCAGCAGATTATTCTGTCTACATCATGAGTGGATGTTGCACAGAGAAGTTTTTCTAGACATTGTCCACCAGTGGAGCACACCTCAAGTAGACTTATTTGTCTTCCCCCAGAACAGACAACTGAGAAATTTCTGTATGAAGGACCACTTACCTCTAGTCTGGAGAGTGGATGCCTTCACCATCTCACGGAAAGGACGATTTTGGTATGACTTTCCTCCCTTTCCTGTCATTCAAAATGTTTTCCTGTAAATCAGGAGGGAATATCCAAAAATCTTGCTGGTGACTCCCTATTGGCCAAGGCAGCATTGGTTCCCCCTTCTACTATCCCTCGCCAAGAGCAATCACCACAAGTTATCACACAAGGTGGACCTACTCACACAGCAGAAGGGAACTCTCATCCACCCTCACCTGGAGATGCTGTGTCTAACACCCTGGGTGATAAACTTTTAATACCCTTCAGACACCACTACTCTGAGGATGTTCTTGTTGTCTTGAGGGAGGCCAGGAAACCTATCACAAGAGGATCCTACATTCAAAAATAGGAAAGATTCTCCAAATGGTGTTTCCAAAGACTTAGGGATCACTTTCTAGCAGATGTGCCTCTTGTCCTAGCATATGTATGTGAGCTTATCAAGGCAGGCCTTTCATATTAGTCAGTGAAAGTGCAGCTTTCTGCTATCTCTGCATGCTTACCCCTAGACCCTCCTTTACTCAACAGGCTAGATGTTAAATTGCTCCTGAAGGGAGTCTTGCACATCAGACCACCGAGGAAGCCTGTCCCACCACCTTGGGACCTAAACTTTATCCTGGAAAAACTCACACTGGCCCCATTTGAGTCCGCTAATTGTGGATCCCTACAAATGTGTACATGGAAAACAGTCCTGCTGGTAGCTCTCACTTCAGCCAGCAGCATATCAGAGTTACAGGCTCTCATGGCATGCTCTCCCTACACTATTTTCCACACAGATAGGGTAACCCTGCGCACCAACCTTTCCTTCATGCCCAAAGTAGTCAACAAGCTATGATTAAATCAGTCCATTCACCTGCCCACCATCTTTCCCTCTCTTACCAATGACAGCGAGAGAATTCTCCATTCTCTGAATGTTCACAGAAATTTAAGGTTTTACTTGGACAAAACTAAGACCATTAGAAAATCTAATCAGCTCTTTGTATCCTTTCACCCCAGGGCCCTGGGCAATGCAGTCTCCAAACAAAGTACCTCCTGTTGGATCAGGAAAACTCTTTTCCTCTGCTACTCCTACCATAGCAAGGATTTACTTCAGGGAGTAAGAGTGCACTCTACTAGGACTATAGCATCCTCCAAGGCCTCCTTCAGGGGCCTAGATAAAGCCTCCATCCTGGAGGCAGCCAGATGGTCCATTATACACACACATTTACCAGACACTACAAATTGAATCGTATTTTCAGAGCCATAACAGGTTTCACTAGGGCAATCCTGCAGGGATTTCTAGAATCCGCTACCTCTACCTCCACTCTTCACCCTTCCTAAGCTGTGATACTCTCCCACAATATGAATGCTACAACATGGGAATAGAAAAACATAGAATAGTTGTGTAAAATCTTACCATAACTATAGATGTCCTTCTCTTCCATGTTGCAGTATTCCTTCCCTCTGACCTCTATCCCCACTTGCATTCCTTTCTCCTGTCTATGGGGCATCCTAGGGAACCTCCTAGACTATGGTCATACTGGGCAGTCTGTGACATTTTAGTTGTCTGGAGGACATTATTTGGCTCTACCTAGTCCACTGTCTGACTGGGCAGTTAGTTCTGAGGTCTGTGCATGCAGACATCACATTTAAGGCACCTGGTGTATGGCCCTGCATGTGACATCCCATGCACTAACAGCAACCAGACTTAAGCTTTTGTATAGGAGCTGACATTCTGGTCACCTGAGGCAGAGAATCCCTCAGTAAAAGTACTGCAACATGGAAGAGAAGGACATCTATGATTATAGTAAGATTTTACACAACTATTCTTTCTTGTGTGCTTTTCCTCCCTTTCCATGGATATCCAAGGTACTAATAAAGATTCAGAAGGAAACTCCCAAAATCATTGTGGTGACTTTGTTCAAGCCCAGGCAACCGTGGTGTTCTGTTCTTTTGGAAATGGTAAAGGGCAGTTGTTGCAAGCTTTCTCACAGACTGATCTATTCTCATAAGAACAGGGGTGTTTGATGCACCCTGAGCCCAATCAACTTCAGTTGACTGCTTGGATGATAGGGTCTTAATTCCCTTTCGACACTTGTTTACTGAGGACATGCAGCAGGTACTAGTGGAAGTTAGCCTACTACAAGAAAATCTTGAATTAGTAAATGGAAAAAGTGTTCTAGTTGGTGTCAGCAGCATAGCCATCACCTATGCAGGGCTTAGTTGTTCTTTGGTTTTGTGATATTTGAGTGAGTTACTCTCCAATGGCCTTTCTTGCTCCTCCATCCAGGTTCATTTATTGGCCATTTCAGCATGGCTGCCAATGTATTTTCCTCTTTCAGTGTATTCTCATTTCAAAATGTTTTTGAAAGGGGTTTTGCATAAGAAGCCTCCCTGTAAACTGGTGGTCCCTCCTCTGGATCTTAATTTTGTGTTAGACATGCCAACACTTGCTCCATTTGAACCAGCTAACCTGGCTGACTTCAGGTTCTTAACCTGGAAAACAGTTTTATTGATTGATGATCTGACGTCTGCAAGAAGGGTGCAGATATGAAAATAAACGTGCAGATTGCTACCCAAAGGTCCACGCCAAGAAAACCAGGAATGATCAGGAAAAAAACAGCAAGATAAGACCACCACAGCTCTAAAATCCAGTATAGATTTATTCACAGAAGTAAAACAGGATCTGCAAGAAGGATATTATAGTTGCAAGCTCTTATGGTGAGTCAGCTGCATCTCATTTTCCATAGTGATGGGGTTTGTTTGATAACTAATCCTTTTTATGCCTAAAACGGTATCCGAGTTTAGTTTAAGCCAAACTATCCATCTGCCTATTTTCTTTCCTGAATCTAAAAATGTGAGAGAGGATATTCCACAACTTGGATGTTCACAGATAACTTTCATACTATCTTGACAGAACTAAGTCTTTCAGATCTTTGGATCAGTTCTTTTCTTGTAAAGGTAAAAATAAGGAACAACCTGTGTAAAAACAAACTATTTCCAAGTTATTTTTAAGGCTATTACCTTTTTTGTTATATTTAACCACAACAAAACTATTCCAGGCAAAGTGAAGGTCAACTCTACCAGGGCCTTGCCTTCATCTGTGGCTTTTTGGAAAGGGTTAGATTCTAGAAGTATTCTAGAAGCTGCAAACTGGTCCTCTTTACATACTTTTTCAAAGCACTGTTTATGTATTTGTCTTTGTTTGCCAGGAAAGTCCAACTAGGTAATGCCCATTTTCAGCAGAGGCCTGGGGAGAAAAGCTCCCATTTGTTTACAATGCATTATACTTGGTTCCAGATAAACAGAATAGTTACATCTCTGTTTACATTTATACACATTACAGTAGTTATATTTATGCATTCTAAGATTTTACAGAGGTAGAAGTTACTAAAGAGAAAGCCCACGTGCAACTTGGTAGATTGCACAGGCAGCAGTTATGTATAAAAACTGTTTTGTTATTTCTGTGAGAAGTTGCGAATATTCTGTTTAAGGAAAATATTTTGCAAAGTATTGTATGGTGAGCACAAAGTCTTAGCCTGGTGATGAGCATGTACAAGACCAGGACTGGTTAAGATGTTGGGCCGGATTTAAGAAAGCTTGCACGGAGTTATAGAGTAGAGTAAGACGTCAAACAGGCAATGTGTGACGTGCGATCCAGGAACAGCTGGCAGGGGCGTGCATGAGAGTTGCTAAAGCTACCCTTGCACGGACAGTGTCATGGTATGCAAATTACCTCGTTTGCTGCTGAAAGCTATGCAAATGAGGTAAATTTGCAATCCAGGAAACACTAACCTGTCCGTGGAAGATTAGTGTTATTTGCAGAAATGTACTCCGTTGGTAACGGAGTTCCATTCTGCAAATAGCTAAACGGAGCTATGACAGATGCATACAGTTGAGGAAGCATGCCAATGGCCAAATATAAGGCCATTGACATTTATAAATGTTTAAAATTATTAAAATTAACCCCCCCCCCCCAATCTCCGATGTTTAAGCCTAGCGCAGCACCGCACAAATGTGTGGCGCTTTAAAAACAAGAAAATTATTTAAAAATAGCCATTTTCACTAAAAAGCTTATCCTGTCATGCAGGTGAATGGCAGGCTGAAGACAACATGGCCACTGAGTACTGATTGCTAAGGGGGGGAAGCCTCAGTGTAAGAGATGTAACCATGGATTAGTAGGCAATCCTATGCAAATGAGGATAAGGATAGTGAATCCCAATTTTTCCTAGCATGTGAGCCATGTCCCAAGTGTGTAAGTGTAGGAGTAGGTGAGTAGTAGAATAGAATATAGGTAACATCATGAAGGGGGTGTGCTGTAAGCTAATTGGAGCACAGTGTCTTGTGTTTGCCCTGAGTTGCTCAGGATTGCAAGAGGCTTGTCTACAGTTGTTCTTTTTGAAAACCAGAAACCTAAGGTGCACACTGTGAAAATATCTGAAGTCTTTTGCAAACGTGCACACAGCGTGTGCACGCGTGTGTGTGTTTGCGCGGCGCTGCCCCGGGCGGAAACAGAAAGGGAAAAGGAAGGAAAAGAAGTATTAAGAAGTTAACCAAGGAGAACTAGCAGAGCTGCCAGGTGAAATATATCCGAATCAGCCAATTACACAGGCAGCAGACTAGCCCAGCCCAGCACTTTAAACTCTGTAAACAGCATTCTTCCCTGTTTTTTTCCCAAGAACTCTGCAACATTGCAGTATACAAAGAGGGAAAGCTTAAAAACTTTAAAGTCAGACAGTCATAAGTAGTTCCTCCTCATACTATTCTGGCGTGTCCAAAAGTCAGTTTCGGGTTTACTCTCCAGTCCAACTAGTGAATATGGGAATCTTGAGGCAATGTTACAACTGCCTTATGTACACAGACCACCCTCTCCTCTTCCAAACAAGCTCAAATATATGCGAGAGATGCAACTATATAGCTAAACTGGAGGCTAACTCTCTCAACATAGTACTGGCACGGTCAGTCTGGAGGAGAAGGTAATCACCCACACCACAAATCCAGTCTCACTAGACCTATCGCAACAGCAAACCAAACACACAAAAACATAGTCGGTGGCTCTAATTAAAAATCTGCCCAAGCAACAGAGACCTCCAAAGCAGACATCCAAGCAACTGCTACCCCACAAAAATACCCACGTATCACATAGTCCACAAAGTCATTGAGCCACACAGTCACAGCCCTTAAGGCTAAACAACACACCTAATACACTTGTAATAGGTGATTCTATTGTCAGACACACTGACGTCCTTCTCACCAGGCTGAACAAGGAGAAGGTCACTGTAAGCTGCCTGTCGGGTGCCAGGATCTACCACATAACACAAGCACTCGGGTCACTCCAAAGCAAGTACAAATATGACTCCATCATTGTCCATGCTGGTGTGAATGACCTGAGACGTACCTCCCTGGATTACATGAAAAGAGACATAGAGGAGCTCTCTGATCATGTAACCCAGGCTGGTATGACCCTGACCTTGAGTAGCATCTTACCCTCACCAAGAATGATACCACAGTATAAAGACAAAATGATCAATTTCAACAATTGGCTAAAGTATTGGTGTCACTCAAAGGGAATCCAGTATCTGTCAGCCTGGGATGACATGCTCGACAAGCCCCATTGCTTTGCTAGGGACGGCTTGCACCTGTCACCCCTGGGTTTTCGAATACTGGCAAAGGCTCTTGCCACCCCCATAGTGCCTTTTTTAGGCAAGGCTCAAAAGACAAACCCATCTCCTTAGACAACACAAGGAAAAAGAAACTAAGGGTAATGCTGCTCAACGCCAGAAGTCTAAACCTCAAGATGCACGCACTCGAGGCTCTCCTCAGTATGGAGAATATCGATATCTGTGCAGTAACAGAAACCTGGTTGAAGGCTCCCGAGAGCACCCCAGTACTACCAGGTTATACGTCATACCACGTTTTTCGGCTGCAAAACTCGGACCGAACCACAAGAGGAGGGGGAGTATCCATATTCATCAGATACCCATACCTCCAGGTTAGTGGCACTGCAAGAAGCATCTGAGACCATCCATGTGCAACTAACAGTGGGCAAAACTGCCTTCCAGTTTGTAGCCTGCTACAGACCACCCTCCCAAACTCAGGAACCCCACTCTGCTTTCCTGAAGACACTGGAGAATATGAAGGTCTCTCCAAACACCATTATATTCGGTGACTTCAACTACCCAAACATAGACTGGGAGCACTACTCAAGCCCCAACACCCTTGCCCAACGGTTCCTAGAATTTATAAACTCAAATGCTGTGGAACAACTGGTCACCACTCCCACAAGAGGGGAAAACATATTGGACCCTATTATCACCAACATGGATACTCTATGTTCTATACCTGAGGTATACCCTTCTTTAGTAAGATCTGACCATAAATTAATCACTATGGATGTCCATATCTCGTCCCCACCCCCAGCAAAGGAAACCACGGTCAAAAACTTCTCGAAAGCAAACTTCGCACTTCTCAGAACTGAGATGGAATCCTACAAAGCCCCCGGGCCAGTGGAAATTACGACCCAAACCGCAGAATCCCTTACAAATGCATTCTGTGGATACTTAAAGGAATTCATGGATCATGCTATCCCAAACAAAACCAAGACACACTCCTCCAAAGGCAGGAGACCTGTCTGGTGGACCCCAGCCATAAATAGGCTATACAACAGAAGGAGGAAGTTACTACAGGATAGAGCAAAATCCCAAAAAGGGAAGGCATCTCTGATCAGTACTAGCAAGAAACTATGATCCCTCATAAAAGCATCCAAGGCTAGCTTTGAAAGAAAAATTGCACAAGACGCTAAAGATAATCATAAGGCCTTCTTTAGTTATGTCAGGAACTTGGGTGGAAACTCCCAGATATGCTCTGAATTAGTGCAAAATGACAAAAAATACACTGAACCCACAGACATTGCCAACATCCTGGCAGACAGGTTCAGTGCAAACTTCTCCTCCCCCCCCCCCAAACGTGCAAATGACTATCCCAACAAAGTGTAGCCCCCTTGGCATCACAGATGCACAGGTGAGAGCTGCCCTCTCCAAAGCAAAAAACGCAGCATCTGTGGGACCGGATGGTGTCCTGGGCTGCGTTTTACACGAGCTCCAAGAAGAACTGAACCCTCACTTAAAATCACTGTTCAGTCTCAGCCTTACAACAGGATATGTACCCAAAGAATGGCGTACAGCAACAGTGCTCCCACACCATAAAGGTGGTGCCACAACAGACCCCGGTAACTATCGCCCTATAAGCCTGACTAGTCTGGTCTGCAAAGCTATGGAGCGTATCATTATGGAACTCATAAGCAAAGACATTGGGGACCTCCAAACACTGGATCCTACCCAATTCGGCTTTGTTAGAGGCAGATCTTGCCTCTTGAACCTGGTCAATTTCTTTGAAACAGTCACCAAGGCCATAGATGAAGGGAAGGTAGTCCACACAGCTTACCTTGACCTTGCAAAAGCCTTCGACACAATACCCCACTCGGGCATCATATACAAGCTCACCAGCTTAAATATCAACCCCTATGTCACAAGATGGGTTGCAAACTGGCTTAGGGATAGAACCCACATGGTCAGAATTGCAGGTGCCATGTCAGACTCTAAACCAGTTACAAGTGGCGTCCCACAAGGCTCAGTCCTGGGACCTCTCTTGTTCTGTATATATTTCTCTGAGGTACAGGCTAACACAGGAGGACTTTGGCTGACCAAGTTTGCAGATGACTGCAAACTGGGGGCCATAATCAACTCGCCGACTGACACAAGCATCCTCCAAAATGGTCTCACAGAGACGGATAACTGGTGCCAGAGCCATGGCCTGAAGCTAAATGCCAAAAAGTGCATAGTCATCCCCTTTGGGAAAAACAAAGTGCCCACAAATTACCACATAGGTGGTAATCCATTAAGTACGGAAGAAGTAATTAGGGATCTGGGGACCCAAGTAGATAGTACTCTTTCCTTTGACAATCACATTGCCAAAGTGGTTAGAAGGACCTTCTATATAGCACACCTTATCATGAAAGGGTTCACATCTAGATCAAGAGAGGTCATTGTGCCCCTCTACTCATCAGGCCCATAATTGAATACATTGCCCCATTTAGGATGTACCTTACCCGACACCTGCAACAACTAGAAAGACCCCAAAAGTACCTCACCAAGAGGATTAAGGGACTCAAGCAGATGCCCTATGCAGGTAGACTAAAGAAACTCCAGCTCTACTCAGTTGCTTACCGCCTACTCAGAGGCGATCGGTGCCTGACGTATAAAGCCATGTCCAACCCAGAATTAATGGACATGCTCCACCTCAGGAAATCCATATCCCATAGAGCTACACGCTCCAGTAACTTAAACCTCAGCACAGAAATAAATAGGACATGCTGGAGAGACAGATTCATATCCCAGAGGCTCCCCTCACTCTGGAACAAAATCCCAATCCATGTTAGGCAGAGCCCCTCAATGACCCTCTTCAAGAAGAATTTTGACGATTGGATGGGAGACCTTAGATTTACCCCTGGGATCTCCTCTGTGTCACTGCTAGACAGGGGCACTTTAAACTAACCTTAAATGGGCTCTCTTCTGTGACCTACTATACTGGGGCACAGTCATCTAATCTAAAAGGGTGGCGAAAGCCAAACACACACTGGCTAGGCTTGTAAATGCCCTAGGGCAGATAGCCTAGTATCTACCTATGAAAATGTTAGGGGCTGCTCTTGCTATCATAAACCAACATGTGCAAGGTGCTCAGGGTGGTGATGTTTTGAATGCTGCTGAGCAACCCACAGTGAGGAGACGGAGAAGAGTGTACAGACCCAGGGTAACCTACCAGGGGCTACATGAGCTGGAGAGGTAGTGGAGCGCTGTAGGGTGGACAGAGATCTCCTGCAGCAGATTGTTGAGCTGTGCCGGCCACGCCTCACACACAGGACCAACAGAGGGAAACCCATCCCAGTGGATACCAAAGTATGTGTTGGCCTAAGAATACTAGCTACAGGTATCTTCCAGAGACCAACTGGTGATAGGGGGATTTCACAGGCATCAGCATCCAGGGTACTGCACCAGTTCCTGGATGCCATGTCATCACATGTCGGTGAGCATGTATATTTCCCCAATTCCCATGAGGCATTGGCCAGCAATATGTGTCTTTTCCACCAAATCGTAAAATACCCTGAGGTAGTGGGTGCAATAGTCTGCATGCACATACACATCAAAGCACCACCCGGTGAGCGGGGTAGAGTCTACATCAACTGCAAGGGCTTCCCCTCCATCAGCTGCCAGGTCGTGTGCGATGCCCAGGGCATAATAATGAATGTGTGTGCTGGCTGCCCTGGAAGCTATCACGATTCCCACATCTGGCATCTGACGCAGCTGTACCACAGATTTGCCAATGGGGACATCCCTGATGGTCACCTAGTGGGGGATGCTGGATACACACTGGAGCCGTGGCTGATAACACCTATCAGAAATGCATACACACACCCAAACAAGAACTCCATAATGAGGCACACCCACAAACAAGAAACATAATTGAGCGTGTGTTTGGGATGCTGAAGTCACGGTTCCGGTGCCTGGACACATCTGGTGGAGCCTTGCAGTACTCCCCAACTACATGTACCCAAATTGTCATGGTATGTGCCATGCTACACAGTATGATCCTGCGGAAACAGCTGCAGCAGGAACAACATGGGGCAGGGCCAAACAACTCCCCCACCATTGCCAAGGCCTGCACAGCCACAGTGTGACTCTGATGAGGAACTACCTGAACCTGCCCCAGTAGGCAGAAGGAGGGCATGCCCAGTATGCCCTGGCCTTGGCAAAGAGGCAACGCATAGCACATACACAGACTCAGTAGGAACCCTGGAAATGACACACCTCCCTGACTCGCACTTACAGTAAAAGTGATGCCTAACTTGACACTTCCTGTTTTCAAACATGTATAGGGAGTGTAATATGTGCATCCGACATAGGCAGCCTTGCAGCACCACCTGAGGCATGAGTCCGTATTTTAAGCAATATAAAGCACTGCTAAACATATTTTACCAGTATTGAGCGTATTTAAATACAATTCCGTGTAGCTGCACACCACTCTAACCAGCGCAACATCGAGCAAAGTCGAGCAAAGTCGGGTAAACACGCTCACACCTGCTTTACTGTTCCTTAACCAGTCAGGTCTGCCCAGCAGGAAAATAAAAAGCAGTGACTGGGCTCAAACTCAGGATACTGTGCACTATAGTCACAGTACTGAACCACTAAGCCATGACAGCATTTCACTGGCACAGACACAACTTAAGTCACTCACACATACCAGTTGGGGGGGGTCACATACCCAACAGTCACAGCCAGCAGGACAGTTGTAGACAAACACAAACAAATGCTGTATCATGCCCTCTGAAGAGGCATACAAGTAACCTCCCCCCAGGCCTATGCAGACAATTGACAGCAGGCCAGGCAATGTGATGTGGGTTGGGTAGGCTATGAAGTCACAAACTAATAATGAGTGTAATTGGAAGCTAAGGTCTGTAGTACAGTGGTATACCTCAAGCCAGTACGATGGGCAACAGTACAGACTGAAATGGAGTAGTGCAGGCTTAGCAAATGTGTATACGTGTCAGGTGTACCCCTCATCCTATGTACACCCACAGTAACAATCAGGTGTGCCCCCCCGGTAGAAGTATACAAATAGCTGTCCCCCTTGTATGTAGAAATGTTGATAAGTCTATGCAAATTGACTCGTGGAAGCTCTGCAGGCACAGCGTGCTTCCTGTCGATGTACAACACAAAGGTGAGCCTTGAAGTAAAAACCAACTTGATTTTTCACACACATATAGTATATATGCCCATAGTGGGCATGCTCACACACTTAAACAAATTTAGCAAATGTCAGTCAGCAACATACTGAAAGGTCATACTGGGCATGCTCACACACTTAGGCCATGTCTGAGTACAGCAGTGGGCCACACATATCTGGCAGTTGCAGTTCTTACTCCAGACACCTGTCACTATTCACCATTCCTGCCTTGTACACACAGTGATATGAAAACAGACCCATATAATATATTGGACCCCTGTCATAATCAAACTATGTACTACAAGTACTTAAGTTGTTCAAAGAAAGTGAAAATCCAAAGAAGATCATTAAATCTCCAATCAGTAGAATCAAGAAACAATGAGCACTCCTAACATTATCCAAGACATGTTCTGGCAAAAATATTGCCAAAGAGTCCATAGAGAACCATGAAGCTTTCTTTCACTATGTCATAAATATCAATGTGAACTCATATATGTTCCGAGTCAGTGCAAAGTGTAAATGAATACATGTACATGACTGACATTGCCAACATCTTGTCAGACAGGTTCATACATATTTACCCCCCCTGTCACTGACAAAACCTGGAAATTGTGAAAACAAATCACATATACAATGGTTAAACAGCTCTATCCAAACCTAAAAACACGGTGTCTATGGGATGACATGGTTTCCCTGACTGTGTCATATGTGAACTCCAGAACAAACAGACCCTGCACCTGAACAGTCTGTTAAGACTCTCCCTCTGTACAAGATATGAAACTGTTGAATAGGTTACAGCAACGTTTGGCACACTCCACAAGTGCTGGTGTACAACACACCATGGGAACTATAGTCTTATAAGCCTGATCTGCAAGGCCATGGAGTCCTTCATTATGGAACTCATAAACAGAGCTTTTGGGAGCCTACAAACACCCAACCCTACCCATTTTGGTTTGGTCAGGGGCAGATCATGGTTCCTAAACCTGCTAGACAGTTTTCAAGGCAGTTACCCAGGACTTGCATCAATGAAATGAGCTACACACGGCCTATGTAGACCTTGAAAAGCCCTTTTCCAACATCCCACACACGTCGTATCCACAGAATCAACAACCTGTGCATAAACACATATGTCATCTGATGGATTGCCAACTGGGGCACAGATAGATCCCACAAGGTAAGAATTGTGGTCTCCCTGTTGGACTGTAAGCTGGTAACAACTGCTGTCCCCCATGGCTCAGTCCTGGGACCCCTCCTGTCTGGTGTATACTTTTCAGAAATAGTCAAGCACACGAGGGCTATGGTTAGCAAAGTTTGTGGATGACTGCAAAAAGGGTGTTATAATCAATGTTTGGGACAACAGAGACATCCTTAAAAAGGGTCTCAGTCAGACAGATGTGGTTTCAAAATTATGACCTCGAGCTACAGTCATACAAATACCATATAGGTGCCAACACCCTAAATATGGAGGTAATAATAAGGGATCTATGGACACATTGTGGATAGTCATCTCTACTTCCAGAAACACATTCACAAAGTGGTTAGAAAATCATGCTGTGTGTTCCCACAAATTGCCAAGGTCTTTGCATGTAGGTCAAAGGAGGTTCCCTGTACTCATCAGTCATCAGACCCATCAGAGAGCATCACGGCACACTTGCGATGAATCTGACTGGGGACCTTCAGCAGCTGGAAAGACCACTGAAGTACCTCAACAAGAGAATTGCAAACAGTTGCCCCATGCAACAAGACTGAAGTTAACGCAATCTGTACTCTGTTGCATACTGTCTACTCAGATGATCTCTGCCCAACAGACAGGTCCACGTCCAATGCAGAACTGATGTACATGCTCTATGTGAAGTAAACCCAAGCTCACTGTGCCACATGCTCTAGGGATATCATCATCACAACAATAAATAGAACATGTTTGAGGGATACTTTACTAACTCACAGACTTCCCTTGCTTTGGAACAGGCTCCCAACCTACAGTAAGCTGAGTCCCTCACTGACACTCTTCCAGAGGAGCCTTGATGAGTGTATGTGAAACTCAACTGTCACACCATGGATCACTTCATCAGCTCTACTACACAGAGGCATAGGGAACTAACCCCATGTGTGGTGATAGCTGCACACTCTGGCCATACTAATAGATGCCTTCAGGCAGCCTATTACCCACCTACTATATACCTATATATATATATATATAGAATATATATATAAGAAAGAGAGTATATTAGACTGGATACTCACAAATAAAGTCAACAAACAGTATAAAGTAGGTACTATGCCAGACGATATCAGCGACCACTCCCTAACCTACATTACTAGACAAAAGTCAGAATGTGTTAACCTCCCAAATACAAGGCTAATTCGTTCTATCAAGCATTTTAACATAGACCTTTTTCAAGCTGAACTGAGAGCATGCAATTGGAATTGCTTAAAATCACTTCCCCTGGAGGAGGCAGTCTTATTCTTTAATACTACCTTCTTATCCATACTGGATACACATGCTCCAGAACGTTCTATTAGAGTAAAGACCAAAACAGCCCCATGGCTTACCAACGATACTAAAAAACTCATTCATACTAGAAACAAAGCATGGACGAAATGGAGATGCCATAGACAAAACCCTGATTTAGTTCATTTCCGCCAGCTTAGAAATCTGGCTAAGAAATCAATAATCTCTGACAAGAAAAACTTCTACTGTGAACTTCAGGAAACCCATCTTAACAATTCTAAACAATTCTGGTCATCAGTAAATAGACTTCTTTCCCCAGGAATTGCTAAAACTCCTTCCCCACTCAATGCTGACCCAGAAACCCCTCTCCAGACTGCTAATGCATTCAACTCTTTTTTCTCTGAAACTATTCAATCCCTAGCCAAACAAATGAATACCAACAACTCTTATATTCCAACTAATCTAGCTAACTCCTCCTACAACTTCTCTCTAAAACCTATATCTACTTCTTTCATCTACAGACTCATTCACAAACTGAAACCTTGTACCCCTTCTGCTGACAAGCTCCTTCTCTTTTCCTTCAGAAAGCTGCCAAAGAAATTACATATCCTATATCCTTACTTATAAACAGAACTATCCAAGAGGGAACCATCCCTGACATCTGGAAAGTCTCCTATATTATCCCACTACATAAAGGTGGTAACTCCCTTGACCTTTCCAACTTTAGACCAATTGCCCTTCTCTCACCCCTAGCAAAAATCATGGAAAAATGTATTCATCAGCAACTTGTGCACTATCTCTCTTCACAACATAATAGCAAACTGTCAGCATGGTTTTAGACCTCACCACAGTACCACCACTGCCCTTCTTTCCTTTGTAGATACTATCAACAAAAATCGAAACAACAATACTCTCTCTTCCGCTCTTTCATTGATCTCTCTAAAGCTTTCGACATGGTCAACCACTCTCTCTTAATTAACATTCTTGAATCTCTCTCTTGTGATAAATTTGCCATTAATTGGTTTAGATCTTATCTTGACAACAGACAACAAGCAGTAATATGGGAAAACCATATCTCATCACTCTTGCCCATTTCCATCGGAGTTCCCAGGGCTCCATTCTTGGTCCACTTCTGTTCTCCTCTTTATTAACGATCTTCAGACTGCAATCCCACAAGCAACCTGCATACAATACGCAGATGATTCAACCCTTATCTGCTCGGCACCATCCTCAACTGAACTGATCTCAGTGACCCAAAATACCTTTAATACTGTAGAAACTTGGTTTTCTAGACGGTTTCTCCTACTAAATGCCAAAAAAACAAAACTCCTCCTCTTCTCCCCCACCACTCGGTCCCCCCCTTTAAACATTACCATTTCCTCAAATAATGGTACTATCATCTCACCTGATCCAACTACAAAACTTTTAGGAATAACCATTGACAATAATCTCTCCTTGATCAGCACATCAACAACAACATCAGGTTAGTTAACAGAAAAATAGGATCCCTATATCGTATCATACCTTTTCTAACCCCAGCAACTAGAACCAAGATTGCACAATCTCATCTTTTATCAACTCTCCTATATGCTTCCCTATTTATACAAACCTTAAGAAAATTAATCTTAACAAACTTGCTACTTGCTATAACAACATAGCTCGCCGCCACTAGTAACCCTTTAGGACCCACCATTGTATAAACCTAAAACAACTAGGCTGGCTTGAATTTCAAAACTACCTTATAATTCCTCAACTCACTATTGCCCACAACATATTACACCTACCTGACAACACCCCAATACTCTCTCAACTTCTAATCCCTTACAACAATCTTAACTCACTTCGCCTCTAGTAAACTCATGACTAAATCTATAAAGGCAAACAACACAGCAGGTGATTCTCTATTCACTAACACAATAGGTAGAAGTTGGAATCTCTTACCTTGTGACATAACTCTGACTACATCCCTGCCACTTTTCAAACAGAAAATTAAACTGTACTTCCAAAATCATTGGCTTTGTTCCTGCAGTACACCTGACTAACCTTTTTCTCTTACTCTGTTTCTCCTCCACTCTTTTATCTCTACCCTATTCAGTTCTGTTCTTTTTACTGTTGAGATTTAAGTATGTACATTTTGTACAATTGCTGATATTTAATGAACTGCATATTGTAAACTTGTTTCTCTTTGAAATTATCTTTCATTCTTTTTGTTTTTGTAATTTCTGATTTAGCTATATCTTAGAGCAGTCAATTTTTTATGTAATGTACTTAGTATATAGTGGAGCTTTTCTCCTCGGGCCTCTGTTGAAAATGGACATGTATCCAGCCAGACTAGCCCGGTCAACAAATGTAAAATAAAATAAAATAAAAAAAAATATATATATATATATATATATATATATATATATGTAGGTGGAACACAGTATAATAAGCCAAAGATGGATGGGCAGAGATGTGTGTAACAGGGTGACCATGACAGGGAGCCATCCAGGACTGTCCCACCCACACACATCCCAATGGCGCAAAATACATGAGATGCACATCTCACCCACTGTACATAACAGCCACCAGTATCTGTAAGCATTACAGTGTATGTGGTCCATGTGCCTACTGTACAACATGACTGTACAATGAAGTACACATCTACTGTCTGTAGACATGTACCTGTCACATAGGTTCATAGGTATGTAGTAGATTATCTTTACGAAGGCATATATTTGCCTAGGCAAGTTGTGCAGCTTTCACCACCCCATTGGGTAGTCTCCTAAGCCCTAGTTCTAATAGTTAGTACCCTAAGCCCCTTTCTAGTGGGGCTGCTGATGTGATGCCTGGCATGAATTGTCCGTTTCCCATCCACTCATCAAGGTTCCTCTTGAAGAATGTCAGTGAGAGGCTCTGTCTGATGTACATTGGGACTCTCCCACAGTAAGGCAAGTGTCTGGGATGGTACTCTATCCCACCAACATGTTGTATTCATTGTTGTTATGAGGTTCATATCCCTGGAGTGTGTAGTGTGACTTAGTTTTGTTATCCGTAGATGGGACATGTTCAACAGTTAGGTGTTGGACATGGCTATGTATGTTAGGCAAGTGTGCCTCTGAGTAGGCGGTATGCAACGGAGAACAGATTTAGTTTTACCGGTTGTGTTGCATAACACAACTGTTTGAGGCCAGTAATCCCCTTGGTGAGGTACCTCTGCGGTCTCTACAGCTGCTGGATATGCTTAGTCGAGTACATCCAAAATGGTGCAGTGTACTCAATGATGGGTGTGATGACTTGAGTAGAGGGCCACCACTACCTCTTTTGATTCTGATGCAAACCCTTTGTTGAGTAGGTGGGCCACGTAGGATTTCCTAATCACTTTGGCAACATGGTTGTCAAAGGAAAGATGACTATCTACTTGTGTCCCCAGATCCCTTATTACTTTGTCAGTTTTTAGGGGGTAACACCTATGTGGTAGTTTGTGGGCACTTTGTTTTCACCAAAGGGGATTACTATGCATTCTTTCACATTGAGCTTGAGGCCATAATTCTGACACCACACATCTGTCTCATAGAGTCCCTTCTGGAGAATATTTGTGTCATCCGGGGAATCTATTATGGCAAACACTTTACAGTTCCCAGCAAACTTAGTCAACCACAACCCTCCTGTGTTGGCATGTACTTTTGAGAAGTCTGTACCAAACAGGAGGGACCCCAGGACTAAACCCTGGGGGACACCAGTTGTTACCGGTGCAGAGTCTGACATGTAGCCAGCAACTCTTAATTTGTGGGATCTATCTGTGAGCCAGTTTGCAATCCATCTTGTGATGTATGGATTCATGGCCAGGTTGGTGAGTTCATCTATGATACCTGACTGGGGAATGGTGTCAAAGGCCTTAGCGAGGTATAGGTAGGCTGTGTGGAGCTCGTTTCAATCATCTGTAGCCTGGGTAACTGTCTCAAAGAAATCCACCCAGTTCAGGAGGCGTGATCTGCATTTGACGAAGCCAAACTGGGTGTGCTCAACTGTGTGAAGGTTCCCAATGTCTTTATTGTTGACTTCCATTATGATTGGCTCCATTGCCTTGGAGATCAGACTCGTCAGGTTCATAGAGTGTGAATGCCAAGGGTCTTTTGTGGCCCCACCCCTGTGGAGTGGGAAGAACGTTGCTGTGCAACATTCTATGGGTAACCTATTCTGTAGAGAGGATGTAGAGAGAGGTGTAGGTATCCTTGATGAATATAGATACATCCCCACCCTATGTGCTATGATCCAGGTTCTGATGCTGGAAGGTATGGAATGAGTAGTATCCTGGTAATGCTGGTGTGCTCTCTGGAGCCTTGAACTAGGTTTTTGTTACTGCACAGATATCAACATTCTCCATACTGAGAAGTGCCTCGAGTGTGTGCATCTGGAGGCTGAGACTGCTGGCAATGAGTAGCATGTAGCTCACTTTGTGGTTTTTTTGTGTTGGTTATGGGGTTTGGTTTGTCCTGAGTGACTAGTGTTCCACACCTGAAATCAACGCCTCATTGGTCCCATCTGACCATAAGCTAATTACCCTACATATCCACATTCTGCGCCCCCCCCCCCCCATTAAGGAAGCCATGTTAAAATATTTCTCCATAGCCGACTTCATGCTTCTTAAGATAGAAGTGGTGAACTTCAGGACACCCACGCAGATGGACAATACAGTTAGGACTACTGAATCCTTCACAATTACACTTTATAAGCACTTGTGTGAGTGCATGCATCATGGTATCGCAAACAGAACCAAGACGCTATCCTCCAAGAAAAGGAAGCCAATCTGGTGGTCCCCTGCCATAAACAAACTGCACAACAGAAGGAAGAAACTGTTGCAAAAGAGGGTAAAATCCCATGAGTGGAGGAGCTCCCTGGTCAGCCTCAGTAAGAAGCTGCGATCCCTGATAAAATCCTCCAAAGCTAGTTACGAAAACAAAATTGCCACTGATTCTAAAGACAACCACAAAGCATTCTATAACTATGTCAAGAATCTCAATAGCAACACTCAGATCTGCTCTGAGTTACAGCACAATGGCACTAAATATACAGACCCAACTGATATTTCCAACATCCTGGCAGATAGGATCAGTGCTAACTTTACCCTCCTCTCGCCCATGAAAGAGCCCATCTCTATACCGGAAGAATGCAAAGTTGCTGTCATCACAGCTGCACAGGTAAAAAACATTCTCCAAAGCCAGGAACACAGCATCCATGTGACCAGATAACATCCCAGGCTGTGTTCTACATTAACTACAGAATGAACTGGCACCACACCTACGTACCATGTTCAATCATAGCCTCACCTCAGGCTTTGTGCCTGCTGAATGGCGCACAGCAATGGTTATCCCACTACACAAGGCGGGAGACACCATGGTCCCTGGGAACTAGTGCCCCATTAGCCTGATGAGCCTGGTCTGCAAGGCCATGGAATGTATCATCATGGAACTTGTAAACAAAAAGACATTGGTAATCTGCAAACTGCACCACAACTATTTTGGGTTTGTAAAAGGCAGATCATGTCTCCTAAACCTGATAGACGACTTTGAAGCAGTCACCAAAGCCGTAGACAAGGGTAAGGTGGTTCACACAGCCTATCTAGATCTTGCCAAGGCTTTCAACACTATCCCCCACTCTGGAATTGTAGATAAACTCACTAAACAAGGTATAAATCCCTATGATACAAGATTGGTTGCCAACTGGCTCACTGACAGAACCCACACTGTGAAAGTAGCAGACTCCATGTCTGACTTCAGACCAGTGACAAGTGGAGTACCCACAGGGTTCAGTCCTGTGTCCTGTCCTGTTTGGTATCTACTTCCCTGAAGTACAGGCTAACACAGAAGGTCTTTGGCTAATGAAGTTCCCAGATGACTGCAAACTGGGAGCCATAATCGAAACTACTAACGATGTGGACATCCTACAAAAGGGACTCGCTGAGACAGATGTCTGGTGTCAAAGCCATGGCCTCAAGCTCAATGCCAAAAAGTGCATTGTCATCCCCTTTGGTAAAAACTCTGTACCCATGAACTACAACATAGGCGGTAGTATACTTAACACTGAAAGTGTGATAAGAGACCTTGGGACACAGGTGGACAGTAGACTCTCCTTTGATCACATTGCCAAAGTGTTTAGAAATTCCTTCTATGTAGCCCTCCTAATCACGAAAGGGTTCACCTCTAGATCAAGAGAGGTCATTGTACCCCCTCTACTCATCACTCATTAGGCCCATAATAGAGTACAATGCCCCATTTGGTATGTACCTTACTCAGCACATGCAACAGCTGGTAAGACCACAGAAGTACCTCACCAAGAGGATCATGGGCCTCAAAGAGATGCCCTATGCAGCTCGACTAAAGAAACTCCAGCTCTACTCGGTTGCTTACTGCCTGCTCAGAGGTGATATATGCCTGACGTATAAGGCCATGTCCAACCTGGAATTAATGGACATACTCCACCTCAAGAAAACCAAATCTCTTAGAGCCACACGCTCCAGTGAATTAAACCTCAGCACATCAATAAACAGAACGTACTGGAGGGATAGATTCCTGTCCCAGAGACGTCCCTCGCTCTGGAATAGAATCCCAATTGATGTTAGGTAGAACCCCTTGCTGACTCTCTTCAAGAGGAATCTTGACGAGTGGATGGGAAATTGTAAATTTACCCCTGGGATCACTTCAGTGGCCCTGCTAGACAGAGGCCCTGCTAGACAGAGGCCCAGGAAACTAATTTAAAAGGGAGGCAAAAGCCAACACATTATGGCTAGGCTTATAAATGCCCTTGGGCAGATAGTCTAGTACCTATCTATGAACCTTTGAGCCTTGCCTAAAAAACTTAATATGGGGACAGCAAGAGCCTTGGCCAGTATTCAGAAGCATAGGGGCGACAGGTGCAAACCATCTGTAGCGAAGCAACAGGACTTGTCTATCATGTCATCACAGGCAGACAGAGACTGGATCCCCTTTGAATGACACCAGAAGCTCAGCCAATTGTTGAAGTTTATCGTCTTTCTGTTATATTGCAGTATCATGTAGGTGAAGGTAAGATGCTACTCAAGGTCAGGGTCATACCAGCCTAGGCTACATGATCATAGCGCTAATATATATCTCTTATGTTGTCCTGGGAGGTATGTCTCAGATCATTCACACTGACTTGTACAAAGAACACGTCATATATGTACCTGTTCTGGAGTTATGTAAGTGCTTGTGTTATGTGGCAGATCATAGCACATGACAGGCAACTGTGACAGTAACCGTCCCCTTGTCCAGCCGAGTGAGTGGAACATCTGTGTGCCTGACTATGAAGTCACCTATTACTAGTGTATTGGGTATGTTGTTTTGCCTTAGGGCCTGTTGTGAGACACACTGCTTTGGTGTATTACGTGTTTTCTGGCGTTTGCTTGGAGGTGCATGTTGCTTGCTTGTCTGCTTAGGAGGACACCCTCTTTTTTAGATTAATATTTGTATTCTTCGAGTATGGTAATGTGTATTTATATGTGTGTTTTGCTGGTGCTTATATTGTAGGTCTATGTGAGACAGTTGGTGTTGTGGTTGTATGACCCTACTCCTCCTGACTGTATTGTCCAGTATTGGGTTGTCAGAGCTTAGCCACCGGTTTGACCCTGTGTGCGCCAGCATGTGGTGCATCAACCCATGTATGGTATGGTCATGGCCTATGCATACAATACACTCACAATACACCTAGTATGATAAGCCTGCTGAGGTTAGCAAATGTGAAAAAAAAAAACCTTTGTGCAAACTGTCAGCAAGTAATGTCTGTATTACACCCTGTAACTCCATATTGCTTGCAGAAGTGTAAAGACATACTTAGTTTGGATTAAGAACACCTCGCTTGCCAACTTTGTGTGTCTGTCTCTCCCTGGGGAGAGAGCAACCTTTTTGGAGACTACTCACACCCCTTAAAAGTGGTATACTCCTCTTTGTCAAGTCTCATAATGTCAGCATCCTACAAATATACCTGTGGAAAGGAGAAATCCCAGTAATGTGTATAGCACGTAAATCATAATGTATTTAGGTAGGGGTTTGAATCCTGCACTTGCCAAATGTGTGTGTGTGTGTGTGTGTGTGTGTGTGTGTGTGTGTGTGTGTGTGTGTGTGTGTGTACAACAGTGTGTGTGTCTCCCTGGGGAGGAGCAACCTTTGTTGGAGACTACTCACACCCCTTAAAAGTGGTATACTCATCTTTAAGTCTCATGATGTCACCATCCTACATTTATACCTGTGGAAGGGAGAAATCCTAGTAATGTGTATAGCGCATGGTGTAAATGCTTACTGCTGTAGTATAATGTAGTTAGGTAGGGGTTTGAATCCTGCACTTGCCAACTGTGTGCCAGGAAAGCCAATCTTGTCTCTCCCTGGGACAGAGCAACCTTTTTGGAGACTACTCACACCCCTTAAAAGTGGTATACTCATCTTTGTCAAGTCTCATGATGTCACCATCCTGCAAATATACTTGTGGAAAGGAGAAATCCCAGTAATGTGTATAGTGCATCGTGTAAATGCATACTGCTGTAGTATCATAATGTAGTTAGGTAGGGGTTTGAATCCTGCACTTGCCAAGTGTGTGTGTGTGTGTGTGTGTGTGTGTGTGTGTGTGTGTGTGTGTGTGTGTGTGTGTGTGTGTGTGTGTGTGTGTCTCCCTGGGGAGGAGCAACCCTTTTGGAGACTACTCACACCCCTTAAAAGTGGTATACTCATCTTTGTCAAGTCTCATGATGTCACCATCCTACAAATATACCTGTGGAAGGGAGAAATCCCAGTAATGTGTATAGTGCGTCGTATAAATGCGTACTGCTGTAGTATCATAATGTAGTTAGGTAGAGGGTTGAATCCTGCACTTGCCCAACTGTGTGTGTGTCTCCCTGGGAAGGAGCAATATTTTGGAGACTACTCACACCCCTTAAAAGTGGTATACTCATCTTTGTCAAGTCTCATGTCACCATCCTACAAATATACCTGTGGAAAGGTGAAATCCCAGTAATGTGTGTAGCGCTTTGTGTAAATGCATACTGCTGTAATATCATAATGTAGTTGGAAAAGAGTTTGAATCTCGCACTTGCTGACTCTGTGTGTGTGTGTGTGTGTGTGTGTGTGTGTGTGTGTGTGTGTGTGTGTGTGTGTGTGTGTGTGTGTGCGCTCCAGGTGTGCGACACCGTTGGCCAGTGTGGAGTGGGTTTTGATTTTTCTAGTGTATGACGTATCACAATGACAACTGTATTTGCATTACACATGTAAGGTAGCTGTGGGGCAAATCCATATACATATGTGTGACCTCAAGTATTTCATAGGCGGGTACTCTGCTTTCTCCATGAATGCATGTGTTATCTTTGCCAGAGCATGTTGGAACTTTCCAGACCTTAGGTCACTTCTGTATGCTTGTGACAAGCTTAGCCACTGCAGTGATCCCTGGGTTACGGTCTTCCATTTCACATCCACTCATCACGGTTTCTACTGAAGAGTGTAAGTGAGGGTTTATGCTTGAGGTATATTTGAAACCTGTTCCAAAGCAAGCAAAGTCTGGCAAAGATGACTAATCATTATAGGTGTGCAGCAACCTCTGTGGATCTGCATGCAAGCCATTTATTGCTTATGTGCTCCACAGAGGAATTTCCAAAACCCTTTGGTAATCTCTTCTTTCTGTTATATTGCAGTATCATGTAGGTGAAGGTAAGATGCTACTCAAGGTCAAGGTCATACCAGCCTGGGCTACATGATCATAGCGCTAATATACATCTCTTATCATGTTGTCCTGGGAGGTATGTCTCAGGCAGGATTAAGTTGGTTTGTACATGTGCTGAGGAGGGATGCAGAGTATATTGTGAAATGGATGCTAAGGATGAAGCTGCCAGGTAACAGGAAAAGAGGAATGCCTAAGATGAGGTTTATGGCTGTGGTGAGAGAGGACATGCAGTTGGATGGTGTGACAGCGCGAGATGTAGAGGGCAGGAAGAAATGGAAACAGATGATGTACTGTGGTGACCCCTAATGGGAGCATCCGAAAGGAGAAGAAGAAGACAACGTTGTAGCTCAACCCTTGTGGACTGTGAACAGAGCGTTTAGGTGAGTGGTGACTTCATATGTCAGCTTGTGTATGACACAGCCAGGGACACTGTCCAGTACCATTGCCACTGTGGTGTCTACTTTGTTAAAGAGATGTTTTAACTAGAGTGTCTGTGAATCATCGGGTTTTACATTATTAAAGGAGAGATGACTTAACACATGGCTCTATGTATACATTAGTACCTGTTCCACATTTTGGGGGCTACTACTTATGTGGTACTCTGGGGATACTTTGTTTTCTAAAAGTGGATAACTATGCTTTCTTTGGCTTATAGCTTTACAGCATGAGTTTGACACCAGGTATCTGTCTGTATGATACCCTTTTGGAGGATGTGTGTGTCATCTGGAGAATAAAGTATAGCCCACAGTATGCATTGTCATCAAACGTGGGCAGACATATCCCTACTGTGTTTGCTTGTACCTAAGAAAGCTATATGCCAAACAGGAGTGGTCCCAGGAATGAGTGCAGGTGAATACCACTTGTTACTGGCATAGAATAGTACATGGAGGCTGCAAATGTTACTGTGTGTCCTACATATGTGCGTCAGTTGTCAAGCCATCATCTTACAATCATTTATGGTCAGTCTGTTGAGGTTATGTATAATACCAGTATGTGGGATGGATATGAATTGCTGGTGAGCTATAGCTTGGCTGTGTTGACCTCCCCTCCTTCACCTATAGCCTTGTTGACTGGTTTGAAGTCTACTAGGTGTAGGAGCCATGATCTGGCCTTTAGAGAACCTAAGTGGGTATGGTGTAGTGTTTGCAGGTTCATAATGTATCTGTTAATGAATTCCATAATGCTGTGCTCCATAGCCTTCCAGATAACATTTGTCTGGCTTATAGGGTGAGAGTTTCCAGGACCTGTTGTAGTTCTACCCTTAATCAATTTATGTTAACATTTGCACTGGGTGTGACTAGGGTAGACAGGTTTAAGAATAAGTATATTAGAGGGTCAGGCCAGGTTTGAAGGTTAGTAGACCAAGCCAGATAGGCAGGATTAAGTTGGTTTGTACATGTGCTGAGGAGGGATGCAGAGTATATTGTGAAATAGATGCTAAGGATGAAGCCGCCAGGTAACAGGAAAAGAGGAATGCCTAAGATGAGGTTTATGGCTGTGGTGAGAGAGGACATGCAGGTGGATGGTGTGACAGCGCAAGATGCAGAGGGCAGGAAGAAATGGAAACCGATTATGTACTGTGGTGACCCCTAATGGGAGCATCCAAAAGGAGAAGACGACGACGTAGCTCAAACCTTGTGGTCTGTGAACACCATTACCGTGTGTCATTCCACAAGTATGTAACCTGTATAGAGGCTGCATCTGGACAGAGCATTTAGGTGAGTGGTGACTTCATATGTCAGCTTGTGTATGACGCAGCCAGGGACACTGTCCAGTACCATTGTCACTGTGGTGTCTACTTTGTTAAAGAGATGTTTTAACTAGAGTGTCTGTGAATCATCAGATTTTACATTCTTCAGTTCTGGAAATGTGGCCCTTGTGTAATGACAGGCTGGTGAAATCCGCATTCAAACTGTCGGACAAGGAATTGGTAATGTCAGTCAGATAAGTGTAGTTTGTGACCATTTACATTAACTGTGACCCGATCTGAGATTTCTCCTGTAGATTATGAACAACACTGAAGAAAGCTTTAGTGTTGTCTTTGGAATCCTTGCCATTTTGTATTTTGAAGCTTGCCTTGTATGTTTATTGAGGGATTGTAATTTCCCAATGATACTGACCACAGAGGTTATCCCTTCTTGGTATGTAACTCTTTTTTTGGTACAACTTCACACCTTCTATTATATATTTAGTTTATGGCAGGGGTCCATGAGACTAATGCACTTTTACTGTATAAGTGAGAATTTCTTGTGAACAGTGTGCATTAATAAAGGATTATGCAGCTGGGACAATGTTAACCTTAGTAATGCAAACCAATGACAGCAACAACAGCATCACCCACAGCACATTGTCAACACGCGTCATACACACACATGCGTACTCAAGTTCCAAAATGTGTGTAGTACAATGCATACTGGCCACCAGTAGAAACTATGGAGTGCTAACACTGGCCAATACAGGGCATGTCACCCTGCCCATGTGTCCAGTATGCACGTACATGCAGACAGTGCACCTCCACTATGTTCACAAATGTACACCTGAAAACCTCTGCTGCACACCCCCCCACTTACTGTCCACTGTATAACACATGCTGACACAACTATACACATCAGCTAAGTGGCACATGGGCAAACAAAACACAATTGGAATAAACACTGGTGGAAACAATACAACATTGCTAATTACAGCTTTAATGCATCATGCCTGCTCAGCTACACCTTCAAGGATATCATTACACTTTACTGCTGACAACATGCTACACATTCAACCATTGCTATAATTTATTAAAGGCACCCTGTGCATCAGCACCATGTTAGCCTGTTCCTGCATCTATGTTACAGATGACTGGAGGTGACACAGTTTTCATCATATGCACAGGGTGTGTTGTTGGTTTGCCAGAGGCTGACACTGAGCCATACAATCAACGTGTGTGTGTGTGTGTGTGTGTGTGTGTGTGTGTGTGTGTGTGTGTGTGTGTGTGTGTGTGTGTGGGCCATGAGTACTGTTTATGGGCCAGTGTTGATGTAATGTGTGCGTGTATGCGTTTGCCCTAGGTTTCTGGTTTATGTGGGTGTATGTCTGCATGCACACAGTTCCACCATGTGGCTACCATATACGGGGATTTGTGAGACAGCTACAGACTGTACCTGGCAGGCTTTACAGATCACAGTCTCTGGCCACGGGTATGGAACCTGTGCCTGGCAGGGGTGCTACAGACAGTATCGGGTACTAATCCAGACTGGGTACTATCCGAAGAGGTTGACATATGTCCACTGTATCCAGGTCCCTGCTGGGACTGGCCAGAGCCACGTGCATGTGGGCTTCTAGGACGGTCTATGGACAGCCCCCCCAACATTGCTGGGGCTGGTACTGGCACTATGGAAGCGGCTGTGACTTGCTGGACGTCCATGGCGGCCTCCAACTGCTGATGTTGCTGGCATATGTCCACTTCGACGTCTCAACCATCCCGCACTGTCCTGACACATGGACTTGACATTGTGGAGGACATCCAATGTCTCTCCCCAACGTCTATCAATGACCTCAGTGTAATTACGTATGGCAACTGCTAGGTGATGGATACTGTCATTTACAGAGGTGTTATGAGCCCTCTGTGCCCTTAGTCCCTGTCTGGTGTACCGCTCCATTCGTGCCTGTGCCTCCATAACAGCCTGGAACATGCGTGTGGTAGAAAGAGGTGTGGCACGTCTGCCAGGGTCATGCTGACCAGCAGTGCTCTGACAAGAACCCCTGGGCATCTGCCTATGTGGTACCGTTCCACACATCTGGCTATGGCTGCTGTGTCCTGATACATGTGCCATAGATACCACACTGTCTTGGCCAGTGCCAACCATACACTGTCCCTCAGCTAAGGGCAGTGGTGATGATGGATGTACAGGCAGTATGACTGCACATGGATGAGGTGGTGACTTGTGTACTGTCAATTGGTGGCCCAAAAATATACCCTGACAAACCTGCCTGTGCCTCAACACACCTATCCTCTTGATCACTGTCTGTCTCAGTGACATCAGGTTCCCCTGCTGTACTGAACCCAGCCCCACCTCGGCACCTGTGAGAGGAAAACAGGAATCACACTTTAAGACCTGAACATGATGTCAGACCACATGCACACATGCGTACACATGCGCACACACAAAAATACACTCCTCCCTAAAGCAGACACACACAACACCAGCAATCTCAGAACATACACAATAGCAGGTGATGGTGGGGTACAGTATCACAAGCAAAACAGTCATATCACGTCAGCATGCAGGACATGTGTTGCTCAACAGCATGCAGTGCAAGTGTAGACAGTCCTTGTTACTAACAGTATACATGGCTTTGATGCATGTGTTTTGTTATTAGGTGATGGGCCTCCCCCTGGAACACACTGCATACATGGACACAACATTGCTGTGCAGGTATTCAAAACTCTGTAATGTACTTTGCACCATAACTCACAGGTGTACATACCATGGCTGGATGTGTATCTGTGTGTCAGATAGGTATCCAATGCTTATTACAGCCTCTGTGTCTTTAGCAAATAGTTGTAGACACATTCTTAGCACATGCATGATGAATATTCACACAACATCATCAGTGGTGCATGGATAATTGATGGAATACCATTCACATAACCAATGTACGGTACTTATGGTGAGTGTAGATCATATTGTGGACATGCCAGTGTCATCCATGACATGGCATGCTAAATCACAAGTGCATATTTAAACACTACACATACCCAATGTGCGTCATATGACCTAGCCACTCAGTAGCATCACAAGACATATATGTGTCAGTTGTGCAAATGGTGATTGGTATGCATATTGTTTAGAGGTGCATATGTGTGCGCACACGCAACATTAAGGTGTATAGCAATAAAATCTATGTGTAGTACTGTGGTTACAATAACTGGATGGGGTACAGTACCATAGGCCATCATCTTTTGAAGCATCATGTGATCACTCAAGGCTACAAATGTTTCCCAAACCAGCACTACTCATGCTGTACCGGAACTGTACTACCTTGGCTGCATTCACCATTTCACAACCAGTTGTTACATGAGTTTGTAAGGAGGCCAGTAAGGAGCATTCCCTGACATGAATCTGCAGTGTTGCAGAGTGTTTAAATGCCCCCTGATAGGCCTCTACCCCTCAGGTATATTATGTATAATGTGTGGATGAGATTTTGGATACTGGAGTGTGTCTTTACAGAGGGTTTTGGAATCCTTTATGTGTAGCATGTTAAAATGCTCTGTGTATGACATAGATGTGTATGTTATGTGCATGTTGAGTATCAACTGTGCCTATCCAATGGTCACTACAGTCTAGCCACATTTGTTTGAGATGGTTTGGGTATTGCATGTGTTTGAGGCAGCTAATCACATTAATGAGATGTGCGTGGTCTTACACCAAACATGCACAGCATGCATTTTGGGTAGGTGTGTTACATGTGTACATGGCTTACACCTTAACTGTGACATGCACTTTTTATTTATAATAATAAATGTAGAACACACTCACCAGCATCTGTCCACTGCCTTGATGTCACCCCAGAGGGACCTACATAGAGATGAGACAGTTTGTCAGTGGCCACAACTGTGGCATTGCTACTGTGTGTTTGCATTCTTACAGTACAACAGTTTACATTGACAGGGCTGCCGATTATGCTCCAAATGATCAGTATTGCACAACAACAGGCTCCACATCTTTTAACGACACACTCCACATCTTACATATGCATGATCTACCAATACAGATAACAGTAGTCTACAGATATGCCATGTTACCTGCATGCTCCATGTGTGCTTGCTGGGTGGCTCCAACCTCCATCATGGTGCATGTCTGCTGCTGCTGCTGTTGGCCAGGTGCCACCAGAATCAGGAGCAGCTCCTCCACTCTGCTGAGGGGGGATGGATATTAACACCACCTCCTGTTGCAAGTTGTTGTCTTTGCACTTCAGCATGTCTGAGTAGATCACTGCAGTGGTGGGCGTACCTGCTCATATGTCTGGTTATGCAGGCCTACCTCATTTACCCTACAGACAACATCTTGCCACATTGCACTACGCTCCTGCTGGTCCTGGCTGGAATCATACTGGTAGTAATTATATCATCTTCAGCACTACTGTAACTGGGGTTCCTGCGATGCACCATGATCCCTGTAAGACATAAATACGAAAATATGTCTGAGCAAGTCATATGTCACATTTAACATTATACAGTACAGATATCACTGAACTGCCATAGCAACCTATTAGCTAACCGAGAGTGAAACACTTTAACTGCCACTTTTATCACTGCTCACCCCACAATTGCTTGGAAGTGCCTGGCTCACTCTCTATCTAATGAACCATATTCTGCACAGCAACAAAATAAAATCACTATATAAGACTATACAAGAGTACCTGGCACACTATGCAACACGATGCATCACCTAGCCTCAGCAGATATACATCAAGCTGATGTGTAAAGAAATATATCATCCATCACATTGAGTGTAAGGTCCAGTAAATGTACTACTATTATACCACACAACTTGTTAATGGCAAACCAGTGGCCAAAATATGTGCACAATTGGGAATATAGGTCGCATACTGCTGTAGTACACTATGAATGTTGCTAGATACGCAGTTCTGTTTTATCACACATATGTCAAAGGACATGTTACAGACATACCCACACACACATCAGACATAATTACAGGACACAAAGGTATGACAACCCAGATAAGCTTTGTGTGTACTATACAGTACTGTGTGTCACTACTTACACAACCTTAGTCTTGAGAAGTGTAATCTGTGATGAATACACGGACCACACAAAGCAGTGGATGCAAGCAATGTGGACATACACCATACTTTGCTGTACAGGCCCAGAGCTTCAAGTAGTACTACAGTACACACAGGATTTGGATTCAACATCAGTACCAATCAATAATCATAGATGTAGTGCTTTAGCCTCCAGTGACAAACCCTAGTAAAAACCAAGGGACTTAATCACACTGTATGCAATAGCACTTTTTCTGCCTAGCAACAGAATACACAGCTTTTGCTAGGATCAAAGCAAGGACCCATAATACCATGACATAAACAGTTTCCCACTAAGTTATCCCACAGATACACATCTTTCATGTATTCACAAACACATTGACCATCACAGTCCGTCAACAGTACAGAGAATCTATTGCAACAAGTAGATGTAGGTGTGCATGAGTGTATATATATATATATATATATATATATATATATATATATATATATATATATATATATCTATGTGTGTGTGTGTATACACATACACATCCGTTGGTGTATATATGTAGGCACATATACATTTCACCTTTCATAGTGAGAATATCAGTTATACAAAGGATGTAAGGTGTACAGTAATGTAATAAAATAGCACAGTCCTGGTATAAATGCATTGAAGTTGTTCACAGCCCAGGTAGCTTTAGCAGGCCTCACTGGCTTCAACATTGCAAACTGAACAAACTACACACAGTGTTTAACCACCACATATCATATACCAGCACTGTATGCTGTCTTGTTTGTCACACACTAAAACCTACATACAAATATGCGCATACTAACCTTCACCAACATATACATCTCCACCCTTCACAAACAGTTGCAATATGTCCCCTGCTCTATGCACATATATAGATGTGAATATATATGACACATATATATTTCTCTGTATGTGTGTGGCATACACACACACGGTCCACAGTGTTGTAAGTCCCTGGACCTCACAGCTGAACTGTTGGGCCTTGCTGCAACACACACAGGTGTCACATATGAACACACACTAACATTGGGGGGGTATATATGGCTACAAATGCTAGATAAGCATACTAGGATTGCTACAGCAGTTGCCAATGCTAAGCTACACGTTAATATGACTATCATGCATGTGTTGTTCTGTCGCACCCATGTTTATATAATGTTAGCGCTAATCCTCCCAACAGCCATTGGCCACACTACTGTACAGAATGCAGATAACATGGATCAGATCTTTGACATTTAATGCTGAGCTACACATTTCATAGGTATGTCCCACTGCCCACAGGTACATACTGTATTATCCATAGCAGTGGTTAAGCAGAACATCTATGCATAAATAAGTACTGCTGCCACATATGAATGGTTCACATTATGTAGACTATTCTTCAATAACATCTACTACATGCCAGTAAATACATATGTCACATACCTTTCCTTTGTATGATTTGGTAATATTTCTTTTTCTTTCCTTTTCTGTCTGTCTCATAGGTTCATAGGTTGGTACTAGGCTATCAGCCCTAGGGCCTATTAAAGCCTAGCCATAACAATTCCCTGGCTATTTCTTCCCACATTATTTACTTTCCTGGACCCCTGTCTAGCAGGGCGACTGACATGATCCCTGGGGTGAATTTCCTTTCTCCCATCCAAACGTCAAGGTTCCTCTTGAAGAGGTCCAAAGAGGCACTCTGCTTGACATGTATGGGCAATCTATTCCAGAGTCTGGGGAGTCTCTGGGTCAGGAACCTATCCCTCCAGCGTGTTTTGTTTATTGTGATGACAAGGTTTAGATCCCTGGAGCGTGTAGCTCTGAGGGATTGGGATTTCTTTAAGTGTAGCATGTCCAACAGCTCTGGGTTTGACATGGCCTTGTATGTTAAGCAGAGATCGCCTGAGTTAGACGATATGCACAGAGTATAGCTGGAGTTTTTAAGGCGGTCAGCGTGGGGCATCTGCTTTAGGCCTGTGATTCTTTTAGTGAGGTATTTCTGAGGCCTTTCCAGTTGTTGCAGATGTCTTGAGAGGTACATACCAAATGGGCGTTGTATTCTATAATGGGTCTAATGAGGGATGAGTACAGTGGGACAATGACCTCCTTTTTTCTGGATGAAAAGCCCTTCGTGATGAGGTGTGCCACATAGAAGCATTTCCTGACTGTTGTGTCGATGTGGTTATCGAAGGTGAGATCACTGTCCACCTGTGTCCCTAAGTCTCTTATCACACTTTCTGTGTTTAGTGTACTGCCACCTATATGGTAATTCATGGATACATGTTTTTTCCCAAAGGGGATAACAATACATTTCTTGGCATTGAGCTTGAGCCCATGGCTCTGGCACCAAGCATCTGTTTCTGTAAGGCCCTTTTGTAGAGTATCCACATCATTTGGGGATTCAATAATGGCTCCCAGTTTGCAGTCATCTGCGAACTTTGTTAGCCAGAGTCCCTTAGTGTTGACCTGTACTTCAGAGAAGTAGATGCCAAGCAAGAGCGGCCCCAGGACTGAACCCTGAGGTACTCCACTTGTCACTTGTCTGGAGCTGGATTTGGAGTCTGCTACTTTTACAGTGTGGGTTCTATCAGTAAGCCATTTAGCAACCCATTGGGTGACATAGGGATTAATACCCAACTTAGTAAGTTTATCTATGATTCCAGAGTGGGAGATGGTGTCAAAGGCCTTGGCAAGGTCTAGATAGGCTGTGTGGACCACCTTACCCTTGTCCATGGCTCTGGAGACTGATTCAAAGAAGTCAATCAGGTTCAGGAGACAAGATCGGCCCTTCACAAACCCAAACTGGGTGGGGTCCAGTGTTTGAAGGTTGCCAATGTCTTTGTTTATAAGTTCCATGATAATATGCTCCATGGCCTTGCAGATAAGGCTTGTCAGACTGATGGGACGGTAGTTTCCGGGGTCCAGGGTGGATCCCTCCTTGTGGATTGGGATAACTGTAGCTCTGCACCACTCAGTGGGCACGAAACCTGAGGTGAGGCTATGATAGTCTCTCTCTGTTGGTCCCTGCAACAGAGTGAATGAGTTTGTTGGCAGAGATTGCAGCCTGCTTTTGTAGGTATTTGCACATGAACATGTGATGGCCTCTGCACCAATTAGCGGCCACCATTTGCTAATTGCATGCAGCCTGCTGTGTAGTAATTGCAGTAATCACTGTCATAGCAACCCAGTACTATAAATTGCTAACTCAGGTAGGCATGGCCCTTTCAGCTTTCCAAGATGGAGATCATCCTTGTTTGCTGTGGACATCATTGTTTAAGACAGAAGGTTAGAATAGTTCTTATATCAGAAGCCAGGGGTGTAGCCAGAGATTTACATTTTGTACTCAGACCTAATGTTGCTGCTTCCAGTACCCAGTTGTCAGTGTAGAAATGTATTCACCCCTCAAAATGCTACCCCAAGATACATGGAAAGAATGTACTTTCCTTTCAACCTTTACAATTAACTGCCATACAAAGCTAGTTATTGAGATGTATTCCTTTGGCACAAGAATTGTTTGTGAACTGCTATACTGTGAATATTCATTTACTCAGTTCTAAATAGGTTGTGCTTTTTTAGTGTTGACATTAGCATAAGCTGCTCAGAAAAACTGGACACATTACAGTACTGAGAGTATGCTTACCTACATCCTTGGTGTAGACCCTGCACACACAGGTATATTCTACATTTGGGTAGGGGTGCAGAAGTACAGAGAGCGTAAGTATTAGTGTGGATTTTATCTTGCTGGACTTACAGGGTTGCTGTGTGCATGTTAGTTTATTAAGGCAAGTAGTCTGTCTGCGTAACTGTGGACCTATCCACATGGTAGCCAGAGAATAGCCTGCTATTTTTTTCTCTGTGCACCACACAGGTCTTTTCAGCAATAGAGCAATGGCATTGTTACAGTTGGTTGCTACCAGTATATGACTACATCCATTTGTATTTCAGTGTATTCTTACATAAGGGTATGCTTCCGAAACTCCTTCCAAAGCTATTTGCACTGTGTGTAACAGCAGAATGGCTGATAATGCCTCTATGTTTCTACCTCTGCCAGACCTCTCAAACACTCGGATACATATTTGAACAGACTCAGGGAAAAGTAATATTAATGCCATTAAGTTGAAACATTGAGAGAATCAGAGCATATGAATTAATACACCTTTTCTGAAGTAAAAGATGTGTCTAACTCTTAATTATTGTCATTATTCATTAAGTGTAATTCACCACCTTTCTGCACAATGTCAGTAGTTTTAGGAGGGAGTCAGAGGGACAGAGCTAAAGTTTGTGTCAAAATCAGGGACATCCCTGAAAATTAGGGACAGTTGGGAGGTATGGCCTCTGCCCTAAACAGATATACCAGTGTTTGTACTGCTGTGATGCTGTGTGGGGTTGTAAAGTGATGGTGTAACATTATTTCCTGCTAGAATAGCTGCTTCTCTTATCACAGTCATGTAATGTAATCCCACAACAACTGTTGGTAAAGATCCACAGAACAAGTTGTATGGCATGGCATTCCTATTTTTCCTTTACATTCACTCATTCTCATGCAGGATATATTTATTTCAGCACCAACTTGTATATCTGACGTGGCTTAGTGGTACTTCATGTTGTATAGTGGATACAAAGTCTGGGGTTCGAGACTGACAGAGGTGTTTTATTTTGCTCCTGAGCAGAACAAGGGCCCTCACGTACAGAGTGACTAAGGCACTTTTAAGCAATTGTTAGCGTGTTTGTGCGATGCTTAGCAATGCTTGGCTAAGTGCAAATAAGCACACACTCGCACAAACCCGCTAACTACTGCTTAATAGTGCTTACTCCCGCTAACCCCCGCGCTCATTTCTTTGAAAGAAAAGAAAAATGAGGGAGATAGGAAAGTGGTGAAAAAAGGGGCACAAAGACGGAAAGACAGTATGGAAAGTAGCTCGGGATGTGCAGGACGGGTGTAGGGAAGGTCCATAGCTGCCCATTTCTTTAACAGCAACATCTATGCACATGGAATAAATTTGGAGGTAGATATGAAACCTTCAACCCCTGAGAAGAGGGGTGAGAACAACAAAGTATGTTGTAATGCCAATTAAATTACATTTTATGTGTCCAGTGGACATGTGTGCAAAGTAGGCAGCTATTTATGGGGTGTAATTTTTTTTTGGGAGCAGATTGCCCTTTTTTTTTTTCAGGTGAGAGTGGAATGTGGGGTAGGGGAAGTAGGTATATATGGGGAGGTAGGTTGGGGAGGTAAACAGACAAGACAAACAAGACACGCATACAGGGGTGGTATATGATACGTGGTGGGTAAACACCTTTGACGGGGAGGGTTGTTTGGAAATCGCAAGCCCGAGAGCCCACAGATGGAAACAGTGGGACTAAGGTCCCCTCCCATGGCCAGTCACCACTGCACCTTCACAGCCCAGAGGGTGGCTGTGCTGGGGGCTGTGTAGGAGGGGCAGGCTCACCTGGGAGTTGTGCCACTCGTGCCTCAAGCTGGCGTAGAGTTTCTGCAACAGAACGTTCAATCTCTCTACGCACCACAGCCCGGAGCGTTCGAAGGGTGGTAGGTGGCCCTCTTCCGCCCACGCTTGCATGGGGAGGCCGAGCCCCATTCCCTGCAGCGCTTCCACCCGAATGTGGCACAGGGCCAACAGAGGAGGAGGTCCCAGGCTGGACACCGGACCTGCTGGTGCCAGGTGCCATGGCCGGCTGATGTGGGACAGGTGGGTCCGCTGGGACCGGCCTTCCCATACGAATTATGTTTTGGAGGGTTTAATAAAGATATGGGTTAGTAACAGTCAACAGCATTCCCAATTAGTTATAACAGCATGCAGAAGTATTCCCATTAACCCAACATACCAGATTTTCAACAGCTGAAAAGCAAGCATAACACATGCATATATAGAACAATAGTGGACATTACAACAGCATGCAGGTTGAATTGATGGCAACAGGCCACCAATATTGTGGTATTTTAACAGGGCACATGCATAGAAATAAATGCAAATATTTATAAACCAATAGGACATGTGTCCCAACAAATGTTTTGAGATTAGACATACCGATTGAGGTGTGGAATTGCATTTTTTATGCACATACAGTAGGGTGGAAAAGGATAGCTCAATTAACTTATATATCCTTCTAATTTTCACTACATTCCTATTAACCGTAGTTATATGTCCCTTACATGTATTATTACACTACCCATTGTCCTTATATTGTGCAATTGGATTTTGCTAGATCATTATATACATGAGCTCTATCTTGCATACAAACTGTCCAAGATGCAGATGTTACTGCCACATATTTTGAGAGTTGATCACACACACACTACTGCTAAGATGGTACACTGACAGCTCTACTTTCATATAATTATCTAGATATGTTCAGGTGAAAGGATCAGTTATATGTTAACAGCTCCCTACATTTCTGGTAGCACACTGACATTTCTGGGGAACACAATACCAAGCTACTCATGTGCCAGATTAACCTGTACATGCTGGGCATGAACCAACAGTTGAGGGCTGTAAATATGCATAAAAGCTACTGGCACTCCCTTCATCCGCGTTATATTAGCCTACCCAAGTGTGGGTTAACACTGCTTAATACAACAGTACTATTTGTAAAATGCAACAGTACAACAACATATCAAAGTAAATGACACAGACGCACTCCAGGAATTATATATTTATTAAAGGATTATTACACCTTTATTGGGTTAAAACACTTTTTGAAGGCTTTCCCATTTATTTTATGTAACAGTACATGCAGAATAATTACTAACCTGCCTGATGATGCAGCCTTTGCAACCTATCTTCATGAGCTTGCTGATTCATAGCCCGGACACCTGCAGCTGTGAAGTAAATGCAGTGATATTGAGACATACCTATCCATAGTATAGATAAGCATAGCAATTCTTAACTACTTAATACAATGGCTACTTACTCAGTACTGAGGCATTAGGCATCGCACGGGATTCCTGGATCCACTGGTCCAGTTGATCCTCCTTACGTCACTTCAGGCCAGAATAATGGTGCCTGACCTGCTCACCAGTCAGAGGAACGCCAGTGGCACTGGTGAGATCATGAGCAAGACTGTTCCAGGCCTCCATTTTATATTGAGTACCCTGGTACTGGCCCCGCAGGAGTCTTTCCTTATAATTGTGGACAAGGAGCCAAACCATTACTTTGGACTCCTCAATGCCCCAGCATTGCACTCGAAATTGAGTGCCTTCTCCAACACCGGCCCTGCTGACTGCAGAAGGGAGCTACAACCAGTTATGGTAAGTATTCCCGCCTATGGGTCTTAAATATGCCTCATTTCCCACACTTATTTGTGATTGGCCAGTTTTGAAAAAACTCAGCTGTAGGCACACCTGCTTAGCTGATGTTGGCAGTGTTTAATATTCCTTTGATAGATATGTGTCTGTTGAAAGTGCATGGTTATGAAGTGCTGTCATGGCTTAGCGGTTATGTACTGTGACTATAGTGCACAGTATCCTGAGTTCGAGCCCTGTCGCTGCTTTTTATTTTCCTACTGGTCAGACCTGAATGGTTAAGGTACAGTAAAGGAGGTGTGACCGTGTTTAGCCGACTTTACTCAACTTTGCCCAATGTCGCTTGACGTTCCCCGATGTTGCACTGTTTGGCACAGTGCACAGCTACGTGCAAATACGTTGCGCTGGATGGCGCGGTGCGCAGCTGTGCCCGTAGACATTGCGCTTGTTAACGCGGTGCTCAGCTACGAGCAATTGGATTTAAATATGCTCAGTACTGGTAAAATGTGCTTAGCAGTGCTTTATATTGCTTAAAATAAGTTACTCATGCCTCAGAATGCATAACCATTTCAGCTTCATATATATATAATTTGTTCACTACTACATATAATATTTGAATGCTTTTTACAAAACTTATACATGGTAAACATCAGGAAATATTTTTGTATACAGATTTCCAACAGAAAATGGAACGTGCAGTAGTGGGACTCGAACTGCCTCCTCTTTGTGCGAAGGCTCTAACCACTACGCTATCGCTATTTTGCTTAATTTGCATATATTTTCCTTATCGTCTTCGGTGTCTAAGCTGCTAACTGTAGCTAAGCAATGGGCAATCCCACGCAAACATGGGCAGCTATATCAGAAATAAAACAAAAAAAAATTTCTTTTAATTTTTAAATTTGTACGAAGTTTGACATATGGGGGAGTGTTGTTTTACAGTGTACACGTGAGCGGACCCGCTTATGTAACTTGACATTTGTCGAGTTTCGTCATTATTGCAGGGGTGTGGATTTTTGGACTGCTCGGCAGTCCGACACGCCCCCTACACTCGTCCACGCTCCGTGTACGTTTTAGAGTTGAGGTAGCGCGCCCTCATTAATATGCATGGCGAGCTGCCATCATACTCTTAGACTGGCGCTTCCATGTAAGACTAATCTAGTCTTACACGGAAGATTAGTAAATCTTGGGGTTTGTTTATGCAGTCGTTTAAAACTACTGAGTTTGTCAGAGAGTTTTATTTGTGTGGGGATACTATTTCGGAGGTTAGCAACATATAGAGAGTAGAGTGAGTCACCTGCAACACTATTTGACTTATTTGTGAGTAGATGGAATTTTATTACTAGAACTGAGGTCCCTTGCTGGACAGTAGGACATTAATAAGTTTTGTAGTGCAGGGCATTTTTCTGGATGATTGAGTTTGTGTGCTGTAGGTAGTTCTGCGGTTCAAGCCAGTTTAATTGCTTTAAGCTATGACAATGGTGGATCCTGTTAGGGAGCTTGGTGGCAAATTTAGCTATTTTATTGTAGCAGGAGGCAAGTTTCTTTGAATATTGTTTTTGTTAGGCTAGAAGCAGTGTATAAGAGAATTAGAAATAAGAAGTTGGCGGCTAGAGTTTTTCTTGCAGTATCTGTAATGAATCCATTGATCCTATAAAGGGAGCCTAGTTTCTGGTGTGTGGATTTAATTGTGTGCAGTATATGATGATCATATTTTAGATTGTCATCATTTATAACATCGAAGTTTACTGTGAGTTGCAGTTTCAATGACGATATTATTTGCTGACTTTATAGTAACAGACTGTTTTTGATTTTGGGAACCTTTTAAGGTAAAAAGCATTAAATTAGTTTTCTTGGGTTTGAGTAGGAGGTTTGATTCTTAGAGTCAGGTCTCTAAAGAGGAGAAAGATGTTAGGTAATGTCTTGAAGCTGATTTATTGTGGAGGCCGCAGATACTAATTTTGATTCATCCGTATACTGAACTAAACTAGCCTGGTGAGTGGAGGTGTGGAGGTTATTAATAAATATATTAAATAGGAGAGGATCCAGGATAGAGCCCTGAGGGACACCTGTAGTAACTGGTTGAAATGATGAGAAGGTTTGCTGCCATTTAATGGCTCGTTGCCTTCCAGATAGCTAAGTAAGAAACCATGACAAGGAGTATTGTGAAAGTCCTATTGAGGAGAGTCGAATGTAGTGTTGTTGGTGTAGACGGTATCAAATGCCTTTGACAAGTCTAAGAACATGGTGGACACAAGCAGACCATTGTTTCGATATTGGTTTATTGTATTGGTAAAATGTAGCAGAGCAATAGTGGTGCTGTGCTGGGGCCTAAAGTCATGTTATGTTTCTGAGAGCAGGTTATTTTTAGGTTGGGTATTGCATCACCTGCATATGGATGCTTTTCTCTGATATTTTGGAGAGGGGGGAGAGAATCGCTATTGTTCTGTAGTTATTACAATCTGTAAATGTGATGCCTTTGTGCAAATGGTATGATGTAGGATTTTTTCCACAGTGATGGGACATATCTTTATAATATGGATCTATTAATTAGTATGGACACAGAGAAGGCGCTGACTTCTGTGGCCATTTATAGTTAGTCTGATGGAAGTTGATCTACATCATCTACAGGTGCAAAAGTAGTTTTTAGTTTAAGGCGCAACTTCATTATGAGCGAGGTGGGTACTGGACTAAAATTGAAGAGCTGTGGGTGGTTTTGTTGGGCAGGGTTAAAGAGAAGGGAGGCAGATGTATTCGTGTCTAACAGAGAGAATGTTGATTGTATAATGAAAGAATTAAACTGTGTGGGGATAGTCTGTCATATTGTCTGTTTTTGGAGAGGGAGTGGTGGTCTTAGCAGGATGGAGTAGTTTATTTAGTGGTGACCAAAAATATTTTGGGTTGTTTTGATGTTTGTCTTTTAGGTTGGTTTGCTTGTTCTGTTTGACATAAGGTTTCTAAGATGTCTAAATTAATGGAAGGCATTTTGAGTTCTATATTTATACCAGTTTTTCCAGGCTTTATACTTTTTTTTATCATTTAGTTTGTTTTTTGTTTTGTTCACCATGGTGCGGGGTTGGACTTTACTTTTTTATTATGTACTGTTGCTAGATTATTTAAGGTCTGTAAGAATATGTTAGTGTTTTACAGCATTATCTAGTGGCATTGTTCTAAGTACATTCCAGTTATATTGCTATAGTGTTTCATTGAAAATATCTTTGGTGAAATTGGTTGCATTTCCTATTTGATTATAGACATGTTGTTCTAGATTATGGTGAGTTCTAATGGCACATGTTGGTATGTGGCCACTTAAGCTGTTTAAGAGGCAGCCTACTTTTGTCAGTTTGTCTGGTTTGTTTGTAAGAATCTAGTCTAATATTGAGTGTTTCCCTGAAGTGGTGTTGATTCTAGTGGGTCATGTTATTAATTGCTTGAAGCTGTAGAAGTTTATGGATTCAGTGGGAGTAGTGGAATTTGAGTTGTCATTCAATATTTTATTCTTCAAGTGGTGGTATAAATTACTGCTAAACATTTTAGGAGAGGTGTTGTAAGTTCAGCATTGTTAAATGTCGGTATTTCCTGTGGGAGTAAGGTGATGGTTAGTGCATTTTTATAGATGACTGCTACACCATCTGCATGCTTGTTTTGTCTGCCATGCCTGAGTATATTTTATCTGTGGGGGTGATCTCATTATCCTTTATTTCTTTTTTTAACCAAATTTTGGTAGCTATGACTATGTCAGGAGAGTATGTGGTAAGGAAAGCATGTATGCATAGATTTTATTCCACATACTTAGGTTCTTAGGTGATGAGTTTGGGTTGGGGGTATTAGGTGACTGGTTTATTTTGGAGTTGGAAATGATGGTTTTATATACAGTGTGACCTGGATTTGGGTGAATATCTCTGTTTACTATTAGAATATCGAAGCGAACTCCGTCAACTGTACTATTGTCGAACACGGAAGTTCGAAAACAGTAATATTGAAGACCAAAAACCAACCTAGGAACGGGTTTTAACATGGGTCGAGATAGGGGAGAGGTTTGAAGTTCGGAATAACACTGAACACCTATCTCGACCCATGTTAAAACCCGTTCCTAGGTTGGTTTTTGGTCTTCGATATTACCGTTTTCGAACTTCCGTGTTCGACAATAGTACATTCGATGGAGTTCGCTTCGATATTCTAATAGTAAACCAATTTCTCCACTAATTTTATGAATTGGTATTTTACAGAAGGAAGAGCGTGGCCAGTTAACACTTTGGTCTTGGTTTGGTATTTGATCGTAAATTTGGATACTTAGTTTTGAGATATTTATAGATAAGTAAATGAGATGTGGTTTATTTGTAGAGATAGGGTACTGTGGAGAAAGTGTGGGTAGATGTTAATATTCTTTGTGAGGATTGGTTGAAGTCCTAAGTATTTGAAGAAGGTGGATTTGATAATTAGTGATAAATGCTAGTAGAGTGAGGGTTTTATCTTTGTTGTAAATTAGGATTAAAAAATGTTAGGAGAGTATTGAGTTGGTTTTAGAATTGCAGTGTGATAGTTATAGGGGGCAAGGAGTAGGACAGTTTGAGAGAGAGTCTTGGGTGGTAAGCTATAAGCTTGATTCCTTTTCTAGGCCTAAATCTTGATTAAGTAGGACTCTTCCCCTTCCACCTCGAAAATGTAGTAAACTAGGATACTCTGGCTATATAACTAAGACTCCTGCAGCAGTGATCAATATTACGAACACAGTAAATTTGTTAACCATAACTGCCAAGGTGTGATCTCAGAGTACAGGCAAAAGAAAAGGGGATAGGAGAATTTTAACTGAAAGATCTGCTGTGGCAGTTTTTAGTTCAATCTAGAACAGAAGTAGCTGTTAAAAAGGGAAAATTAGTCGGGCATATAAAATATTGCATGATGACTGTACGAATCAGTCAGAGGAGGTTAGAAAGATTAGGAAGAGAGACTAGAGAAGCAATTTACAGGCAACAATGGGAAGACATAAGTATGTCTTCCAAGTTTGCAACCAAGTACAGAAAGTTTAGGATCGTTGCTTAGAAGTGTTTGCATAGGTATTTTTATACCCCAAAGGGATTTCAAAATAATTTATCCTCAGCCGGATAGCAAATGTTGAAGGTGTGATAGAGAAGAAAGAGGTAACTGGGAACACGTGCTTTGGGAGTATAATGAGCTGGGAGATTTTAAAAATTCTCTACAAAGTCCTATGTCAGAAATATTGGTTGAGTAAATAAATGCCTGTAAGTAAGAAAATGATTCTTTTAAGCTGGGATACAGAATCTGAATTGCCTAGACATAGTAAGGCCTTATGTTTAATTGCATTGGCTGCAAAAAACAGTTGCTATAAAATGGAAATCAAATTCTACACCATCTATATTTGAAGTATTAAATATTATAAAAGAGGTAAAAAGAACTTGGACCTTTAGAAAAAGGAAGGAGCAAATTACAAAGATGTAAATGGTAATTGTGAGAACAATACATGGATAATAATGCTCAGGAGGAGGCATGAAGTTTAAGGGAAGGCAGAAATTCAGCAATTTTTTTTTTGTAATGTTGGACTTGATAGTAGCAAAGAAAATATGGGTTGTATATTGTATTTAAATGAACAAAAATGTTATGGTTTGATGTTCTTCGTGTTTCACTGTTGCAGTCCTCACACTTGGGTTATCTGCCTGCAGGTAGCCCTCAGTCGGCACGATTACCAGAGTCTTGGGATTTCTGTGTCAGATGCTGTCGACTCTTCCATGATGTTAGGTCGTCAGGGGTATAAAACATGCAGCCAACGCCATTACATCAGCTTTTCTTGCTGCATGTGGGCCTGAAGGAGAAGCAGTTCGCAAGTGCTGGTCGGCCGCTACCTGAAATTTTCATTTTTCGAGTTTCAGACCTGAAGTCTTCTAAAGCTGAGTACCCCGTTGGGGGGATCCTTTTATCTTGCTCTAGCCAGTGTCAGAAAAAGTTAACAATTGTCTTGCCTGTGGAAAGCAAATACCTCACAGAGATTTCCATTCTTACTGCGTCATCTGTCTATGCCCAGACCACGACGTTCCTCACTGTAGGTTTTGTGCCTTGTTTAACTCCCGAACTATTCATTGTCGGGCTATCTTTGCTAAATTCTTTTGCTCTCCTTCTCCGTATTCCAAAATGGCTTCAATAAACCATCTGACTACCAATCTTCTGAAAAAACATAAGGATAAAGAGAAGAGACAGACCGCATAGGTCCAAAACTGCAGACGATGCTTCTGTTAAGCTAGTCGCCAGTCCGCTGGTACTCAGTGAGGCACTTTCACAGCCCCTGATGCCTGCTTTTACAGATTCGCAGGCCTCTGCTGAGACCCATTCCGAGTCTGGTATGCTGCAAGATGCTTCTTCGACTATGGAACCTGTGGATGTCTCTACCTTGGATGGGTCCAGTGCTGCTGTGCAGGCACCAGCTTCTGAGGGTGTATTCCGACCTTCTGATGTTCGCATTAAACCAACAGCTTCGTTTTTAACTAAAACTACCAAGTTTCTCAGGCCCCAGAGTTCACTTTACGCCTAGAAAACCAACTACCAAAGTGCATGCTTAAGCCCCCTTGCCACAGAAATAAATGCTTAGAATGGCTGAAGACCTTATAATTTTAATTCGGGGAAGCCAGCCTTCCCCCCTGTAAAAGACAAAGAATTGCTTTTCCTTCTGATTCTACAGACCATGAGTCCAATAAGTCTGATCCCTCTGACTACCAGGACGTACCCTTACTACCTATGACTATTCAGATGCAGAGGATTCCATACCTTCTGCCTCCCCACCAGAGGGCTTTACTTTTGGTGAAACCTTGCATACTTTAAGAGAGCATTTCCACTGGGAATGCCAGGACTACTCTCAGTCCAAAAAGAGACTCAGAGAATTTTTAGACTTGCCTCAGCACAGGCCTTTAGCTGTACCCCCTGTCCTGGACATTGTAGATGTAAGTCTTCATGGAATCCAGACTTACTCTTGATACTTTACCACCAGCTCCTAGAAAGCCTGTCAGGTACTACAGAGTACCTGACTCTCACAACTTTCTCTTTTAAGAATCCCACTGCGGATCCAGAGACTATTTCCCAAGGACCTAAAGACATTAAGGCTACTACAGCCAAAAACCCTACCCCTTCAGCCAGGTATTCTAGAGCTTTCGACAGATGGGGTAAGAAGGTATATATCTGTGCTACTCTTGCCATCAGGGTTTTGAATTGCCAGTTTCACATGTTGAAGTACCAGCAGCATATTATGGAACTAATTAAACAAAAAATGTTGTTGCTTCCAGATTGTACAGAAAAAGGTTTACAAGAGTTAATGCATTCTGCAAACCAAGTTAGTAAACATACTTTGCAGTGTGGTTTTGATGCCTTAGAAGCATCTTGCAAGGCTGCTGTCACTGGATCTGTACTGAGAAGGCGTGCTTGTCTGAAGGAGCAAATCTTGCCAGAACATGTCAAAGCAAAATTACTAGATGCTCCATAAAACCAGGAAAGTTTGTTTGGCGCAAAAGCAGAAGTTCTTAAAAAGATGTGGAAAAAGCTAAATCAATACTAACTGTTAAAGATTTCTTACAGGTGCAGCCACCTAGATTCATTAGGCATTGGCCTTCCAAAAACTGGTCCTTTCCAGTCCACCCAGGCATTCTCAGTCCAAACCCAGGGGCAACAGGCCACCAAGACTACAGTCCCAGGGTATGCAGAGATCTAAACAATGGAGTGCTCCCTCCTCTAAAACAAGGAGTGGTAAGCCACCCCCTTATGGAAAAAGTTCACAATGACTTGTCTATCTTGCTTTCCAGCAAGGCTCACGAACTTGCACCCCTAGGAGGAAAACTTGCCCTGCATGCAAAAATCTGGATGTCTATTAACCAGGACTGATGGGTCCTAAACATTATATCCCAGGGATACATAGTCCACTTCCACTCACTTCCAACCCCAAACGGGTTGCCAGACCTTCCTCCAAACCAGAGTTTCTACTCCAGACTGTTTCTGGTGCCCAGAAAAGAGGGCTCTTGGCACCCTATCCTAGATCTGTCAATTCTCAACACCTTCTTGGTGGTGCCAAAATTCAAAATGCTGACTCTACAACAGCTTCTTCCTATGCTAGCCAAGAATGCCTGGCTAGCCACTCTAGACTTAAAAGAAGCTTATCTGCACATCCCCATAAGGGAATCTTGCAGGAAATATCTACATTTCAGGCCAGGCTCTATGCACTATCAGTTCTTTGTGCTTCCCTTTGACTTATCTACTATGCCCAGGGTATTCACAAAGTGCCTGGCTCCAGTCATTGCATACTGCAGGCAGATAAAATTCAAATTTACCCATACTTGGACGATTGCCTGAATCAGGCAGACAGTCAGGAATTGCTACTTCAGCACTTGGCATTTGTAAAGAGACATCTAACTTCTCTGGGGTACACCATCAACGAAAAGAAATCACAACTTGTGCCCAGCCAAAAGATTGTATTCCTGGGAGCAAGCTTGAACACAACTTCCCAGATGGCATTGCTAACACCAGAAAAACAGGTTTATTTGACAAACTACTTCAAACGAATGGCCACCAAAACCCAGCTATCTGCAAGAAAAATACTGCCAACCCTCATGCATTCTACTAATTCCATATGCAAGACTGCATATGAGGAAACTTCAATAATACTTAAAAAGTCTCTGGTTTCAACATTCTCAGGACTTGGAAACGCTGATTCCTATCATTGTCAAAGGGTGGAGGCATGCAACCACAGCAAGGGACTTCCTTTCACTCAACCCATTGCCACCCAAACCCTGACAACAGATGCATCAGACTATGCATGGGGGACTCGCATGTCAGGCAAATGCATTCAAGGCAAATGGAGCCCAGAGCAAATTCCCCTGCATATCAATCAAAAAGAAATTTTAGCTGTACAGAATGCTTTGACAGCCTTCAAATACCTTATCCTTCCAGGACAACTCCTGATAGACAGACACCACCACAGTTATGTGGTACATAAACAAGTGGGGGGGGGGCTCATTCCTACCCACTCTGCAGGTTAGCCATGGCCCTGTGGAACACAGCTTTGAGCAACCAAGTGCACCTGCAAGCTCAATTCCTGCCGGGCAAACAAAATTCACTGGCAGACTTAAGCAGAATTCTACTGGACCCACACGAGTGGAACCTGAACCCAACTCATTCAAACTTCTAATCCACAGGTGGGGGACTCGAGAGGTGGACCTCTTTGCCTCCCCCCCAAAACCATGTATTGAGCAAATTTTCCACCAAAAATCCCCACAGCCAAGCGTGGAAAGTGGATGCCCTATCGTTTACATGGGAAAACCTCTCAATTTATGCCTTCCCCCCCCCCCTGCCCCTCCTCTCAAAAGTACTACTCAAGATCAAACAGGGCAGGCCAAGGACAGGCCTTATTGCCCCAGACTGGCCATGCCGACACTGGTACCCACTCCTACTCAGTCTAACAGCAGTGCCATCCTGGCACCTACATGAGACCCCCTCCCTGCTGTCCCAGCAGGAGGGACAGATTTTACATCCACAGCTGCAAACCCTGAACCTGGCAGCCTGGCTTATCCCCTGAATACACCACCAGCAAACCTCAGCAAACAGGTGATGGGACGTCATCCTTGTGGCCAGAAGGCTTAGTACTAGGAAATCCTATTCAGAAAAGTGGAAAGATATTGTTCTTGGAGTCAGTGTCAAGGAAAGGACACAGCTGTGCCCACCGTACCTCAAATCCTGGATTACATAGCAGAGCTACTCCACAAAGGCTTATCCTTCTCATCTATTAAAATTCATGTCTCTGCCATCTCAGCTCATTACAATACTGAGCCTCATCTATTTTCTCACCCTGTCATCAAACAGTTCTTGAGAGGGGCTAACAATTTAAGTCCCCTGAGGAGAGCTCCCACCCCTGCCTGGGACCTTAACTTTGTACTAGAGGTCACACTTCCCCCTTTTGAGACTGCTGCAGCAGAGTTAAAATTCCTCTCTTGGAAAACAGCCTTACTTCTAGCCATCGCTTCAGCAAGAAGAGTGTCTGAGTTACAGGCACTAATGGCTGTGAAACCCTTCATTATTTTCCATGCGGACAGGGTTTCCCTCAGGACTATAACCCATCATTTATGCCCAAGGTGGTATCCAGTGTGGCTTTTAACCAATCCATCCATTTACCAACCTTTTTCCCTTATCCTCAGAATAAAGGGGGAAAGGATTCTGCATTCCTTGGGTGTGCACAGACTGCTTAGGTTCTACCTTAACAGAACTAAACCTTTCAGAAAATCTGACCAGCTGCTAGTCAGCTTTGCTACAGTGGCAGAGGGCAAAGCCTTTTTGAAGCAAACCAATTTCCAAATGGATAGCACACTGCATCCATTTCTGCTACAAACACCATGGAAAACTACCCCAAAGAGGATCAGAACTCATTCCACTAGGGCTACCTCAACCTCTAAAGCATTTCTCAGGGGAGACCCTACCAGGGACATCCTAGAAGCTGCAACCTGGAGTTCTGTACACACCTTTACCAAGCATTACCACTTACCTATTTTTTCTAAATCCAGAGCTGGATTTGCCACAGCAGTCTTACAAGGCCTGATAGCCAGCCCCAGTACTTTTTGACTGCCTCCATCCTTCCTCAGCTTTGGGAATCAACCCAAGTGTGATGACTGCAACAGTGAAACACGAAGAACATAGTACAGTTGTGTACACTTTCCATAAATGTAGATGTTCAAGTGTATTCACTGTTGCAGTCCTGATTACCTTCCCTCCAGCCCCCCCTGACTTTTCTATTCTTTCTACCTATCCTTTTTTTGGCCATATCTTATGGCAGTGGTATTTACTTTTTACTGGAGGTGTTCCACACCATGTAATGGCTTCCTATTTTGGGGGCTCCTGACATCTGGGGCAAGAAAAACTGATGTAATGGCATCGGCTGCATGTTTTATACCCCTGACGACCTGATGTCATGAAAAAGGAAACAGCATCCAACACGGAAATACCACGACTCTGGTATTCGGGCCGACTGAGGGCTACCTGCAGGCAAGTAACCCAAGTGTGATGACTGCAACAGTGAGTACACTCGAACATCTACATTAATGGTAAGTGTACACAACTGTACTTTACTTTTCTGTTAATGTATGCATGCCTACGTCTTAAATGATAATTTAATAAAGGTATTTAGAAAAGAAGTTAACCATAGTAGATGATGTCCTTCTTTTCTCATGTTGCAGTATTTTCACTTGAGGGATCCTTTGCCTCAGGCGACCCGAACGTCTAGCTCCTATGCCAAAGCTTAAGTCTGGTTGCTGTCATATGCTTGGAACGTCACATGCAGGGCCATAAACCGTGGGCCATAAATGTGACTTCTGCACGTACAGACCTCAGAACTTTTCTACCGCAATCAAATGTCAGCTTACTCTCTTAACTCCACGCTGCAGAAGGTGTCTTCAGATAAGTACCCCATTGGGGATTTTTTTTCTCTGTTTACTTAGGCTTTGGTTGCTGTTGCTCCTTTATACAGCAAATGTCATCTGGAAAGGGGAAATGTAAACGCTGACATCAGATTCCGCACTAGGATTCCCATGAGCTTTGTCTCTTTTGCTTAGGCCAATCCCACGACCATACTTACCTGTAGTATTTGTCAATCCTTTGTACCTAAGACCGTATGCAGTTGTTTGGCAGCCCTGAAATTATTCTTGGAAAACCAATGACTCAAACATTTAGCCCTAGGCATGGAACTGGAATCGGTCGTCGAGGTGGAGCTTTCTAAAAAAAAGGCCAATGTTTCAAGGCCTACAGCTGCTGCCCCTCCAGCTTCGGACATCCCACCAGCTACCAGTTGAGGCTGAGGGATGTACAGATGAGCTGGTGACTTTGAAGGGTACCTTGATGGAGGCCAACCTTGAATCTCCAGTAGGTACATTCACAGAGGTTACTGTAAAGTCGGCTCTGGCTGATGTCGAGGGAGAACCTGACTTCACTGGACAGCTGCTTACAGTGTCAGAACTAGGCTTCACTCCCTCGGCCCTGACGTCTGATCCTAGGCTCTCTCCTTCACAAACAGTCACTCAGACTACTCCCCTAAAGAAGAAACACAAAACTAAACGTTTATCTACCTCTACTGAAGAACAGCCAGAGTGGCAAGCCTTTTCTCAGTCCTTGGCTCAGGCATTTATGGCTCTTAAGTCCACAGTTTCACTTAGTCCAGCCTTGCCCACCCTCAGGCTTAGACCAGCTTCTGTTTCCTCCATTCCCCCTGCTCAGATTCAGGAGAAAGAGACCTCTTCCTCCTCCTCTGATGATGAATCTTTTACATACACCTCCCAACTAGCTTCTCCCCTGGAGTACTGCTTCCCAGATGAGGACTCCTTGCGTCACAGTGACCTCTGTGAACGTGCCTACTGGAGATTCAAGGTTGGCTTCCATCAGGACATGCTGGAGGGATAGATTCTTGTCCCAGAGACTTTCCACACTCTGGAACAGGCTACCCATCTATGTCAAGCTAAGTTCTTCATTAACACTCTCCAAGAAAAATGTTGAGTGGATGGGAAATAGGAAATACACCTGGGGATCACTTCTGTGTCTCTGCTCGACAGTGGCACAGGAAAAAAACTTTCTTGGGTGGTGTAAGCCAGGGAACCTTGTTGGCTAGGCTTACGTAGGCCCTTGGGCCGATAGCCTAGTACCTACTTATGAAGGAGACTCCCCACCTGAAGATATTACATTTGGGGAAACCATCTCTAAAATGAGGGAGTGCTTCAAGTGGAATGCCACTCAGATGACTGAGGCACAAAAGCGATATTTTGAACTTCTAGAGATGGAGTCACCCTCTCCCTCTGCTATTCCCCCAGTGATTCCAGCTTACCTGGATGTGTTTGCTTCTGCCTGTAAGACCGCTGAATTACAGCCTCTAGCACCTAAAAGACCTGATAGGTTTTATAAAGTACCTGATGACCCCAAGTACCTCATTAAGCCACCAATGGCAGACCCAGCTGTGATTGCAGTGGCTCTAGTTAAGCAATCCAGGCAGATCTCTTCCTCATCCCTTTTTCCATCTATCAAGGACAGTAAAGTCATGGACAGACTGAGGAAAAAGATTTATACTTCCACTCTGGTCTTTAGGGCCATTAACTATCAAACCCACATGGTTAAGTACACCTTAGACTTGGTCTTCTAGGCATCATCTTTGCTTTATTCTCTGCCTGATTCACGTACCAAACCTCAGGTTTCATCTAAGCTGTCCTTAGCAGCACAAGTTGCCAGACATTCTATAAAATGCAGCTATGATGCTGCTGAGGCTTCAGTCAGATTTGCTGCCTCAGCTTCTGTACTGCGCAGATATTCCTGGCTCAGATTACAAACACTCCCGGATGATTTTCAAAACAAAGTCTTGGATGCACCCCTACACAACAAATTCCTGTTTGGCAAACAGTCTGCAGAACTATTCAAAAGCCTCCAGGAAAAAAGTAAGGAACTCCAGGACCTCAAACATTTATTGGTCTCAACAGTTCCTAAGGTCTACAGAAATTACCCTGCTAAACCCTCATTTGTCCGGAGAGATTCTGCCCTTTTCTCTTACTCAAAACACAGGAAAGGCTCTAGAAAAACATCATCTCCCAGGGCTGCTTCCTCTCAACCCACCCCTAAGCAGCCCTTTCCAAATAGAACCAGCAATGCATGACTGCCTAAACCACCTTCCTTTCTCCACCCACCTCTCTCACTGTCTACCCATTTGGCGAGATATTACTTCAGACCGGTGGGTCCTATCAGTAGTGGAAAAAGGGTACTTTATGACCTGGCAGAAAAAACCCTTGCTACAAGGCAATACCTCCCCTCCCAAAAAAAAAAAAAAAAAAAAAAAAACAGCTCCACCTAATACCCCGGATCATCCAAGATCTGCTTTCACAAGGAATCATAGAAAGGGTTCCCTCAGGCCAAGAAGGCTGGGGGTTCTACTCCAGGCTTTTCCTGGTACCAAAAAAGGATGGCCGTTGGAGGCCCATTCTGGACCTGTCCCTGTTAAACCCCTTCCTGGAGGTTCCCTCCTTCCACATGCTATCTCTTCAAACCCTTCTTTCACTACTGCTACCCAGTGCGCATTTATGGCCACGATGACCTGAAGGAGGCATACCGCCATATCCCGTGCATCCAAACTGTAGGAAGTTTACGCTTTGCTGTGCCATCATCACACTTTCAATTTATTGCCTTGCCGTTTGGTTTATCTACTGCACCAAGGGTCATCACAAAGTGTCTAGCCCCATCAGTGGTCTACTGCCAAACAAAAGGCATTCAAATCTACCCTTACCTGGGCGACGACCTCATTCTTGTAGAAGAGGCTGTCATCTTCAGGACTCATTTGAAATTCACTATGTCCCTACTCCAGATTCTGGGGTTTACTCTGTCAGAATTCTCTCTCACTCCAACCCAAGACCAAACATTCCTGGGCTGCAGAATATGGACAGACCTGATAAGGGCCTTCCTTCCTCAAGACAGTCTCCTCCCTAAGCAGTTTCTTCCAGGACCTGCTTCTTGTCAACCACGTCTCGGCCAGGCAATTCCTCCGTCTCCTAGGCCTCATGGCAGCTACCCTTCACATGTGGCCTCTGGCCAGGCTGCACATGAGGAAGTTCCAGTGGTACTTGAAAAATGTCTGGTCCAACCACAGTCGCCCCTTGGAATTCATGGTGCCCTTCCTACCCTACCTAAAGACAGAGTTGAGGTGGTGGATGCATCAAGTACACCAGAGTTCAGGCTTTCCTTTGCAACCCACCAAACCAGTGCAATCTATGCACACACGGATGCCTCGGATCTTGGGTTGGGTACCACGATGAACGGTCTCAGTGTACAGGCTCAATGGGAGCCCTCCCTCCAGAGGAAGCACATCAGTGTGAGGGAAATGACTGCGGTCCTTTTAGCTCTAAAGACCTTCCTTCCTTCCTCTAATGCAGGCAGGCCCCCCCTACAAATCTTCACAGACACTACTGTAATGTGGTACATCAACAAGCAGTGGGGGGCAAGATCCTATTTACTGTGCAGGCTTGCAACACAGGCATGGGAGTTGGCCACTCAGCACAATGTCGCACTGCAGGTGGCCTACATTCCATCTCAGGACAACCACCAGGCAGATGCCCCCAGCAGATCCTTCTCTCAACATCACTAGTGGATGTTACACAGAGATGTGGTGTTAGACTTTGTCCACTGATGGGGTACCCCACAAATAGATTTGTTTGTCTCCCCAATGAGCAGACAATTTCTGCTTTTCTGCTCCAGAACTACCTCCCCACTCATTTAGAAGGTCCTGCTAAAAATCCAGAAGGACAAGCCATAAATCTTGCTGGTGACCCCCAGTTAGCCACGGCAGCATTGGTTCCACCTTCTACCATCGCTTGCCAAGGGCAGTCACCACAGGTTGCCTCACAAGGTGAACCTGCTCACACAGCAGAAGGGATCTCTCATTTATCCCTACCTGAAATCCCTCGGCCTAACCCTCTGTGTGATAAACTCCTGATCCCTTTCAGAGACCTTTGTTCAGAGGACGTGCTATCTGTCCTGCAGGAGACCAGGAAACCCACTACCAAGAGATCCTATGTTTCAAAATGGAAAAGGTTCTCCAGTTGGTGTCTTCAAAGGCAACTAGACCCCTTCCAAGTGTATGTTACTCTAGTCCTAGCCTATGTGTGTGGCCTTCTAAATTCAGAACTTTCATACTCTTCAGTGAAAGTCCATTTATCTGCCATTTCAGCCAGCTTACCTATGGATCCACCCCTTCTTTCCAGGTTGGAAATTGAACTATTCCTGATGGAGGTTCTCCACATCAGACCACCTAGAAAACCAATTCCCCTTCCTTGAGACTTGAACTATGTACTGGAAAAACTTACCTCTGCCCCATTTGAGCCAGCAGCCTGTGCTTCTTTACAGATGTGCACCTGGAAGGCTGTCCTATTAGTAGCCCTTACTTCGGCTAGGAGGGTCTCAGAGCTGCAAATACTCATGGTCTTTCCACCCTACACTATCTTCCACAAAGACAGAGTAACTCTTCCTACCAACCCCTCCGTCATGCCTAAAGTGGTCAAAGAACTGTCCCTCAACCAGTCTATTCACTTACCCACCTTTTTCCCTTCTCCTCAAAATGACCGTGAGAGAGTGCTCCACTCCTTTGATGTACACAGGCAACTAAGATTTTATCTGGACAAGACCAAGACCACTAGAAGGCCCAGTCAGCTCTTTGTATCTTTCTATCCCATGGCCCTGGGGGAAAGCTGTATCCATACAGACTATAATCTTCCTGGATTTGAAAAAAACTATTAACTTCTGTTACTCTTTCCATGGAAAAAGACCTACCCCACTCTGTGAAAGTACATTCTACCAGAGCAGTGGCCTCTTCAGAGGCTTTCCTCAAAGACCTAGATATGGCTACCATTCCAGAGGCAGCCACATGGTCCTCTGTACATACCTTCACTAAACATTACAAGTTGGACAACATCTCCAGACCCAGGGCAGGATTTGCTAGAGCTATCCTCCATGGTTTCCTGGAGACTATCTTTTACTCCATCCTTCCTTCTGCTTGAGCTGTGGTACTCTTCCCGCAAGTGAAAATACTGCAACATGAGAATAGAAGGACATGGATTAGTTGTGTAAAATGTTACCAAAACCATAGATGTCCTTCTCTTCCATGTTGCAGTATTCCTTCCCTTCCCTCCAACCCCCTTTATGACCTTTTCCCTCCTGGATGGCATCCTTCATGTTTTCCTTAAACTGTTGTCTGACTGGGCAGTCAGTTCTGAGGTCTGTGCGTGCAGACATCACATTTATGGCCCACAGTTTATGGCCCTGCTTGTGACGTCCCATGCACCTGACAGCAACCAGGCTTAAGCTGTGGCATAGAGCTTGGACGTTCGGTTCGCCTGAGATGGAGGCTCCCCCAAGTGCGAGTACTGCAACATTGAAAAGAAGGACTTCTGTGGTTATGGTAATATTTTACACAACAACTAATCTTTCAAATGATCATTTCTGCAGCAGCCGTTCCCTCCCTTCATCCCCCTTGTTTTTTATAATGTTTATGCAAAGGTATGGACATTTATTTTTTGTAGTTCTTAGCATTGTCCTTTCAGGGATCAGCTTCCCTGTCTCTGTTGTCATGAAAGCTGTGAAGGGCTTGGCACCCAAACTTGTCTTTTTAGTCAACTCTGCTTGAGCTGGCTGAATGTTTGAGTACATGGAAGGTGTCCTGAAGCTTTGGAAGATGGCTGGCTGTTGTATCTTATGCAGGGTATAACAATATATAGTTAATGCTGCTGCAGCAGAGATCATTCGAACATCTGCTGTTAAGATAAGTTTACTTGCACAACTGTACTGTCCCAACTAACTCTTTCTTTTCTGTTTGTTTTTAGTTGGATGCTATTTCCCCTGAAACTTGCATGTGGCCTGTGCATAGCTCCCCCCAACACACACACACAGTTAATGTTGAACATATGCAACTACATTCCTTCCATGACACTAAATGCAAATTGCTCATGTATTTTAATTTGAGGCATGAATATTTTTCATGTTTGTGTTATCTGTTTGTGAGGAGAAATGTGAAGAAAAGAAGTGAATGAAACTGAACATTTCTTTTATACAGGAGATGCAGAGGATAGCAGAAAGGATCAGAAAGGAGACAAGAGAAAAAAGGAGGATAAGAAAAAAAAAGAAGAGGACCAGAACAGTGAGAAAGATGGTAAATATTCAGATTTTATTTTCTGTGTTTATTTTACCACTGAATTGGGTTGGTTCTAATGGACCCGTTCTAAAACAATATTGGCCACAAAGTTTAGAATGCAGTATACATCACTGAACAGATTATAACAGTCTGTATGATTAAAGTAAACCAGTAGTTATGTTATAAGATAAAATGAAAATAAACCTCCAGATGTTGTTCACGTATTTAAGTTTCTAGGCAACTTGTGAAGAGCATGTGAAACAGATTAAATTTTCTTTTATGTTGAGAGCTATTGAGTGATTAAATAGAACAAGTTGGTGTTTCTTTTTTGTAGGTGTCTCAAGTTCTAGTAGTCAGAAACAGGAATGAGAAAGCACTTTCTCACATTAGGCAGCTGCATTTATGTTGTACATTTCTGAAGCAGCATCTGTTTAGAGCTCTAAGACATTTATAGATTTTACATAACGGTCAGTTTTGTAGAGGTAGGCAAAAGTCCTGAAATAGTAATACACTATCGGCAGGAGTTCACATTTATCCCAGTGGACTTTATTTCAGTGAGAAAGCAGAGTTTAACTCATTCATGCCTACAAACACTCCTGCTTTGAAGCCAGCCACACTTGTATAGCATTATGCAATGGTTTTCTGTGGAGGACAAGAGTGTTTTAAACCTGCAGATTTTATTGAGGCAGGCTTATGTGGCATTTATATTTTACATGGAGGTTATACTATGAAGTTGTCAGTTTTGAAGTGAAGTCATTAGTTTTTCCCTACCAAATGAATGAAACTTGCTTCATTAATGAGTTCTATTAATTGTGTCTTAGTTGACTGATTCTTAGTTGTCTAGCTGATCTAACTGAACAGGCTGTCAAAACCAGTTTGAAGAATAGTAATCAAATATTATTTGTAGTGTATAAAAAGCTGTCAGCATACTGATTTTATTTTAATCAAGGATTTCACTGTGGTGAGAGTAAGCTAATTGAAATGTTCAGTCATACTGAGTATTTGAATGGGATTCTGAAGCAAGCAGATACTAGATATTCCTGTAAGCCTGCTTAAAATGATCAGCTGAGCTTTGGTTTCCTTAATCAGACTTTTGTTTAGTTGAGCACTTCCATTGCTACATTGATTTCACAGATTTGATGAAGTCAGTATAATGATGCAAGTGCTCATCTAAGTAAAAATTAAGGAGGCCAATGCTCAGTTGATGATTTTGAGTAGACTTACAGGAATATCTAGTTTTGATATACTTAGTGTATTTGTGCCATACTGGTCACCATACCTGCATTATTTTATTTGCTTGCTTCTATTTGAATATTTGGCTCATCTTTCTTGGTTTGTTTTGTTGGTCTTGGATGGTGACTTCCTTAGCACCACCAGGTTAGGATAGCCACAACAAGGGTTTGTTCAGCTCAGGTGATTTTTAGGTCTTCATCATTGAGATCACTGCAGCAGTAGCATTCCTTATATTACAGAAGTTGCTAGAAGCCCAGATGTCTGACTTTTGGACAGTCTCCAGAGATTTCTTTTGATGTTACTGCGTGTAACTTCTCCCTAACTGACATTAGTGTGATGTACAGTATAAAGAAGGGTATATATGTGACATGTATTCAGATGTTCATCGTGTTTCACTGTTGCAGTCATTACACTTGGGTTATCCTGCTGGCAGGCTACCCGCAGTCGGCCTGAATTCCAAAGTCCTGGTCTGGCGTCGGTTGCTGTCACCTCTTCCCTGATGTCAGTGCACCAGGGGTATAAAAGATGCATCTGACGCCATTTTCTTCAGTCTTACTTGCCGTGTGGTGCCCAAAGCAAAAGCAGTTCACAAGTGCTGGTCGGCCGACTCCTGAGATTTTCGAAATTGAATTTCAGATCCGAAGTCTTCAATAAAGCTAAGTACCCCGTTGGGGAAACTTTTTTCTTGCTCCAGACCGATGTCAGAAAAAGTTAACAATTGTATTTCTCGTGGGAAGCAAATACCTCATAAGGATTTTCATTCTTACTGTATTCCTTGCCTAGGCCCTGACCACGACGTTGATAGTTGTCAGTTTTGTGCTAGATTTAACCAACGCACGATTAAGCGTCTGTACAATTTTGCTTTTCATTATTTTGGCAGAAGGTTTAACTATATAATGCTGTTGGAACAACCGACGACCGGAATTCATAAAAAACGCAAGGATAAAGACAAGGACAAGCATCCGAGGTCCAAAACCAACGACGAAGCGTCTTCTAGGCCAGTCTCCGGTTTGCCAGTGCTCAGTGAGGCGCTTTCGCAGCCCCTGACTCCCGCTACCTCAGAGCCACAGGCCGCCTCTGACTCCCACGTGGAGACAACTAGGCCTCTGGATACTCAAGGTATTGGCCCTTCGGAAATTAATCCCTCAGATGGGTCCGGAGCTGCTGAGCAGGCATCGGCTTCTGAGGGTGTCTTCAGACCTACACAACTTTATATAAAGCCTACTTCAGCATCCAAGACAAAGTCCAAAACAGTTTTAAAGACAAGGAAACAAGTACAGCATTTTCCAGGACAGACTTCTATGCCTAAGAAACAGATGCTCAAAATGGCCGAAGTCCTATGAGGATTCTGATGCTGAAGATTCTATTCCTTCAGCTTCTCCTCCTGAGAACTACACATTTGGGGAAACCCTGCATACCATGAGGGAGCATTTCCATTGGGAGAGCCAAGATTATTCTGATTCTAAGAAAAGGCTTAGAGACTTTCTTTTACTTCCTCAGCACAGACCTGTTGCAGTTCCCCCTGTTCTAGACATAGTAGATGATGTATTTTCAGAGTCCGGCCTGTCTCCAGACTCTCTACCTCCTGCTCCTGTTAAGCCGGACAGATACTACAGGGCTCCAGACTCCCATAAATTCCTTTATAAAAACCCTGATGCTGACCCAGAAACTATTTCACAGGGTCCCAAAGGGGTCAAGGCTGTTACTCTGAAAACCCTGTCCCCTTGGATAGAGATTCTGGACAGATGGGGGGGGGGGAGTTTACACTTCTGCTACCTTGGCTGTAAGTGCTTTAAATTGTCAATTTCATATGCTCAAATATCAGCAATACTTAATGTCTTTGTTAAAACAAAAAATGTTGACAAATTCTGAATGTTCTAAGAACAAAGATTTGCAGGATTTATTGCATGCATCTGAACAAGTCGGAAAACATACTTTGCAGTGTGGCTATGATTCACTGGAGGCCTCGTGCAGGGCCGCTGTTACAGGTTCTGTTATTAGAAGGCATGCTTGGTTAAAGGAACAGAATCTGCCTAATCATGTTAAAGCAAAATTATTGGATGCTCCATTACAGCATGATTCTTTGTTTGGTGTTAAGGCAGAAGAGGTGTTGAAGAAAATGGAGGATAAAGCTAAATCTATGCAGACAGTAAAGGATTTTTTTACAGGTATAGCCACCCAGATTTAGCAAGAACTGGCCCTCTAAGAATTGGTCCTTTCCAGTGTCAGACAGACCACAAAGAGGCAGATTCAGACGCCCTAGAGGCAGGCAACAGCCCCATGGCTCATACAGGCCCAAACAATGGGGTGCTTCTATCTCCAAAAGCAGAGAAGACCAATCACAGCCTTATAGAAAACAGTCTCGATTACTTCCCTCTGCCAATGCCAAGCACTTATTTTTTGGCAGCACTCTTAAGGGGAAAGCTAGCACTTATTTCACAAAACTGGCACACGATCATCCAGGACAAATGGGTCTTAAATATAGTCTCTCAGGGCTGCAGGTTCCACTTTCACACCCTTCCAAAGGCAGAAGGTATGCCAGATCTGCCACACAATCAATGGGCAGAGGCACACAAACAAGTTTCATCTCTCATGGACATGGGGGCTATTCAGCCAGTGCCACAACAAGAGCAGGGACAAGGATATTACTCAAGACTTTTCTTAGTACCAAGAATGGACAAAGCCTGGAGATCAATTCTGGACCTGTCTATTCTAAATACTTTTCTGGACGTCCCAAAATTCAAAATGTTGACTTTACAGCAGCTTCTGCCCATGCTGGACAAGAAGGCTTGGCTTTTAACTTTGGACCTCAAAGAGGCATACCTGCATGTCCCAATCGGACAATCTTGCAGAATATACCTCAGATTCATGGCCCTTGTTTAAAATTATTAAGGAATTCCCAATATTATTCTAGCATGTCCAAAGGTCAGTTGTCAATCTCCTCTCCGGTCCAGCTGGTGAATCTGGGAATCTTGAGGCAATGTTATAACTGCCTCAGGTACACAGATAACCCTCTCCTCCTCCCACATAACACAAATACTTGCGAGAGATGCAGCTATTTAGCCAAACTGGAGGCTGAGCTCTCTCATCTCAGGACTGGCAAGACCAGACAGGAGGAGAAGGCAACTACACACACCACAAAACCAGCCTCACATAATGCTACCACACCACTGAATCAAACACATAAACACACAAAGACATACTCGGAGGCTCTGAGTAAAAATGTACCTAAACAGCAGAGGCCTCCAAAGCAGACACCCAAACAACTGCTACCTCAAGACACCCCACAAGCAACACATAAACCACAAAAGCAGTGTGCAAAGCAGTCACAGCCCTTAAGGCCAAATACAACACCAAACATACTTGTCATAGGTGACTCCATAGTCAGACACACTGACGTCCCACTCACCAGGCTAAACAAGGAGAGGGTCACAGTAAGCTGCCTATCGGGCGTTAGAATCCGCCACATAACACAAGCACTCGGGTCACTCCACGGCAAGTATAAATATGACACAGTCATTGTCCATGCTGGTGTGAACGACCTGAGACGTACCTCCCTGGACTACATGAAAAGAGACATAGAGGAGCTCTCTGATTATGTAGCCCAGGCAGGTATGACCCTGACCCTGAGCAGTATCCTTCCTTCACCAAGAATGATGCCACAATATAGAGACAAGATGATCAGCTTTAACAATTGGCTTAATGTCTGGTGTCATTCAAAGGGATCCAGTGTCTGTCTGCCTGGGATGACATGCTTGACAAGCCACGCTGCCAAGGGACGGCTTGCACCTGTCACCCTGGGATTCGGATATTGGCTAAGGCTCTTGCCACCCCATAGTGCCTTTTTTAGGCAAGGCTCAAATTCTAAACCTACCACCCTAGAAAACAAAAATGGGAAGAAACTGAGGGTAATGCTGCTCAATGCCGGTAGTCTAAATCTCAAAATGCACGCACTTGAGGCCCTTCTCAGTATGGAGAACATCGATGTCTGTGCTGTAACTGAAACCTGGTTCAAGGCTCCTGAGAGCACCCCGGCACTATTAGGTTTTACCTCATATCATGCGTTCCGGCCCCAAAACCCGGACCACACCACAAAAGGAGGGGGTGTATCCATATTCATAAAGGATACCCACACCTCCAGGTTGGTGGCAACGCACGAAGCTTCGGAAACCATCCAGGTGCAACTAACCATAGGCAAAACTGCTCTACAAATTGTAGCATGCTACAGGCCACCCTCTCAAACTCATGAACCCCACACAGCCTTCCTGAAGACAATGGAGGGTATAAATGTATCTCCAAACACCATCATATTGGGTGACTTCAACTACCCAAATATAGACTGGGAACATTACTCAAGCCGTAACTTTCTAGCCCAACGGTTCCTGGAGTTCATAAATTCAAATGCCATGGAACAGCTAGTCACTGTTCCCACGAGAGGAGAAAATATACTAGGTCTCATTATCACAAACATGGGGACAAAATGCTCCACACCGGAAGTATATCCCTCATTGGTGAGATCTGATCATAAACTAATCTCACTGGAAATCCACATCCCGCCCCACCCCAAACAAAAAAGACCACAGTGAAGAACTTCTCTAAAGCAAACTTCACACTACTCAAGACTGGTGTGGTATCCTTCAAGGCCCCTGAGCCAGTGGAAACCACAACCCAAGCTGCGGAAGCCCTTACAAATGCCTTCTATGAACACCTCCAGGACTGCATGGATCAGGCAATCCCAAATAAAACCAAGACTCTTTCCACAAAGGGCAAACATCCAATCTGGTGGACCCCAGCCATTAACAAACTTTACAATAAGAGGAGAAAGCTATTACATGATAGAGCAAAATACATAAAAGGGAAGTCACCCCTGATCATTATTAGTAAAAAAATACGAGCACTCATAAAATCAACTAAGGCCAATTTTGAGAGAAAAATTGCCATGGATTCAAAGGACAATCATAAGGCCTTTTTCAGCTATGTTAGGAACCTGGGTGGAAACTCCCAGATATGCTCAGAATTAGTCCAAAATGATACAAAAATCACTGAACCCACAGACATTGCCAACATACTGGCAGACAGGTTCAGTGCAAACTTCACCCCCAAAGGAGAGATAACTATCCCAGCGGAGTGTAGCCTCCCAGACATCTCAAATGCGCAGGTGAAAGCTGCTCTCTCTAAAGCTAAAAACACAGCATCAATGGGACCGGATGGTGTCCCCAGCTGTGTGCTACACGAGCTAAATGAGGAATTAAACCCGCACATAAGGCAGCTGTTTAATCTCAGCCTTACCACAGGATACGTGCCCAAGGAGTGGCGTACGGCAACTGTGGTCCCACTCCACAAAGGCAGTGCCTCTACGGACCCTGGTAATTACCGCCCCATAAGCTTAACAAGTCTAGTCTGCAAAGCTATGGAGAGGATCATAATGGAGCTTATAAACAAAGATATAGGGGACTTGCAGACATTGGACCCGACCCAGTTTGGCCGTCAAGGGAAGATCATGCCTTTTGAACTTGGTGGACTTCTTCGAAACAGTCACCAAGGTCATTGATGAGGGAAAGGCAGTCCATACAGCCTACCTTGACCTTGCAAAGGCTTTCGACACAATACCCCACTCGGGTATTGTAGAAAAACTTACCAGCTTAAATGTAAACCCGTATGTCACAAGATGGGTTGCAAACTGGCTTAAGGACAGAACCCACAGGGTTAGAGTTGCTGGCGCTATGTCAGACTCCAAGCCGGTCACAAGTGGTGTCCCACAGGGCTCGGTCCTTGGCCCCCTATTGTTCGGCATCTACTTCTCAGAAGTACAGGCCAACATGGGAGGACTTTGGCTGACGAAGTTTGAAGACGACTGCAAACTGGGCGCCATAGTGGAAAGTGCATCGGACACGGATATCCTTCAGAAGGGACTCACGGAAACAGATAGCTGGTGCCAGAGCCATGGCCTGAAGTTAACGCCAAAAATGTATAGTCATACCCTTTGGGAAAAACAAGGTAACCCCAAGCTACCATATAGGTGGCAATCCACTAAGCACAGAAGAGGTTATCAGGGACCTGGGGACCCAGGTTGACAGTGGCCTTTCTTTTGACACTCACATTGCTAAAGTGGTTAGAAAGACCTTCTACCTTGCCCACCTGATCATGAAGGGATTCACATCCAGATCTAGTGAGGTCATTGTTCCCCTGTACTCTTCACTTATCAGACCAATGATCGAGTACAATGCCCCATTAGGGATGTATCTCACCCGACATCTGCAGCAATTGGAGAGACCCCAAAAGTTCCTCACCAAAAGGATAAAGGGACTCCAAAATCTGTCATATGCTGCCAGATTGAAGAAACTCCAGCTCTATTCAGTCGCATACCGTCTGCTCAGAGGTGACATGTGCCTGACATACAAGGCCATGTCCAACCCGGAATTAATGGACATGCTCCACCTCAAAAAATCCAAATCCACCAAAACCACTAGAGCAAGCGACTTAAACCTTAGCATGGATATAAATAGGATGTGCTGGAGGGGATAGATTTATCACTCAGAGACTCCCTATGCTGTGGAATAAAATCCCGGTCCATGTGAGGCAGAGCACCTCGCTGGCTCTGTTCAAGAGAAATCTTGACCTTTGGATGGGAGATCGTAGGTTTACCCCGAGAATCATCTCTGTGTCACTGCTGGACAGAGGCACAACAAACTAATGGGCACAGTATTTTTTCATATAAGGGGTGGCGTAAGCCACAAAAATTTGGGCTAGGCTTATAAATGCCTTAGGGCAGATAGCCTAGTATAAACCTATGAGCCTATGACCCTATAGCTGGCTCAATGCACTACCAGTTCTCTGCACTGCCCTTTGGCTTATCTAATGCGCCTAGGGTCTTCACAAAATGCCTGGCACCAGTAATTGCATGTTGCAGACAAAGAGGAATTCAAATATATCCCTACTTGGATGACTGCCTTATTCAAGCAGAGACCAAAGATATTCTACTACAGCATCTGGCGTTTGTAAAAAGACTACTAATTTGCCTAGGGTACACAGTAAATGAAAATAAATCAAAACTAGTACCTTCTCAAGAGATAATATTCCCTGGGTGCAAGCTTAAATACAACTGCCCAGATGGCTTATCTCACGCCAGACAAAGGCAACTGACTTCTTACTTCGAAAACATGGCAACAAAGACCCAGTTATCTGCAAGAAAAATTCTGTAGGCTCTGGGCTACATGGCATCTTGCATTCTACTAATTCCATATGCAAGACTGCATATGAGGAAACTGCAGTGGTATCTAAAAAGTGTTTGGACTCAACATTGTCACAGCCTGGAAACAGTAATTACTGTCATTCCCTGCCTGCAACAAGAGTTTCGATGGTGGGCACATGCCTGTCATCACAACAAGGGACAGCCATTCACTTTACCCACTGCCAGGCAGACGCTAACAACAGATGCATCAGATTATGCCTGGGGGGCGCACATGGCAGGAAAATGTATTCAGGGCCCATGGCCCACAAGCCAAATGCATCTTCATATCAATCAAAAAGAGATGCTAGCTGTACAAAATGCCCTGACAGCCTTCAAGGACCTACTTCATCCAGTACAACTGCTGATAAAGATGGACAATACTACAGTCATGTGGTACATAAACAAGCAGGGGGGCACACATTCCTACCCCCTCTGCAGACAAGCCATGACTTTGTGGAACACAGCATTGACTTATCAAGTACACCTCCAAGCACAATTCCTGCCAGGAAAGACAAATACTTTGGCAGATGAACTAAGCCGAAACCTCATGGATCCTCACGAGTGGAAACTAGATCCACAAATCTTCAGCATGATAACAGGGAAATGGGGATGCCCACACACAGATCTATTCGCCTCCCCTCACAACTGCCAGCTACAGACATTCTGCACTCAGACCTATCGCAAACAAGCATGGAAAGTGGATGCCCTTTCATTCAGCTGGAAAGCCCTTACAGTATATGCCTCTCCTCCCCAAGGTACTCCTAAAGGTCAGACAAGAAAAGCCAAAAATTATACTGATTGCCCCAGACTGGCCACGCCAGCACTGGTATCCAATCCTAAAGAGCTTGTCTCAAGGCACAGCCTGGACATTACCTCTAATTCCGCATTTGCTGACCCAACAGAACAATCAGATCCTACACAGCCAACTCAGAACCCTAAATCTGGCTGCATGGCGGATAATGTTAACCATTCAGAACACACCTCTCTCTAAAGCAGTTATGGATGTTATTTTGGAGGCCAGGAGGCCAAGCACCAGAAAATCTTATGCAGAAAAATGGAAGAGATTCTGTTCTTGGAACCAGGCGCAGGGAATTGACACGTTTGTACCAAATATTCCTCAGATTTTGCAATACCTAACTGAGATGCTGGACAAAGGCCTATCTTTCTCATCAATTAAGATCCATGCCACTGCCATTTCAGCTCATTACAATACGGACCCACCTATTTTTTCTCATCCACTGCTAAGACAGTATCTTAGAGGTACCAAAAACCTAAGACCCCCAAGAAGAGCTCCAATACCTGCATGGGACCTCAATTTTGTCTTGGAAAAACTCACACTGCCTCCTTTTGAGCCAGCCAATACAGCAGAGATAAAATACTTATCATGGAAAACAGCTCTTCTCCTAGCAATAACTTCAGCAAGAAGAGTCTCAGAGTTGCAGGCACTAATGGATGTGGAACCTTTTATTATTTTCCATCAGGATAGGGTTTCTCTAAGGACAAACCCGACATTTATGCCTAAGGTTGTGTCCAGTGTGACTTAACCAAACCATACATTTGTCTACCTTTTATCCAAACCCACAGAATAAGGGGGAGGGACTAATGCATTCTTTGGACATACACAGACAGCTACACTTTTACTTGGATAAAACTATAGCTTTCAGAAAAACTGAGCAACTCTTAGTGGCATATGCTGCAGGTTCACAAGGAAAAGCTATCTCTAAGCAGACTATTTCAAAATGGATAGGCCACTGCATTCGTTTCTGCTATTCACAACCTGGCAAATCAGTGTCCAAGGGCATTAGGCCACATTCTACCAGAGCAGCAGCCACTTCAGCAGCCTTCCTCAGAGGAGTACCAACCAAGGACATTTTGGAGGCTGCAACTTGGACTTCAGTGCACACTTTTACAAAGCACTACCATTTACCTCTTTACTCTAAATCCAGAGCAGGCTTTGCCACTGCAGTTCTGCAGGGCCTCATAGCCACTCCAAATTCTATTTAGGCCCAGCCACCCAACCTCGGCTTTGTGATTCAATCCAAGTGTAATGACTGCAACAGTGAAACACGATGAACATAGTACAGTTGTGTACCTACCATAAATGTAGATGCTCGAGTGTATTCACTGTTGCAGTCCTGGTTACCCTCCCGCCATCCCCCTTTTTTCATTGCTGGGACTTACCTGTACCTCTCTATTCTATACAACCTATGTGGTGTATTTGCTTGTAGATGAAGGTTATGTTCATGCTTTTTTAGGATCATAATATTTTTAGCCTACCCTTTTGGGGGGCACCTGACATCTGGGGCAAGAAAAACTGAAGAAAATGACGTCTGCTGCATCTTTTATACCCCTGGCGCACTGACGTCAGGGAAGAGGTGACAGCAACCGATGCCGGATCAGGACTTTGGAATTCAGGCCGACTGCGTGTAGCCTGCCAGCAGGATAACCCAAGTGTAATGACTGCAACAGTGAATACACTCGAACATCTACATTTATGGTAGGTACACAACTGTACTTTCCTTTTGCTGTTTGAAGTGTACTGATAGTCTGACTGTATTTGGTAGTGTCTGGATTATTTCTAATGAAGCAGACTACAGTCACAGTTTGGGAGCTTTACTGTTCGCATGATTTTCTTTTACCTGACTGTGATACTTAAGTTTAGCCATTTCTGGGCTATTTGTTTGAGTTGGCCTTGCCTAAATTTCAGAGGGCGAGGATGTCCTTAGAAAAATAATGTGCGTCTTTATTGAAGACAACTTTTCATCCCTAAAAAAATCTATTCCTAGTGCTTGTTCTGTGTAGAAGAAAATGGCACCTGGTCATGTGAACACCATGCTAGCTTCCCAACAAGGACTTCACAATGTAGGGCTAGAAACTAGCTAAGTACTGGCAAATGACATAAACATCCAAAGAAATCTTTTGAAACTGTCCAAAAGTCAGACATCCCATCCAGATTTCTGGCAATTTCCATAATATCTAGACAAGAAGCTTAAGTTGTTTTTTTAGACATACCACTCAACCCATTGACTGCTGGCATCCTGGTGGAAAAGATTCAAGTCTTGGTGATAGCTGGCTGAGAGTGAGGCCATAACAACCCCACCAGTCCCCAAGTGGCCTAATTCCTTTAGTCCTGTAGACAAGCAGCCTTGTGCCACCCCTGAAGAAAGTCTTTTTGGGGGAGTCTAGGAAACTGCACCTGCACAGTTGTGAATGTGGACTCCTTTGAGGTGTATGTAATAATAGAAGTGGTGGTAACCCCTGTCTGTCCTGATTGTTCTAGAGACAGGCAGGGATAGATTCCTTTTGCTAGCTACTGCTCCCACTGATGTTATTACTTATACCTCACAGGAGTCCACCCTGACATCTGGGCAGATGCTGTTTCCTAGACACTCTTAAAAGACATTTGCAGCCTTGGGGTGATGACAGCTGCTTCTGAAATTCATTTCTAGTAGGTGACTGTGTGAGGGGTTATTTGGTAATTTCCCCATTTCAGGTGATGCTGAATACAACTGATTTCCAATGGGAAGTAGGCCACATCATCTCTCTCCCTCAGATGTCACAGCCTCGTCAGCCACAATTGTGGCAGTGTGATTACAGAAGCTTTGTAGAAGAATATGTGGTCACTTGCAGAAGGCAAATCCTGTACTGGCACCACTGTAGAAAAGAGTAGATTGGCCTCCTTTTCATTTGCTAGACTCAGAATTAGAGGGGCAGCAATCTGTCTCACTATTCTCATATGGACCTCACTGTTGGCTATGGCACTGACCAAGAAACAATGTCTTCTATCTCCGCTTCTAAGATGTCTCCTTTGGAAATACCCTCAAGTTGATGGGAGAACATTTTATGTAAAGATAAAGTAGATTTTGGTCTCTAAATAGAGGTACTTACAGCTGGTAGGCTTGAAAGAGTCCAAGTCATTGGTCATGAATCCAGTCCGCCTTGCCTTTGAAGATACATTTGACTTTACATTATTTAATCTTGATTTCCAACTACTGGCTTGCTAAAGATCTCTACAGAACACCCTGTCATAGATGTGGAAGCAGTGTCCATGGAGGCTTCCAGACAATCCCAGTTGGCACCATTACGAAATGACAGTGATAGGAGGATTCTAGATATGTTTGTCAAGAATGTGTAGCTCACCCACAGCAATATTTAAGGCAATTTATTGCCAAACACCTTACTTAAAATGTCAGTGGAAAGACCTGAAACATATCAAGACCATGCTACTGGATGCCTCAGATGAGAATTAAAAAAAAAAAAAAAAAGCCAGACAACCTTCATAGTGAATAAGTACATTATAAAATGTGGGTATGACATGGTGCATGTCAGCAACAGGACAGCAGCATTCATAATGGTGCTATATAGAGACATGGTTGGGTAAGGCTGCAACCCTTCTGAGAAATTTAAGGTATGGCTTTCAGACACTGGCTTAGTGTGTTCCTTTTTTGGTCTTCTCTTCCTAGTAGTCTTTAGATGTTTTTATACATAAAATAAAACCAAGATGATGATTAAACATATGTTCCACCCCTGCTCAAATCTATCTGTATAAATTGGATTGTCCCCAGTAAATCCTCTACTTTTATTAAAAGCAAACAAGGACGGATCAGTACAGGCAGAAGAGATTATTTGAAAAGTGACACTGGTGGTGGGATGGCACTGGCTGTGGAAAGCAACAAGGCAGGAGAAAGGGAAAAAAAGTCCCCTACCTCACAAAAAAAACTCCCATGTAATGCTATCCCCCTTCCTCATTGCTTCATCCATTCCTTCAAACTGGTTGGGCAGCAGACAAGCCTTTTTCAAAGAATCATAGTTCCAGACATCATCCAGCTAATGGGTATGGGCCATGTGTTTCAAAGATACAGGAGGCAAGTTTGCTGTCAAGCCTCCAGTTTTGGCACCACTTCTGCTCCCAGAAGACCATTTAGATCTTGCATTGGTGATAAGACAATTGCTTTTCAAAGTTGTAGTATAGAGTCTCTTGAAGCCACAAGGGAGCAGTGTTCTGCTTGTGACCATTTGTGGTGCCAGAAAAGGATGGCCTTTGGAAATGCTTCCTAGCCGTATGTATCCAAATTAAATTTCTAGAAATTAAAAAGTTCAAAATGCTAACCTTGTAGGTTCTCCGTCTACTGCTTTGTATGGTTCCTGCGATGACCACCCTTGACCCGAAGGACACTTTCATGTGAATTCTGATTCATCTGGATGTTGGCTTTTTTCAGGTTTATAGAGGGAAGCAACCACTTTCAGTTATCTTGCTCCAGTCAGACCTTTCCACTGCACCAAGTGTATTTGCAAAATAACTGCCTCTGTGTACATCTACCTAAGAACAAATGAAATGCACATCTGTCCATACATGAATGATTGCAAGATCCAGATATCTTCAGAGCAGGATATGCCAAATCAAGGGCCACCACCATGGCCACCCTATCTCACCTGGTATTTACCCTGATTGCCCCCAAATGCTGTATAGATCCAGTAGGTGTTCCTGCTAGTCCTGTTGTATGCAGAGGGGGGACTGATGCTGAAATCGTTGTTCCTCACCTTAGTATAGATAGATGGACTGCAGGCCAGAGAGATGGTAAAAACTTTAAACCAGATTTTAACTTCCATTTTAGTGGTACAGATAGCCTGAGCACACTTGAAAAATCCTTTGGTATGTGAAGAGCATTGGCTTCAGCAAACTCACACATTGCAAACTTGTTTCTTTTTCTTCCCTTAATAAGAAATTCATCTGGTGAGGGTCTCAGATACCATCTAGGTCAGCTCCATGACTGTCCTCTCCCCAAGTCAGATTGTCACTATGGACCCCTCAAACTTAGCAACAAGGTAACTCAGTAGGGCTTGAGATAAAAACATGCAGGGAAAAAAAAAACATTCACAAACACTAAAATATGATGGTTGTCTTGTCTCTCTCTCTCACTTTCTGAAGCAAGATCAGGCTTGACCCCCTAAAAATGGTCTCGGACAATACCTCAGTTGTGCGGTATGTAAAGCAAGCAGGGTGAGAGAGGGAGGGATGAACTCATACCAAACTGTGCAGGCTGGAATGCTTGCATGGAACACAGCTACAAGTCTGAATCTACCACCTTCATACCCGCTGGGCAAAATGACCTAGCACATAGACTAAGCTCATCTTGCGTTAACAACTCTGAATGGAGACTAAATCCACAAGTCTTTGGGACCATCTCATAACCTCTGAGGTATCTGGTAAGTGGATCATTTCACCTCCTAGACAGGTAAGCTTCGAGTTCTGAGGTCTGTATTCACTGTAGTATCTCCTCACTGGAGTTGAAAACCATGGCTGTCTAGGCCAAAATCAAACCATGAGGATAAGTGCTGCTTTTTCTACTTTTGCTTACATGGGAATGAGGGGAAGGGGGTGGAAGGGATGCATATGACTTCTTGTTCAGCTCTCAAAAAAAGGTATTTGTCACCCAAGCTTTGTGACTGGAATCTGCAACAAAAGTTGGGGAGAAAAGGTTCTCCATGTAGTAGAGCACCAAGTATATCCCTCCTGAGTGCCCATCATCCAAAGTCCTGGTATAGTTTGCAAAACTGTAGTCCATGGGCCTTTCTTATGCCTTGCAATTGTACCTCTTGGCTGTCTCTTCTTGCATGCTGTAGAAGTAATTCTTGAAGAGGGTTCTGCATATAAATCCTCCTGGCAAATGTATTCCTTCTTTCTGGGATGTGAAATTCAGGCTACATTAATCGACACGGACTCCATTCAGATCTATCATGTCATCCCTCTTAAATTCCTGCCTTGGAAAACACTACTATTGGTGACCATCAAATCAGCATTTAGCGTGCCTAAACTTAAGCAGCTGATGTACGAAGAACCACATGTGGAGTTCCATATAGACTGAGTTAGCCTGAGTACTAACTTAGAGAGGGCTTTCATATAGCCCACTCTGAGTTCGTAGTACTGCCATGGTCAGGTCAGCAGACCCAAGTGTGTGCTTGCACCACATGCAATGGCTTAGGCAGGTCATTCTTGATGCTTTCATCTGTAGTGATGGCCTTTTTGGGCAAGTTTCCCCTAGACTTGCTCAAACTCTAAAGAGAAAGCAACCACTAGAAATTATCTCTTCGGTGCTGACTGTGGTTTCATTTTCCTCTTCTAGGCCTCTCCTTTATTCTGTGCAGAACTCCTTGTGGAGAATGAGGTGAGCTCTCAAGCATCAGGCAGTGTTGGCTGTCCCAGCTCAGTCCACTAAATCACTTAGAACATCAGTCAGTATTTTCAGTTCATACTACTAAGCAGCAATGGTCATTGAATGTTGCATCTCAGCATTTGCCCCAGGTTTGGAGAGGTATCTTCGTGAGCCAGAAGACTTTCAGCCTAGTCAGGGTCAGACATGTTTTGAATCTTTTAGATCTTTACCCCAGAAAGAGCTTTTGTCCAAGTTCAGGTGATCTTTGCAGGGTTTTTTTTAACAGACAGAGACTCTCCTTTGTAAAGGAACTTTGGAGCTTGTTCTTCCTTTCCAGAATGGCAGATGGTTCTACTCATATTTTGTTGTCTGAAGGGAATGGGAGACTTTCATCCCACCTTGCACGTGGTAGCATATCATTAGCACATTCATTGTGTCAAACTGCCAATTTGGAGTCTCCAAGGGTCATGCTACTGTTGTAAGGTGCCCCAGTGGTCATGGATATGTTTGATGCCTGTTGTCTGGGGTTTGCGAAGGCTGATGTCCTTCCATATTACTGTTGCAGTATTCCTAACTGAAGACATCTCCTGCCAAGGTTAGTGAAACATTTGGTCAGTATACCAAAGCCTTTTGTACTAGGAGAAGCTGTGCGTCACATGTACGCGCCCCATGCAAAGCATAGGGCATAAAGGCGATGTACAGACACATGCACTCAGAACATCTTTGCTGGCAGTCCAAACACCATCATTGAATGTCTGTCTGAACACCTCTTCTGTGCTGGTTACCAAGATGTTTTTTTTTTTTTTTTTTCCATATACAAGATAAGTGCCTCATTGGGGTTTCTCTTTATCTTCTTTTATTAAGTATTGTTTGGTTTCATGTCATCCATAAAAGGAAAATGTCAGTATGTTTCCCAATAAAGATGGTCGTGCAGTGCCTCTTTTGTTTGGGTGCTTCCCACAACCATAAGCAGTGTTCTATCTGTGAAGTTTTTGTCCCTGAGACCCTATGTAGTAGTCTCTCCTCCTTATCTGTTTACCTTGAAAACCAACGTCTTTAGCTGTTCGCTCAAGATGCTGTGAGGGAGTTTTCTCGTCCCTTTGTTTGCCATTTGCCGAGAAAAAGGCCAAAAAAGTTTGGTTTGACATGGCTGCAGTCCAGCCTTCCCAGAATGTCTGTCTTGAGGCTGTTTGCTTTGGATTCCCCAACCATGATCCCTTCAAAGGCCAGCATGGATCCAACTTTTTGCACATCCTCTGAGGCTTTGCAAACATCTGCTCCAGAAGTTGAGGGGGAATATGGCTGATACCTGAGGGACTGAGGGAGATTCTTCAGATTTTAGTGAGGGAGGAGATCCCTACTGTGTTTGAGTGTCGCCAAGGGTCGGACCCTCAGGACCTAGTGAACTGGATTCTCGAAGATCAGGATTCTGGGGAAGAGTTATTAGTCTACTGTTTCCAAATCCCTTCTCCCCCTTGGATTATGGTTCGGGGGAGGAGAATTCTATTAGTCTAGATTCTCTTTTAGACTAACTGTCTTTTGGGGACACTGTTACCTGTATGATGGAATTTTTAAGTTGGATTGATCTCAGGTTTCTGATATCCAGAAAAAGGATTATGAGCTCCTTCAGATGGAGTCTCCCAAACCTTCTATTGGTTCCCTCTGTGTGAACAGATAACTTCCTCTATTCTGTTCAATTCCCAGGTCCTCTGGCTTGAAAAGTGGATGCCCTGTCTTTTCATTTTAAGGGAATGTTTCTGTATGTGTTCTCTCCTCTTCCTGTATTACCACGGGTCTTTCACAAGATCAGGCAAGAGTCTTCCAAAATCTTGCTAGTGACTCCTTTTTGACCCAGACATCATTGGTTCCCAATCTTTCTCTCTTGGCCAGGGGTGATCACCACAAGTTACCTGATGGTGTGGATCTTCGTACACAAGACAAAGGGGTCTCTTATCCATCCCCACCTATCCACTCTTCAGCTGCTGCTGTGTGATAGGATTTTAATCCCTTTTAGGGACCTGTTTTCTGAGGACATGCTTCAGGTCCTGCAGTAGAATATTATGGATAAAAGAAAATGGAAATGATGATGATTGTAAGAAAAAAAAATGTGATAGAAAAGGGGAAAAAGGGCAAAAATAACAAATTTGTTGTATCAAAGGGTTACTGGTATGAGGAGGATTAAACTGGAATATATTTATGTTCCACCTATATCTACTGTAATGGACATTAGGATGATTTTGCAGAAATAAGTTTTCAGCAGAAATTATTATGTATGGATGGGGACTGGAACCTTATTTTAAGAATTTTAGGCAACCCACTAACAGGAAATCATATTTGTCCAAATGGAAGATTTTCTGTCTGGTGCCTTTCTCAAAAGCAGGATCCCTTATCTTTGCAGGTTCCTATGTTTCTATCATTTGTTTTATTTGCTCCATGTTGGGTTAGCATATTCCTCAGTTAAAGCCCACCTGTCTGCATTTTCTGCTTGTTTGCCCTTGGCTCCTCCTCTAGCCTCTAAATGTGAGGTCAAGCAATTTCTTAAAGGTGCCCTTCATGTCAGGCCTCCCAGGAAGCCAATTCTGCTATCCTGGGACTTTAATTTTGTTCTTGAAAAATTGATTCCGGCTCCTTTTGAGCCTGCAGCTTTAGCTTCCTTCCAACATTGTACTTTGAGGACTGTTCTTTTATCCCTCACTTTCAGCTTAGAGAGTGTCTGAGCTTTAGGCTGTCATGGCTGTACCTCCCTTTTTAGTTTTTCACAGAGACAAGGGTCTCTCTTCCTTCTAATCCTTCTTTTGTGCCCAAGGTGGTCAGTGAGTTGTCTCATAATCAGTCAGTTCATCTTCCTTTCTTTTTTTTCTTCTCAGTCTGCCAGTGAGAAGGTTCTTCACACGACAGCTCAGATATTATTTGGATAAAACTAAGGATAATTGTAAAATCTAAACAGCTTTGTTTCCTTTCATCCCAGGCCTTTGGGTTTGGGTGTTTTTTAAGCAAACCATCTTATGCTGGATTTCTAAGGCCATTTATTTTTTGCTATTCATTTCATGGTAAATGTCTTTCCTCGTTTGTGATGGCTCATTCTACCAAGGCTGTTGCCTCCACTGCTGCTTTTTTTCAAGGGTCTAGGTACTTATTCCATCCTTGAGGATGCTACTCGGTCTTCAGTTCATACCTTCACTAAGCATTACAAGTTGGATGTTATTTCCAGAGCTAGAGATGGTTTTGCCAGGTCTATTCTGCATGATTTTTTGGAGCGCTCTTCAGTGTTATCCTCCTCCCAGGTTTCCTCTTGAGGTTTTACACTCTCCCTTTGGTTAAGAGGACTGCAGCAGTGATATGGAATGACATAGTACATTTGTGTAAGATCTTACCATAACAGTAGATGTCCTTCTATTCATTGTTGCAGTATTTGCTCCCTAGCTCCTGCCCCCGCTGCTCGTCTCTTCTTTCTTGATCTCCTGGGCAAGGGACTCTTCCTTTTCTCCTGCTGGATGTAACAGCCACCAAAGAGCACTTTAAAAGTCACTGGTTCTGCCACTACACTCTCCCTCCTTAAACATCCCCTACTTCTCATACTTAATCTACTTTCTCCCCTTAACTCACTGTTCTCACTAGCGCTCTCTAATCTTCCTTGACTGCTCTTTCTATTGTCTTCTTAAATCTGTTAAGCAAATTGCCTCAGAGAAACATTCTATTGTAATTGTCTTGCCTTCATGCAACTACATTATGATAAAACTGGGTTTTTGTAACCACTTACCCCCAAAACTATATTCATCTTAATGACATATTTCTTTTTATACATCTTGAAATAGTTTTGCTATACTCCTGATTATTGACACTGTATAACATTGTAGTGCTACTTAATGCCTTATAATAATCCTGTAACATTGCTGTTTAATGCTAATTTTATAATGAAAATGGTTTAATATGTTGGAGCTTTACTCCTCGGGCCTCTGCTGAAAAGTGTCTCTTCAGCTCAGTTGGACAATCCTGGTCAACAAATGTAGAATAAATAAGTAAAATAAAATAAATGTAAATGTTCTTCATTGACCCTATGGATATTCAGTTCATCCTGGGCCTTTTTCAGTTCTGAGTGTGTGCATGTGTCACCTTTATGCCCTACACCTTTTGCAGGGAGCATACGTGTGACATATGGTATATGTCAGTACTAAAGGTTTTAGTATACTGGCCGGATGTCGGACTATCCTTGGCAGGCGATTCCTTCAGTTGGGAATACTGCAACAGTGAAGAGGAGAACATCTACTGTTATGGTAAAATCTTGCACAACTGTACTTTCTACTTGTTTGGAATGGGCTTCAGTTTTGATGTGTATTATTACTATTTAGTTTCTCCTTTATGCCTGCAGTGTTTAGAGACTTTGACAGAAGGCTTCAGGAGTAGAAACCTTAACTGTGTGAGTGGCCCACATAGGGGGAATTACTTGTAGCTGTTGTTCCCTTGTCCTTTCCTTGAATGTAAGCGTTAGTTTTTTCTTAAAATGGTGACATCCTTTCTGAGACCCTGTCCCTACCATTACTTCATTCAGGCCAGGTTGGACTTTTCATTGCTGGACTTTCCCGATTAGAAAAAGGGTCTCTTAAATCATAATCCTGATAACCTAGGTGAGATTGCAATGAAATGTCCTTGGCTTGAACTCTTTTGTCCCTCATAATGATTGTGATCATATCAGTTCCCTTTAGCATTGCCTCCTATCTGTTTTTTTTTTCTGGACTGTCTGGAAATCAAACTGATTGTCTGGTAGTCCAGGAAACACTGCACAGCCTCCAGTATGTTGTTTCAAAAAAGAAACAGATTATCAGAGTTTGTTAAATTTGCAGATTTGTAAATCCACAGAAAAAAGGCATCACAAACATGGAAAGAAGAGGGCTTTCCCCCTCATCTGATGTGACAATGAAGTCACAAAATGGGCAGAAAGTGGGTGGGGCATGTATGGGGTTATGGGAGGTGCAAGGGGTGCAGCCCAAGTCTGGTTTTAGCTACAGTGAAAGGTGGCAACGTTAGTTCCCTTCATGTGCTTGATAATGAATGTGTTGCATTCAGTAATGAACTGTTTGTTGCTACAAAGCCCACCTCTTAGTGCCAGACCCATATCACCAAGCCCTAGAGTAATGAACATTTAATAGTTCTTATTAGTGTTTTACTTCTGCAATTGATTCTGTTGTAGGTCCTGATGATCACTGTGTTGCTGGTTGGCTGGGAAGCGCATCTAAACTCTTCCTTTGTTTAGGAAAAATTGAAGTCCTGGGAAAGGGGAACTTGACATAAACTGACTGGAACAAAGGACATCGTTCTTTGCACTGATGCCCTGTGAAGGGGATTGATGGCAGAGTCCTACTTGTTCATGTATGACAACTAGCCCATGGTGTGATGTTCATCGTGTTACACTGCTGCAGTCATTGCACTTGGGTTATCCTGCCGTCAGGTGGTCCCTCAGTCGGCCTGAGTTCCAAAGTCTTGGTCCGGCGTCTGTTTCGGTCGCTTCTTCCCTGACGTCAGTGCGACAGGGGTATATAAGATGCAGCCGACGCCATTTTCTCCAGTCTTACTTGCCGTGTGGTGCCCGAAGCAAAAGCAGTTTGCAAGTGCCGGTCGGCCGACTCCTGAGATTTTCATTCCAAATCCAGAACCAAAGTCTTTTACAAAGCTAAGTAGCCCGTTAGGGAGACTTTTTCTTGCCTCAGACCGATGTCAGTAAAAGTTAATAACTGTATTTCTTGTGGGAAGCAAATACCTCATAAAGATTTCCATTCTTATTGTATCCCATGCCTAGGCCCAGACCACGACGTCACAGGTTGTCGGTTTTGTGCTAGGTTTAACAAGCGCACTATTAAACGTCGGTTTGATTTTGCCCGACATTATTTTGGCAGAAAATTCAATTACACCATGCCATTGGAAACACCGACGACCGGAATACATAAAAAGCGCAAAGACAAGGACAGGCATCCGAGGCCCAAAACTGACGACGAAGCCTATTCTAGGCCAGTTGCTGGTTGTCCAGTTTTCAGCGAGGTGCGTTCGCAGCCCCTGACGACCACTTCTTTAGAACTACAGGCCGCCTCTAACTCCCACGTGGAGATGGCTGGGCCTTCGGATGCACCAGATTTTCAACCTACCGAGACTAACCCTTCAGAGGGATCCGGAGTAGCTGAACAACCCGTAGCTTCAGAGGGTGTTTTTAGACCTACTCAGTTAACTTTTAAATCTTCTGCTAAGTGTAAACTTCCTTTAAAAACAAAGAAACAAATTCAACATTCACCAGGACAGGCCTCCATGCCTAAGAAACAAGTGCTCAAAATGGCCGAAGACCTAATCACTCTGATCAGGGGGTCCCATCCCCCTACTGATAAAAGGCCTAGAGACTATGACTCATCCGACCAGGTATCCATCTCTTCAGATTCATCCTCAGACCTAGGATATTCTCTACCCCCTTATGAGGATTCTGATGCTGAGGAATCAATTCCTTCAGCCTCTCCGCCTGAGGACTACTCCTTTGGGGAAACCTTACTTACCATGAGGGAGCATTTCCATTGGGAGGGCCAGGATTACTCAGAATCCAAGAAAACACTCAGAGATTTCCTTTTATTACCTCAACACAGACCCCTTGCTATTCCGCCAGTGTTAGATATTGTGGATGATGTGTATACTGAATCCAGTTTAAATCCTGATTCTTTATCTCGTGCTCCAGTTAAGCCAGACAGATACTACAGAGTCCCTGACTCTCACAAATTTCTTTATAAAAGCCCTGTTGCTGACCCTGAAACTATTTCTCAGGGCCCCAAAGGGGTAAAGGCCTCTTCAGCAAAGAATCCAGTCCCCTCTGACAGAGATTCCAGAGCATTAGATGGGGAAAGAAAGTATATACATCTGCAACTTTAGCAATGAGGGCCTTAAATTGCCAGTTTCACATGCTAAAATATCAGCAATATTTGATGTTTCAGTTGAAACAAAAAATGCTTCCAAACTCAGATCCTCCTAATTATAAGGAAATGCAGGATTTATTGCATGCAGCTGAACAAGTGGGAAAACATACTTTGCAATGTGGTTTTGATTCATTAGAGGCCTCCTGTAGAGCAGCAGTTACAGATCTGTCATTAGAAGACATGCTTGGTTAAAAGAACATACGTTACCAGATCATGTTAAAGCAAAACTGTTGGATGCACCTTTGCAGCAGGATGTGTTATTTGGAGTTAAGGCAGAAGAGGTATTAAAGAAAATGGAGGATAAGGCAAAATCTATGCAAACGGTAAAGGATTTCTTACAGGTTCAGCCTCCTCGATTTAGCAGAAATTGGCCAACAAAGAATTGGTCCTTTCCAGTGTCAGACAGACCTCAAAGGGGCAGATACAGATGTACAAGAGATAGAGGTCAACCACAAGGTCCTTATAGGCCTCGACAATGGGGTGCATCAACCCAGAAAGAAGGGGACGACAAGCCCCAACCTTATAAAAAACAGCCCCAATGACTTCCCACTGCAGCTGCCAAACAGTTCTCTCTTGGCAGCCCCCTTGGGAGGAAAACTGGCACTTTTCTGTCACAATTGGCATATGATTACCAAAGACAAATGGGTTCTCAGCATTGTATCTCAAGGTTACAGGTTCCACTTTCACACTCTGCCAAGGTTAAAAGGAATGCCAAATCTGCCACCAAATCAATGGGCAGAGGTTCAAAGACAAATTACAGCACTCATGGACATGAGAGCTATTCAAAAGGTACCAACACAGGAGCAAGGACAAGGATTTTACTCAAGACTCTTTCTGGTTTCCAGAAAGACAAAGCCTGGAGGCCCATGCTGGATCTTTCTTCTCTAAACACTTACCTGGATGTTCCAAAATTCAAAATGTTGACACTACAGCAGCTTCTTCCCATGCCGGGCAAGAAAGCTTAGCTCATAACTTTGGACCTCAAGGAGGCATACCTGCATGTCCCTGTCAAACAAAACTGCAGAAGATACCTCAGATTCATAGCTGGTTCAATACACTACCAATTCTCTGCACTGCCCTTTGGCTTATATACTGCGCCCAGGGTCTTCACAAAGTGCTTGGCACCAGTAATTGCATTTTGCAGACAGAAAGGAATTCAAATTTATCTGTACCTGGAGGACTGGCTGATTCAAGCAGAGAGCAAGGACATTCTTCTAAAGCATCTGGCGTCTGTAAAAAAGTTAAGTTGCCTAGGGTACACAGTAAACGAAAAGAAGTCAAAACTAGTGCCCTCACAAGAGATAATACTCCTGGGTGCCAGCTTGAATACAATGGCCCAGATGGCTTATCTCATGCCAGATAAGCAAGGACAACTGACTCAATATTTTCAATTGATGTCAACAAAGACCCAACTCCCTGCAAGAAAAATTCTGCAGGCCTTTGGTTACATGGCATCTTGCATACTACTAATTCCATATGCCAGACTGCATATGAGGAAACTACAATGGTACCTAGAGGGTCTGGTCTCAACACTGTCAAAGTTTGGAAACAGTAATTCCTTGCCTTCAACAGGAGTTTTGATGGTGGGCTCAAGCTTGTCACCTCAACAAGGGACAGCTTTTCACTCAACCCCCAGTCAGGCAAACACTGACAACAGATGCATCGGATTACGCCTGGGGAGCACACATGGCAGGAAAATGTATTCAGGGCAAGTGGCCCGCAGAACAAAGGCATCTTCACATCAATCAAAAAGAGATGCTAGCTGTACAAAATGCCCTTATAGCTTTCAAGGACCTTCTGCATCCAGGACAACTACTACTAAAGACAGACAACACCACAGTTATGTGGTACATAAACAAGCAAGGGGGCACTCATTCTTATCCCCTCTGCAGACAAGCCATGACCTTGTGGAACACAGCTCTATCCTATCAAGTTCATCTACGAGCACAATTCCTGCCAGGAGAGAAAAACGCACTGGCAGACGACTTAAGCAGAAACATCATGGATCCTTACGAGTGGAAATTACATCCACAAATATTCCGAATGATAATACAAAAATGGTGGAGCTCGGACATAGATCTGTTTGCTTCCCCAATGAACTACCAGCTGCTGAAATTCTGCACAAGGCCTTGCCACCCACAAGCATGGAAAGTGGATGCCCTCTCATTCAGCTGGAAAAACCTACAAGTATCTGCTTTCCCACCACTACTACCCCTTCAAAAGGTACTCATAAAAGCCAGGCAAGAAAAGCCAAAGATGATCCTGATTGCCCCAGACTGGCCACGCCAGCACTGGTACCCAATCTTAAAGAGCTTAGCACAAGGTCCAGCCTGGATTTTGCCTCAAATCCCACATCATCTGACTCAGCACAACAATCAGATACTTCACAGCCAGCTAAAGACTTTAAACCTGGCTGCATGGAAGATTCCTTAGTCAAGCAAGCAATGCCTCTCTCCAAAGCTGTTATGGATATCATTCTGGAGGCCAGAAGGCCTAGCACCAGGAAAACCTGTTCGGATAAATGGAAGAGATTCTGTGCCTGGAACAGCCTTGACCCTCTTGTACCAAATATTCCTCAGATACTACAATATTTAACTGAGATGCTGGACAAAGGCCTCTTCTTTTCATCCATCAAGATCTACGCCTCTGCCATCTCTGCTCATTACAACATGGACCCACCAATTTTTTCTAATCCTTTGCTAAAACAGTACCTCAGAGGGGCTAAAAACATAAGACCGCCCCGTAGAGCACCAACTCCAACTTGGGACCTCAACTTCGTGTTGGAAAAATTAACTTTGCCTCCTTTTGAGCCAGCTATCACAGCAGATTTAAAATATGTCTCTTGGAAAACTGCTCTGCTCCTGGCAATAACCTCAGCGCGAAGAGTTTCAGAATTACAGGCACTAATGGCAGTGGAACCTTTCATCATTTTCCACCAAGACAGGGTGTCTTTAAGAACAAACCCTACTTTTATTCCAAAGGTGGTATCAAGTGTGGCTCTAAAACAAGCTATTCACTTGCCAACTTTTTATCCAAATCCACAGAATAAAGGGGAGAGACTTCTGCATTCTTTGGACATACACAGGCAGTTACGCTTTTGCTTGGACAAAACCAAAGCTTTTAGAAAAACTGAGCAATTGTTGGTAGCATATGGTGCAGGAGCGCAGGGAAAAGCCATTTCGAAACAGACCATCTCAAAATGGATAGGACACTGTATACGTTTCTGCTATACACACCATTGGAAAACTGTACCTAACAGCATTAGGTCTCATTCCACCAGGGCAACAGCCACTTCAACTGCCTACCTCAGAGGAGTACCTACCAAGGACATTTTGGAAGCAGCAACTTGGAGTTCTGTACATACCTTCACCAAGCATTACCATCTGCCTCTTTACTCTAAATCTAGAGCTGGCTTTGCCACTGCAGTGCTGCAGGGCCTTATAGCCACCCCTAATGCCTTATAGAACCAGCCACCCTACCTCAGCTTTGGGATTCTACCCAAGTGTAATGACTGCAGCAGTGTAACATGATGAACATAGTACAGTTTTGTACCTACCATAAATGTAGATGTTCGAGTGTATACACTGCTACAGTCCAGGTTACCCTCCCTCCTTCCCCTCTTACTTGCTGGTACGTACCTAAGCTTTCTACCCTTTACTACCTGTGGGGAGTATTTGCTGGTGGTAAAGTCTTTGATTGCTTTTCTTATGTATGTTTTATTAGCAATTTGCATTGCCTACCTTTTTGGGGGCACCTGACATCTGGGGCAAGAAAAACTGAAGAAAATGGCGTCAGCTGCATCTTCTATACCCCTGTCGCACTGACGTCCGGGAAGAAGCGACAGCAACCATCGCCTGACCAAACCTTTGGAACTCAGGCCGACTAAGGGACCGCCTGACTGCAGGATAACCCAAGTGTAATGACTGCAGCAGCGTATACACTCGAACATCTACATTTATGGTAGGTACAAAACTGTACTTTACTTGAACAGTATTTCACTTATTCTTTATTGGGTGTGACAGTGTGCTGTAGACTGGAGCATCTCTTTGGTAGACATTCACATTTAGAGATATATAAATGTACTGATGGACTCTGTCTGTGACATCTCCAGGCATCATCTGGAGATGAGCATAAGTAAAGACTTTTCTCGCAGTCTGTTTTCAGAATGAGCATTTAGGAGACTGACCTCTTCACTGTCAGCAAGAGTGAAGTTGCTTATTCTGCTTTTGATACTCAAGCAGAGGAGTCAATATTGGATTATAAATGCATTCTTTTCTGTGGCAGAAAAGATTTTCTATGTACTTTTTCAGCCTTTCCTTTTTTATTCCATGCTGTACTGGAAAATTCATTGAAGAAAAATCAGGACTCATCCTTTTGGCCCAGTAAAGGCTAAGAAGGCTAAGTAGGCTAAGTTTCAAGCCAGCTCTGTTAATACAGAGGGAAAAGCCTTGACTGTGACCCAGCTGACTTGAGTTTGTTTTGCAGCTCGGAAGCCTGCTAGAGCTGGCATGGGGGAAGAGAGAAGTGACAACTTTGCTGGATCACTTGTCCTCAGGGAGAGGGAGTGGAGGGTGTAGATGCCTGTTCAGTGGTGGAGTCCACAGTGGAAATCTGAGATTCTGTGGGAGCTCTGTGTGAAAGTGGCATGCCCTTGTTGATATCCATTGCATGCTTAACCCTGGTTATGGCATGCAGTGGATAACAGCAAGGTCAGACTATTCCCTGGGTATGTTACTGGGGAGTGGATTATTGGATTGAGTGATATAAGAAGTGTTTCTTATGAATGAAAGTGCTTTCTGTTTTAATAAAAATGCGTTTTTGGCACTAGCGTGGAAGCAGCTTTTGTTTTCCCAATGTTTGGATATTCTTCAGCTTATATGGTTAATATTTGTACTTCCATACAAAGAAGTGCCCGTGATGGCTGCCTAAATGATCCTTTTGGTTGGCTCAACTCCTGGAAAGGCCAGATGGCTGAGAAGGGAGTTCTGGTAGTCAGCAGCCAGTTGGGGGAGAAAAAAATGTTTAAAAAAAAAGTCGAGTTTCAGACTTTTGCTTCTGAGCCCACATCCCAGGAAATTATTCTGTTACAAACTAAAGAAGCTCATCCTTTGTTAGGACAATATCTGATTTCATACCATGACTTGGTTGTTCATTTAAATTACTTTTCCTGCCTACCCTTCAAGTTGATGTCTGAGAGGTGATTGAAGCTACCAGGAGCCTTTCAGTATCCATTCTTACTCTTCCGAAAGGATCTCTGTTTGGGCACACCAGTAAGCTTGCCAACAAAGTCAGGTGGATTCCAGACGATCCTGACCTTTCTCTAGCATTTATTTGATTTCATTGTTGGTTATTTTGTAGTCATGGTACTTATTTCTTAGAATCACTGTATATCTCAACCTCACAATGGGGTACAGCTGTGGCCCAATACCAATTGTATAAGCTGGACCTTAAAGGATTCTGCATCTCTGCACATCTTTGAAGAACCCTTCTTTTTGGAATGTAAACTTAACCAAAAGACTTGTACATCTCCCTTTCAAGCCGGCTGGTATGGCAACACTGAAGATTTTCTTTTGGATAATTCCCTGCAGTGGGCAGTTTCTCTGCGCCAAAGATCTGTGACCTTCAAGCTATCTCCAGAAAAACTTTAGTCTTTCACAGGCACAGTGGTGGGGAATCCTTTTGGTTCTTTCAGAAGTGTTGTCATAATTGTTCTTAAACCAATTCTTTCTTGTTTTTCTCTCTAGATTACTAATCTTAGAACGAAAAGCCCTGTACATCCAGGATGTTCAGTTTTAGCTCATATTCTACCTGAACCCTAACCTTCTTTTTTTTCCACGTCCTGTACAGAATCTGTAACTTTATGGGTATATGCTCAGCTGAGATCCTCCTACTTCTTTGCCAACAGCCCTACCCTCCAAACTCAGTGAGGCTTAGCCATTAGCGTTATGCTTTCCTTAGTCATGTGCTTAATTCATCTCATTCAAACTATGATTATCAGTATCTATAAATATGTTCACCTTTCTCCATGTAATAAAGTAACTCTACAAAAGGCAGACTAGCTTATTGTTACATTCTATTTATCTCTACCTTCACCTTTAGGTTTTCATATGAACACTGCTGTTTTTCCCTTTAATACAAATTAAAAGTTAGATCTTACCAATGCTACCAGCATACTCAAAACTATGATGTTTCTTCGACTGGCACCCTTTCAATTTTGCAGCTAGGGAAAAAACTTTAGGAAAGCCACCCTAGTAAATTAGAATCATCTTCCACCAGATTTTAGATAGGTTACAGATTATTTACAGTTCAGGCAAAAACTCCTTGATCACTTCAGGCAAACATATTGCTACAGCTACTTCATTCACAGTATTTACTTCTGTCTTTTTCCTAAACATAACCTCACTTTAAATAAATGTTGCTTCTTTTCATTTAATTTGATCACATTACTTGTAAATGCTTGAAAATGTAAATGTGTAAATACTTCAGAATTATTGATCTTGTGCTATTCCCTACTGAAATTCTGTATATTTTCCTTTTTAAAAAACTTTATTTCAGACTGAATTAATGCTTTGCTAATGTCTACCAGCCAAGTTCAAGGATGAAAAGGTCTCCAGACCAGTCCAACTACCTGGTTATCAAATAAAATAAAAGAGGATGTTTGAGTTCAGGAGGACCAAATAAGCTGTTTCTCTGTTCCAGGGAGATGATGGGTAATCAGATGCACTGTATTTTACTTTGTTGGCTAATCACCCCTTTGGAAAATCTTTGTATGAAAGGCCTTAGGGTGTGGCTACTTATAGTGCTTGCTTTGAGAATTTCTTCTCTATTGTGTCAGTAAATATAGCACACTTAGGTTCTATTCTCACACTGGACAGACGGATTGCTGACACTGCAGTGCAGCATAAGAGGAATGCTGCACTCTTAACTATATTTTCCTTTAGATTAAACATTTAACCAAGGTCCCATTTGCCTGAGCTGGTGATAGCTCTGGTGGATGGACAAGATTCCACTGCACCTATCAAAAAGAGTAGGGGTCCTTTATTTATAGGTTCATAGGTTCGTACTAGGCTATCTGCCCTAGGGCATTTATAAGCCTAGCTAGACTGTGTGTGGCTTTCACCTCCCCTTAGGATGAGAATACTACGCCCATTTAGGGTTTAGTTTATTGTGCCTCTGTCTAGTAGTGACACAGAGATGAACCCCGGGGTAAACCTACGATCTCCCATCCACTCGTCAAGATTTCTCTTGACTAGTGTTAGTGAGGGGCTCTGCCTAACATGGATTGGGATTCTCTTCCAGAGAGTAGGGAGCCTCTGAGTTATGAATCTGTCCCTCCAGCACATCCTTTTTATTTCTGTGTTGAGGTTTAAGTCTCTTGCTTTCGTGGCTCTGATGGATTTGGATTTTCTGAGGTGGAGCATGTCCATTAATTCCGGATTGGACATGACCTTGTACGTCAGGCACAGATCACCTCTGAGTAGGCGGTATGTGACTGAATAGAGCTGGAGTTTTTTCAGTCGGGCAGCATATGACATATGTTTAAGACCCTTTATCCTCTTGGTGAGGAACTTTTGCGGTCTTTCCAACTGCTGCAGGTGTCGGGTAAGATGCATCCCAAATGGGGCATTGTACTCGATCATTGGCCTGATAAGAGAAGAGTACAGGGGCACAATGACCTCTCTTGATCTAGATGTGAAACCCTTCATGATAAGGTGGGCAATATAGAAGGTCTTCCTAACCACTTTGCAATGGGAGTGTCAAATGAGAGGTTACTGTCAACCTGGGTCCCTAGGTCCCTGATTACCTCTTCTGTACTTAATGGATTACCACCTATGTGGTAATTTGTGGGTACCTTGTTTTCCCAAAGGGTATGACTATACATTTTTTGGCGTTCAGCTTAAGGCCATGGCTCTGGCACCAATTATCCGTTTCTATGAGGCCTCTCTGAAGGATGTTTGTGTCCGCTGGGGTATCAATTATGGCACCCAGTTTGCAGTCATCTGCGAACTTTGTCAGCCACAATCCTCCTAAGTTTGCCTGTACCTTGGAAAAATAAATGCCGAACAAGAGGGGTCCCAGGACTGCGCCCTGTGGGACACTGCTTGTGACCGGCTTAGAGTCTGACATAGCTCCAGCAACTCTGACCCTGTGGGTTCTGTCCTTGAGCCAGTTTGCAACCCATCTTGTGACATATGGGTTTACATTTAAGCTGGTGAGTTTGTCTATGATGCCCGAGTGGGGTATTGTGTCAAAGGCTTTTGCAAGGTCAAGGTAGGCAGTGTGAACTGCCTTACCCTCATCAATGGCCTTAGTGACCGTTTCAAAAAAGTCGACCAAGTTCAGAAGGCAGGATCTGCCCTTGACAAAGTCAAATTGGGTAGGATCCAATGTCTGTAGGTCCCCAATGTCCTTGTTTGAGTTCCATAATGATCCTCTCCATAGCTTTGCAGACCAGGCTCGTCAAGCTTATGGGGCAGTAATTTCCAGGGTCCGTAAAAGCACCGCCTTTGTGAAGTGGGACCACTGTTGCCGTACGCCACTCTTTGGGTACGTATCCTGTAGTAAGGCTAAGATTAAACAGCAGCCTTATGTGTGGGTTTAGTTCCTCTCGGATTTCATGTAGCACACAGCCCGGGACACCGTCCGGTCCCATTGATGCTGTGTTTTTAGCTTTAGAGAGGGCGGCTCTCACCTGGGCATCTGAGATGTTAGGGAGGCTGCACTCTGCTGGGATAGTTATTTCTCCTTTTGGGGAGGGGAGAAATTTGCACTGAACCTGTCTGCCAGAATGTTGGCAATGTCAGTGGGTTCAGTGTATTTTGTGTCATTTTGGACTAACTCTGAGCATATCTGGGAGTTTCCACCCAGGTTTCTAACATAGCTAAAGAAGGCCTTGTGATTGTCTTTTCTATCTTTTGCGATTTTTCTCTCAAAGTTGGCCTTGGATGATTTTATGAGTGATCGTAGTTTTTTGCTAGTACTGATCAGAGATGCCTTCCCTTTTAGGGATTTTGCTTTGTCATGTAGTAGCTTCCTCCTCCTGTTGTAAAGTTTGTTTATGTTTGGGGTCCACCAGACCGGGTGCCTGCGTTTGGGGGAATGGGTCTTGGTTTTATTTGGGATTGCATGATCCATGCATTCTTGAAGGTGCCCGTAGAAGGCATTTGTAAAGGATTCAGCAGTGTGGGTTGTGGTTTCCTCTGGCCCAGGGGCCTTGAAGGATACCACTTCAGTCTTAAGAAGTGTGAAGTTGGCTTTTGAGAAGTTCTTCACTGTGGTCTTTTGTGCAGGGGGTGGGGGCGGGATGTGGATTTCCAGTGAGATTAATTTATGGTCTGATCTTACCAATGAGGGATATACTTCCGGTGTGGAGCATTTTGTCCCCATGTTTGTGATGATCAGGTCAAGTATATTGTCTCCTCTTGTGGGAATGGTGACTAGTTGTTCCATCGCATTTGAGTTTATGAATTCTAGGAACCTTTGGTCTAGGGTGTTGGGGCTTGAGTAATGTTCCCAGTCTATGTTTGGGTAGTTGAAGTCTCCCAATATGATGGTATTTGGAGAGACATTCATACTCTCCAGTGTCTTCAGGAAGGCTGTGTGGGGTTCCTGGATTTGAGAGGGTGGTCTGTAGCATGCTACAAACTGTAAGGCAGTTTTGCCTTGGTTAGTTGCACCTGGATGGTCTCTGATGCTTCGTGCGTTGCCACTAACCTGGAGGTGTGGGTATCTTTGATGAATATGGATACTCCCCCTCCTTTTGTGGTTCGGTCCAAGTTTTGGGGCCGGAAAGCATGATATGAGGTAAAACCTGATAGTGCTGGGGTGCTATCAGGAGCCTTGAACCAGGTTTCAGTCACTGCACAGACATCAATGTTCTTCATACTGAGGAGGGCTTCGAGAGTGAGCATCTTGAGGTTTAGACTTCTGGCATTGAGCAGCATTACCCTTAGTTTTTTTCCACTTGTGTTTTCTAGGGAGGTAGGTTTGTCATTTGAGCCTTGCCTAAAAAAAGGCACTACGGGGGTGGCAAGAGCCTTGGCCAATATCCAGAAGCCCAGGGGTGACGGGTGCAAGCCATCCCTTGCGAAGCAGCGTGGCTTGTCGAGCATGTCATCCCAAGCAGACAGACATTGGATCCCCTTAGAATGACACCAGTAATTAAGCCAATTGTTAAAACTGATAATTTTGTCTTTGTACTGTGGCATCATTCTTGGTGAGGGTAAGATGCTGCTCAGGGTCAGGGTCATACCGGCCTGGGCTACATAATCAGAGATTTCCTGTATGTCTCTCTTCATGTAGTCCAGGGAGGTACGTCTCAGGTCGTTCACACCGGCATGCACAATGACTGAGTCATATTTGTACTTGCTGTGGAGTGACCTGAGTGCTTGTGTTATGTGGCGGATTCTAGCTCCCGACAGGCAGCTTACTGTGACCTTTTCCTTGTTCAGTCTGGTGAGCGGGACGTCAATGTGTCTGACTATGGAGTCACCTATTACAAGTGTGTCTGGCATGTTGTTTGGCCTTAAGGGCTGTGACTGTTTAGCACACTGACTTTGTGAACTATGTGTTGCATGTGCTATGTCTTGAGGTGGCGGTTGCTTGGGTGTCTGCTTTGGAGGCCTCTGTTGTTTTGGTAGATTTTTAATCAGCGCCTCCGAGTATGTTTTTGTGTGTTTGTGTTTGGTTTGCAGTTGTGATAGTTCTATGTGAGACTGGGTTTGTGGTGTGCGTGGTTACCTTCTCCTCCTGACTGGTCTTGCCAGTACTGAGTTGAGAGAGCTCAGCCTCCAGTTTGGCTATATAGTTGCATCTCTCGCATATATTTGTATTTGTTGGGAGGAGGAGAGGGTTGTCTGTGTACATGAGGCAATTGTAACATTGCCTCAGGATTCCCAGATTCACCAGCTGAACAGGAGAGGACATCAGCAACTGACCCTTCGACATGCTAGAATAGTGGAAAAGATTATATACAGAAATACACTCATTTAGAACGTATTTGTTTACAAATGTACAAATATATAGATATACAAATTTATTTACATGTGTTCATAATTTCCTTTACAATCATACTAAATTTTCGTCCCTATTAGACCCCCCCACTTCTTTTTCCATAACCACCATCTGATTTTACTTAGTGCAATGAAAAAGTATTTGCCCCTTCCTGATTTCTTATTTCTTTGCATGTTTGTCACACTTAAATGTTTCAGATCATCAAATAAATTTAAATATTAGACAAAGATAACTCAAGTTATAACTCAAATGCCCTACACTGACCGCCTCAAAAAACTCCAGCTTTACTCCGTAGCATATCGCCTACTCTGATGTGATCTCTGCCTAACATATAAAGCTATGTCAAACCCAGAGCTGTTGGACATGCTACACCTAAAGAAGTCCCAGTCCCTCTGAGCTACAAGCTCTAGGGACCTAAACCTTGTCACCACAATAAACAGGACATGCTGGAGGGGTAGATTCCAGTCCCAGAGACTTCCCATACTCTGCAACAGGCTACCCATCTATGTCAAGCAAAGTTCTTCGTTAGCACTCTTCAAGAAAAATCTTGGAGTGGATGGGAAATAGGAAATACAACCCGGGAATCACTTCTGTGTCTCTGCTCGACAGTGGCACAAGAAAATAACTTGTGTGGCGTAAGCCAGGGAACCTTGTTGGCTAGGCCTACGTAGGCCCTTGGGCCGATAGCCTAGCACCTACTTATGAACCTAAGTAAACACAAAATGCAGTTTTTAAGTGATTATTTTATTTACTAAGAAAAGAATATTATCCAAACCTACATGGTCCTGTGTGAAAAAGTAATTGCTCCCTTTGTTAAATCATGAAGTAACTGTGTTTAATCACATTTTTGGGAAAGCAGAGTTCAGTTTCACTAGCCACACACAGACCTGATTACTGCCAGACCTGTTGAATCAAGAGATCGGTTAAATAGAACCTGTCAGACAAAGTGAAGTAGGCCAAAAGATCCCAAAAAGGAAGAAATAATGCCGCGATCTAAAGAAATTCTGGGACAGATGAGAAACAAAGTAATTGACATCTGTCAGTCAGGAAAAGTTTACAAAGCCATTTCTAAAGCTTTTGGGACTCTAGCGAACCATGGTGAGATCCATTATCCACAAATGGAGAAAACATGGTGAATCTTTCCAGGAGTGGCCAGCCTACACAAATTACCCCAAGAGTGCAGCGATGACTCATCCAAGAGGTCACAAAAGAACCCAGAACAACATCTAAAGAACTGCAGGCCTCACTTGCCTCAGTTAAGGTCAGTGGTCATGACTCAACCATAAGAAAGAGACTGGGCAAAAAAGGCATGCATAGCAGAGTTCCAAGGCAAAAATCACTGCTGACCAAAAAGAACATAAAGGCTCATTTCACTTTTGCCAAAAACATCTTGATAATCCCCATTTCTTTTAGGAAAATATGCGGTGGACTGATGAAACAAAAGTTGAACTTTTAGGGAGGTGTGCGTCCCATTACATGTGGTTTAAAAGTAACAGCATTTCAGAAAAAGAACATCATGCGAACATTCAAACATGGTGGTAGTGTGATGGTCTGGTGCTGCTTTGCTGCTTCTGGACCTGGACGACTTGCTGTGATTGATGGAACCATGAATTCTGCTCTCTACCAAAAAATCCTGAAGGAGAATGTCTGGCCATCATTTTGTGACCTCAAGCTGAAGTGAACTTTGGTTCTGCAGCAGAACAGTGATCCAGAACACACCAAGTCCACCTGTGAATGGCTTAAAAAAACAAAATGAAGGTTTTGGAGTGGCCTAGTCAAAATATGGACTTTAATCCAATTAAGATGCTGTGGCATGACCTTAAAAAGGCGGTTCATGCTCGGAAACCCTCCAATATGGCTGAATTAAAACAATTCTGGAAAGAAGAGTGGGCCAAAATTCCTCAAGAGCGATGTGAAAGACTCATTGTGAGTTATCACAAACACTTGATTGCAGTTGTTGCTGCTAAGGGTGGCACAACCAGTTAATAGGTTTAGGGGGCAATTACTTTTTCACATGGGGCCATGTAGGTTTGGATAGTTTTTTTTCCCTTAATAAATAAAATCACCACTTAAAAAATTGCATGTTTTGTTTACTTGGGATGTTCACCGTGCATACAACTGCAGTCATAACAGATGGGTTCTCCTGCGGTCAGGCGGGTCCTCGGTCAGCCGAATTCCAAAGTCTAGGTCCGGCATCGGTTGTCGTCGCTTTCTTTCCTGACGTCAGTGCGACAGGGGTATATAAGACACAGCCAACGCCATTTTCTTCTGTCTTTTTTGCCGCGTGGTGCCCGAAGCAGAAGCAGTTCGCAAGTGCCGGTCGGCCAGCTCCTGAAATTACGAAAATTTGGAAACCAAAGTCTTCTTTAAAGCTAAGTACCCGTTGGAAACTTTTCTTGCCTCAGACCGATGTCAGACAAAGTTAACAATTGTATTTCTTGTGGGAAGCAAATACCACATAAGGATTTCCATTCCCTCTGTATACCTTGTTTAGGCCCAGACCACGACGTCTCGGGCAAGGATTTCCATTCCCTCTGTATACCTTGTTTAGGCCCAGACCACGACGTCTCGGGCTGTCGCTTTTGTGCTACTTTCAATAAACGCACTATTAAACGTCTGGCGGAGTTCGCCCAGCACTTTTTTGGTAAAGCTTTTGATTATAAAATGTCGTCGGAGACTCCGACTACCGTTTTGTCCAAAAAACGCAAGGACAAAGACCGACACTCGAGGTCCGTGGCCTCCACCGACACCATGCCAAAACCGGCTACATGTGGTCCGGTTCTCAGCGAGGCGCCTACGCAGCCCCTGACTACCGACGACACTTCTCTGGCGGTGTCTTCTGTAACCGTGACTGCAGGTACCTCGGCCCATACCCTGACTACAGCTACCAAAGCCACTGTGAGTGTTGAGCCTCTTAATGTGGACAGGTCCACTTCCACCCATGGTGTCTTCAGACCCTCATCTTCCTTTTCCATAAAGGCCTTTACTAAGTCCAAATCAGCCATGCATCCCAAGAGGCCTGTTGCAGAGGGCCCATCTCCAGGCCCCATGCCTAAAAAGCAGATGCTCAAAATGGCTGAGGATTTAATTACTCTTATCAGGGGTTCCCAACCCCCTCCGGACAGGAGACCCAGAGTGGAGGAAGATTCTCCCTCTTCTGACCAGGACTCCATTATTTCAGAACATTCTGATGAAGAGGAGCACTCGTACTCTCCCTTTGAAGATTCTGATGCAGAGCAGTCCATTCCTTCTGTATCTTCCCCCAGAGGATTTTTCTTTCGGGGAAACCTTGCATACCTTGAGGGAACACTTCCATTGGGAAGGCCAAGATTTTTCAGATTCCAAGAAAAGACTTAGGGAATTTCTTTTGCTACCTCAGCACAGACCTCTGGCGATACCTCCTGTCCTGGACATACTTGATGATGTTTACTCGGAGGCTTGCCTTAATCCGGATTCCATGCCTCCTGCCCCAGTCAAGCCTGATAGGTACTACAGAGTTCCTGACTCACACCAATTTCTTTACAAAAGCCATAATGCTGACCCTGAAACCATTTCTCAAGGCCCCAAGGGAATGAAGGCCTCTACTGCTAAGAATCCATTACCTTCCGAAAGAGAGTCTAGATCCTTAGAAAGGTGGGGAAAAAAGGTATATACCTCGGCCACCCTAGCCATGAGGGCCTTAAATTGTCAGTTCCATATGCTTAAATATCAGCAGTTTCTGTTATCACAATTAAGGAATAAAATGTCACAACCTGAACAACCAGATTTGAAGGAGTTGCAGGATATGATGCATAGTGCAGAATAAGTGGGTAAACACACACTACAATGTGGCTATGATGCTCTAGAGGCCTCAAGTAGAGCTGCTGTTACAGGATCAGTCATTCGTAGACATGCCTGGCTTAGGGAACAAACCTTGCCTGCTCATGTTAAAGCTAAACTACTAGATGCTCCTTTACAAATGGATGTATTATTTGGTACTAATGCTGAGGAGATACTACGGAAAATGGAAGAAAAAGCTAAATCTATGCAAACTGTCTAAAAGCCTTTCTACAGGTACAACCACCACGTTTTAGCAGAAATTGGCCTTCAAAAAACTGGTCCTTTCCAGCCACGGACAAGCCCCAAAGAGGTAGATACAGGCGCACAAGGGGCAGAGGACAATCTCAAGGATCATATAGAGGCAGACAATGGCAAACTCCAGCACCAAGAGGTGGCGAAGACAGTGCACAATACAGGAAACAAACCCAATGACTTTCCCCTTTGCATGCCAAGCAAGTCTCAGCTGGCAGCTCCCTTGGGAGGAAAACTGCCATTATTTTCAAAAAATTGGCATATTATCACAACAGACAAATGGATCCTGGACATTATAAACAGAGGCTACAGATTTCATTTTCACACACTTCCAAAAATGAGAGGCATGCCGAACCTGCCACACAATCAAAGGGCAGAGGCTCAAATACAAATTTCAAAGCTCATGGACATGAAAGCTATTCAAGAGGTACCTACTCACGAACAAGGTCAAGGTTTTTATTCCAGACTATTCCTGGTACCAAGGAAGGGAACTGATTGGAGACCCATTTTGGACTTATCCATCCTAAACACATTTCTACTGCATGCAAAATTCAAGATGCTCACCTTACAGCAGCTTCTTCCCATGCTAGGCAAGGAGTCTTGGCTGGTAACATTGGACCTCAAGGAGGCATACCTGCATGTCCCAATCAGAAAAAACTGCAGAAAATACCTCAGATTTCTTGCAGGTTCAATCCACTATCAATTCTCTGCATTGCCCTTTGGCTTATCTACTGCGCCCAGAGTATTCATTAAATGCCTGGCATTAGTAATTGCCTACTGCAGACTTCAAGGGATACAAATTTACCCTTATTTGGACGATTGCCTGATCCAAGCGGACAGCAAACACATACTTCTGGAACATCTGGCTTGTGTAACACGGTTATTGAATTCTCTGGGATACACAGTCAACAAAGAGAAATCCAGGCTAACACCATCTCAGAAAATAATTTTCCTGGGTGCCAACTTGGACACAAACACCCAGATGGCCTATCTTACGCCAGAAAAACAGGGGCAACTAACTCAGTACTTCAAAATACTAGCAAATTGTACCAGGCTAACTGCAAGGAAAATCCTGCAGGCTCTGGGCTTCATGGCATCTTGCATTCTTCTAATCCCATGTGCAAAGTTGCATATGAGGAAACTTCAGTGGTACCTAAAAAACCTATGGTCTCAACACAGCCACAGTTTGGAAACAATAATACCACTAATCCCATGTTTGCAAAAGGAATTTCTATGGTGGGCCCAAGCATGCCAAACAAACCCAGGTCTACCATTCTGCAAGCCTCAAGCAAATCAAGTCATCACAACAGACGCTTCAGACTACGCCTGGGGGGCACACATGACAGGTGCATTCAGGGCAAATGGTCCCAAAAGGAAAAGCACCTTCACATCAATCAAAAGGAAATGCTAGCAGTGATAAATGCAATTACATCTTTCAAGGACCTCCTGCATCCAGGGCAATTATTGATAAGAACAGACAACACCACAGTAATGTGGTACATAAACAAACAAGGAGGAACTCATTCATACCCCTTGTGCAGGCTGGCCATGTCACTTTGGAACTTGGCTCTGGAATGGCAAATCGAACTTCAAGCACAGTACCTGCCAGGTTTGGAAAACACGCTGGCAGACAATCTAAGCAGAAATATGACAGACCCGCACGAATGGAAGTTGCATCCTCAAGTGTTTACAAAGATAATCCAAGCGTGGGGAAGGCCAGACATAGATCTCTTTGCTTCCCACAGGAATCATCAATTGACAAAATTCTGCTCAAGGACATTCCATTCAAAGGCCTGGAGAGTGGACGCCCTTTCTTTCAGTTGGGCAGCACAGACAGTTTACGCCTTCCCACCTTTGCCGCCTCTGCCCAAGGTGCTCTTGAAAGCAAGAGCAGACAGCCCGAAGATGATACTGATCGCTCCAGACTGGCCAAGACAACACTGGTACCCACTCCTGAGGAGCCTAACATATTCTCCTCCCTGGACCCTACCTCTAATGCCTCTTCTACTGACTCAGCACAGCTACAAAACTCTTCACAGTCAGCTGAAAACACTCAATCTGGCTGCATGGAAAATTCCTTAACACCACAACAGACCGTACTCTCCAAGGAGGTGCAGGATGTCATTTTGGAGGCCAGAAGGCCATCTACTAGAAAGGCTTACTCCGCAAAATGGAAACGGTTTTGCACTTGGAATGAGAAAAAAGGCCAGGATCCTAGAAAACTGAATTTACCTCAGATATTACAGTATCTAGCTGAGCTGTTGAACAGTGGACTTTCATTTTCCTCCATCAAAATCGATCCCTCAGCCATTTCTGCTGAATACAACACTGATCCACCATTATTCTCCCACCCACTCTTAAGACAGTTCCTCAGAGGGGCTAAGAATATAAGACCTCCAAGGAAACGACCAATACCAGCCTGGGATCTTAATTACATTCTAGAAAAATTAACATTGCCTCCCTTTGAACCAGCTGCCTCAACAGATTTGCAATATTTGTCCTGGAAAACAGCTTTCCTTCTGGCCATTACCTCAGCTCGTAGGGTTTCGGAACTACAAACCCTCATGGCTGTGCAGCCCTTTCTCATCTTCCATCAGGACACGGTTTCCCTACGAACCAACCCGTCATTTATGCCTAAGGTAGTATCCAGGGTAGCTTTAAATCAGGCCATACACTTACCTACCTTTTACCCCAATCCTCAAAACAAAGGGGAAAGGCTGCTACATTCCTTAGACATCCATAGACAGCTACGTTGCTATTTGGACAGAACAAAGCCTTTCAGGAAATCAGAACAACTCTTTGTGTCCTATGCTGTAGGAGCTCAAGAGAAGCCAATTTCCAAACAGACTATTTCAAAATGGATAGGCCACTGCATATGGTTTTGTTACTCCTTTCATGGTAAATCTGTACCTGCAGGCATCAGACCCCACTCCACAAGGGCCACAGCTACCTCTGCAGCATTCCTCAGAGGAGTCCCTACCAAAGATATTTTGGAGGCAGCCACTTGGAGTTCTGTGCATACCTTCACTAAACACTACCACCTACCTTTATACTCCAAAACTAGAGCAGGCTTTGCCACTGCTGTGTTGCAGGGCATTCTGGCTCCTCCCAGTTCCACCTAGTGCCTACCACCCATGCGTAGCTTTGGGATTCTACCCATCTGTTATGACTGCAGCTGTATGCACGATGAACATAGTACAGTTTTGTACCTACCATAAATGTAGATGTTCGAGTGCTAATACAGCTGCAGTCCAAGTTTCTTTCCCTCCCTTCCCCTCTGGGTACAGACCTAGTGGCTAACTCCTCATCTCACAACTTGATTGGGTTATCATTCTATGGTGTATTTGCTTGCAACTACTGGTTTTTGATTATATTGCAATGCATGATTATATATTATATATATCTATATATATATTTTTATATATTTTGCCTTCCTTCTGGGGGCACCTGACATCTGGGGCAAGAAAGACTGAAGAAAATGGCATCGGCTGTGTCTTATATACCCCTGTCGCACTGACGTCAGGAAAAAAAGCGATGACAACCGACGCCGGACCTAGACTTTGGAATTCGGCCGACCGAGGACCCACCTGACGGCAGGAGAACCCATCTGTTATGACTGCAGCTGTATTAGCACTCTTAACATCTACATTTATGGTAGGTACAAAACTGTACTTTATCTTTGTCTAAAATGTATATTTGTTTGATGATCTGAAACATTTAAGTGTGGCAAACATGCAAATAAATAAATCAAGAAGGGGGCAAATACTTTTTCATTGCACTGTAATATTATTCCTAAAATCTATTTACCATTAAACATAATTTCATTTATTCTTTCATTCCATATAACCTGTATAACATAAAATAACTTCTGTTCTGACATATTCCTTATTTTTATAATAGCCATATTTATTCATATCCATGTTTATTTTACCCATTTTTATATCTTCAAAAAAAATCTTCTTATATAGCTTTCCCCATAGCCTTTTTTACGGTTACATTTCAAAAATGTGTTCGTAATTTCTTCTTTTTTGACAATGTAAACATATTCTGTCACTTTTCTTTTTATATGGCATATTTCCTTCTTTTACTGGTAATTTATCTATTACTAGTCTCCACAAAAAAATTTTAGCATTCTACTTTCTGATTATACCATTTGTGTCTTAGTTATACTTTTTCGTCTGTTAGATTTTCTCATGATTTTATATAGTAATGTTTTGTTATTATATTTGTATATTTTAATACATCATCAGTTTTTATTTTCCACAAAAATATTTTTCTTGGTAACATTTTATTTCTTTTTTTATACACTTTTTCTTGTTTCTCCTTTTTTTACCATAGTTATAGTTTTACTACCATCTTTGTCATCTTCATATATCCACTTTAACACTTTGTACAAATTTAATGAAGCAGCATATACCACTGGATTATTTAACCTTAAACCTCCTTTCTCTTTATTTACATACAAAGCTCCTCTTTTTCCTGAGTTTAATCTAGAACCCCATATAAATGAAAACATTATCTGCAATAATTAATGTCCGAACACTGTTGGCAACATAAATACACTTAAGTATGCTATTTTCCCATCAGTACTGAATTTATCAAATAAGCCTTTTTTTCTGGATGATTATTTATATGTTCTCCAGGAAAGAAAGGTTTGTTTAATTTCTTCTGTTGTTTTTTCCCATTTAATTCTACTTGTCTCTTTATTCCCAAGTTTAAACCTAACACAAAAATTTCATTCATTGTAAAATATATACCGGCTGTTTTTACTAAATCACCTAAACCTTTATTTTTCCTCTTTATTTAACGCAATCCCTATTGCCTCTAGCCACTCATTTGTGAAAATTGACTTCTTTTATACAATTTTTTTTTTTTTGCAATTATTATAATGTCATCTGCACATGTTAACAGAACTGCAATTCTTAACCCTTCATTGGGCTTCCTTGTCTTACACCACTGTTCGTATGTACCTCTTGTCTTAAGCAGCTATTTTACAAGTATTGTTACTTTATTGTTACTATACACTAACATACATACTTTCCTAACTTTTTCACTTGTTATATTTTTTTCATTATTTCCCATAAGATTTCAAGTCCAGTTGTATTGAATGCCTTATTAAGGACTCCTATCATGATTTTCACTACTTCTATTTTCTATTCATAATATCATCCACCGTTTCTGTAGTTATTGTTAATAATTCTTGACAACCCTCCTTTATACTATATATCATCTTCCATAATATTTTCCATTTTAGTTTCATATTGTTTTTTTTATTATTTTCTTGAAGATCTTATAATCGTTGTTTGATAATGTTGGTCTCCATTTTCTTTTGTCTTCTATCTTTCTTTTTCCATATGAATTTGTGTTCCACTACGTAATTCTTTATACATAAAGCCTTCATTTCATCATTCATTCGAAATGTTTAAAAAATATTTTTTTACCAATTCCTTAAATTTTTTATACATTTCATATCCTATTACATTTGGTCCTGCAGCAGAATCTATATTTACTTGTCCTAATACTTTATCTAGCTCATTTAATGAAATCGTCCTTTCCAACTCTTCTGTTTTTTATGTTACTTTTTGCTTTCCACGTATTTTTTCACTACCTTCTTTTTTTCTTTAAACATTTCTTGTACATATTGTACTGTACTATTCGCAATCTTTTTTGGAGTTTTCTGTTTCTTTTTATATTTTTTATTTCTTTCATTACACTACCATCTTCCTTTAGTAATCTGCTTAAATAACTTGATACTTCCTCTTTATTTCCTTGTAAACATATATTTGCTTATAGAACAAGTCTTGTATTTTTTTCTTGATTTCTTTCATATAATTATTTTTCTTTGTCAAAGTACATTCTGGCATGTTCTAAATCTTCCAATGCATCATTTTATGTTCTTTTATATTTTTCTTTCTCTACTAGTCTCATATTATATTGACCCTGTAAAAACATGTATGTTTTGCTTAAATATCCAGCATTCAGACCAGTTTTTATAAAATATTCTCACAGTAATATGATCTTTCTACAACTGTAATACTGTTCTCTTTCTTCCTTCATTCCATTCTTTCTCATGTATTTTTTTATCCATTTGCCTATTTTTTATGTCTTCTTTATTTTCCTTTATCTTTAGCCATATTGCAAGATGATCAGAAAATCCTGTTTCAGCTATCTACCTTTCTCCTGTAACTAAAACTTCTGATACTATAAAGTGATCTATTTCAGTTCTACACATACCCCTTTTATATGTCCATTAATTTTTATCCCAAAGTTTTAACTTAGCACATAACTTACCACATCTTATAACTTTTAATATTTTCTCGTATATTATTTCCTTTCTTTTTACGCTTGCTTCTTAAATCACATTTCGTCCCCTGTTGTTATATTCATATTTATCGCTACAGTCTAAAATCTGATGAAATAAGCTTTCCCTTTCCTTACAGTTAGTATAAGCATATAATGTTATAATTCTATAATGTTAAGTTGTTTATCTCGCCTTCATTCTTGCTGGATGGGTTTGGAGCCGATCCTCTGCTCCAACTCGGCAATCTACTAAAGCTCGAGAGCTATTTACTGGCTTGAGGCCCTCCCTAGAGCCCACAATGCTAGGTGTCAGATCCCCAGATCTCGTTTGCCACTCCAGCTACGAGGTTGCGAATTTACTTGGCTGCAGGTCGTATTAATCTTTTCTTCTAATATTAGTATAAAATTTAACTTTAGTTTTTTTTTTCTACAACCTTTTTATTTATTTATTTTATATTTGTTGACCGGGCTAGTCTAGCTGGATATATTTCCATTTTCAGTAGAGGCCCGGGGAGAAAAACTCCACACAAATTTTAACAAGTAATCAAAAAACAAAACAAAAGAACCAACATCACAGAAGAGAAGATAAATAAAATAGTACCTAACAAAAATTGTTTACACATGAAAAGAAACACATTTCTAGGATAACAATACTAGCTGTAATAACATCAAATACAGGGGACAAAACAGAGAACAAATCGACTTATAATGTTACATAGAACTTAAACTTTATAAAAAAGGAGAAAAAGAAACACTTTAGTGGGAGAGGAGGAAAGGAAGCAGTTTAAGAAAAGTGAAGGTAAAGTTAAATGAAACAGATAGAGATTAAAGCAGGGGGAAAGCAAAAAAAATTTGGAAAGGAGATGGATTGAAACAAGACTCACTAAAAAAGAGAGAAAGAAAGTAGAGTAGTAGAAAAGCGCAGAAAGGGTAAAAGATTAGTCAGGTTTTGTACAGGAACAGAGCCAGCGACTTTGGAAGTAATCTTTGATTTTATGTTTAAAGAGAGGCAATGATGTGATAAGTGTTATATCGCTAGGAAGCAGATTCCAGTTCCTTCCTACAGTATTATTGAATAGAGTGTCACCAGCAGAATTATTGGTCTTTGTTAAAGTAGCCAAAAGTTTACTGGAAGAGCGAAGGGAGTTTAGGTTATTATAAGGGATTAAGAGTTTAGAGAGTATAGGGGTGTTATTGGGTTGGTATAGTATTTTATGGGCAATAGTGAGTTGAGGGATTAACAGAAGGTTTTGGAGTTCTAGCCAGCCTAGTTGTTTCAGGTTGAGGCAGTGGTGAGTTCTAAAAGGGTTACCAGTGGCAAAACAGGCAATGTTGTTGTAGCAAGTAGCCAGTTTGTTAAGGCTGGCTTTCCTAAGGTTGGTAAAAATTGGTGAGGCATAAAAAAGAGTTGACAAAAGGTGGGAGTGGGCAATCTTGGCTCTGGACAATGAGTTTAGGAAAGGTTTAATTCTATATAAGGATCCTATTTTTCCCTTGACTATTTTAATGGTGTTGTTAATATGCTGATCAAAGGAGAGGTTATTGTCAATAGTTATTCCTAAAAGTTTTGTTGTTGGATCAGGTGTGATGAATGTGGCATTATTTGAGGAGATAGTGAAGTCTAAGGGAGTGGACCGTGTGGTAGGAGAGAAAAGGAGAAGTTTAGTTTTTTTGGCATTGAGAAGGAGGTTACGTCTGGTGAACCATGTTTCTACTGTGTTGAAGACATTTTGAGTAATAGATGAAAGTTCATTAGGAGATGAAGCAGAGCAGATAAGAGTCATCTGCATATTGAATGCAGGTTGCTTGAGGGATTGCTGAATGGAGATCATTGATGAACAGGGAGAAGAGGTCCTAGAATAGAGCCCTGAGGTACACCGATGGAAACAGGTACGAATGAGGAAATTTGGTTTTCCCAAAGAACTGCTTGTTGCCTATTGCTGAGGTAGGATCTAAACCATTTAATGGCTAGATTATCAAAGGAGAGGGATATAAGAGTGTTAATTAAAATGGAGTGGTTGACCATATCAAAAGCTTTAGAGAGGTCGATGAAGAGAGCAGAGGAGAGAAGGTTGTTGTTGCGGTTCCTATTGATGGTATCTACAAAGGATAGGAGAGCTGTGGTAGTACTGTGATGTGGTCTAAAACCATGCTGACAGTTTGCTATAATGCTGTTTAGAGAGAGATACTGTAAGAGTTGTTGGTGAATACATTTTTCCATAATTTTTGCTAACTGAGAAAGGAGAGCAATTGGTCTATAGTTGGAGTACTCAATGGAATTCCCACCTTTATGTAATGGGATAATATGGGAGACTTTCCAGATGTCTGGGATGATTCCCTCTTGGATTGTCCTGTTTATAAGTATGGATATTGGGTAAGCAATTACTTTGGCAGCTTTTTGGAGAAAAAGTGAAGGGAGCTTGTCAGCAGAAGGGGTACAAGGCTTCAGTTTATGAATAAGTCTAGAGATGAAAGAGGTAGGAATAGGTTGTAGTTTAAAGTTATTGGAAGAGTCTATTTGGTTTATTGGTGGGCAGGAGTTATTGGTGCTAAGTTGTCTAGCTAGAGATAGAATAGTGTCAGTAAAAAAAGAGTTGAAAGCATTAGCAGTGAGGTGGGGAGTGTCTGGGTCAGCATTAAGAGGGGTGGGAGTTTTGGATGTTCCTGGGGAAAGGAGTCTATTTATAGAAGACCAAAACTGTTTGGGATTATTATGATGAGTTTGTTGAAGTTTACAGTAGATTTTTTTTTTGTCAGTAATTATTGCTTTTTTAGTCGAGTTTCTAAGTTGGCGGAAATGAAGATCATCAAGGGAATTTCTGTGGCTTCTCCATTTGGCCCAGACTTTATTTCTGGAGAGAATTAGCTTTTTGGTTTCATTAGAGAGCCATGGGGCAATATTGGGCTTCATTCTGATGGTGCGCTCGGGAGCATGTTTGTCAAGAGTGGATAAGAAAGTAGTATTAAAGTATAATACTGCATTTTCAAGAGGAAGAGATTTTAAGGGGCTCCAGTTGCATTTGCTGAGTTCAGTTTGAAATAAGTCTATGTTAAAAAGTTTGGTAGAGCGTATTTTTTGAATGTTAGGGAGGTTTAGGAAATCAGTTTTTTCTCTAGTAATATAGGTTAATGAGTGATCACTTATATCATCTGGCAGAGTTCCTACTTTGTAGGCCCGTTTGACTTTGTTTATGAGTATCCAGTCTAAAATACTCTCTTTATTATTAGGCTTGTTGATTCTTGTGGTTGAAGTGATAGTCTGGGTGAAACCGTGTAGGTTTATATGAGAAGGATCATCAGCATTAATAGTATTCCAGTCTGTATTAAAGTCAGCTAGAATTATAGTTTCTTGGGGGTAAGTAGTAGATACCCAGCTAAGAAAGGGTTCTAGTATAGGTATATTGTTTCCTGGTGGTAAGTAGATGCAGATAATGTAAAGGGATTTCTAGGTGTTTATGTGGAGTTTTGTTATGATGGCCTCTACTTTGCAATCCTGGATAGGATAAGTTGGAAGGGTAGAGATAATTAGTTGATTCTTAAAAAGAATTGCTATTCCACCACCTTTACGTTTTGATCGGTCAAGTCTTACTATATTATAGCCTTGGGGTATAATATCAGTATCTTTTGTATCTGGTTTTAGCCAGGTCTCTGAGAGGCAGAGAATGTCAAAAAGAATGGATATTTAGGGGGGCATGCAAATGAGATATTTTGTTGTTTATACTATGAATGTTAAGGTGTCCTATAAGGAGGGTATCATTAATTTTAGGTCTAGTAATTTGAAGAGAGGGATGAGTTGGCCCAGGATTAGGGTGGATGTCTCCATCTTGTAAGGTAGGAAAATTTGGTTTGGTTATTAAATAGCTCTTTAGAAAGATTTGTAGTTTCAATTACTTATCGATGGAATGGACATACTTAAAGTGGGAGAGTCTATGGTATTTAGGTAGAAGAAAGTTGGGGTTAAAAGTAATATTGGAGTGTAACATGGGAGAGGTATGTATGAAAGTTGAGGTGTGTTTGTGAGAGTAGGTGGTCTGGACATAGAGGATTTTCAAAGAAGGTAAGAAGGTATGCTGAGAACAGGATGGTAAGGAGTAGGAGTATAAGTGTAAGCATAATAAGAAAATAGGGAGGCATAATAAGAGAGTATTAGAGTAGGAGTTAAGGAAGGTACTAAAAGTGGATAAGAAGGGGAGAAAGAAAGTAAAACCTATAAGAAAGGGAGGAGTGGAAAAAGGGTCAGTAAGAGGTAGTAAGAGGGTACAAATGAGTAGTGTGAGAGGGGGATAATAGTAGTAAACTAGATAGCTGCGAGGCCAGATTTAATGGTGGAGGGAGAATGGATGGAGAGAGGTAAGAAGGAAAGGGGAGTGGTAAGGGGTATGGTTAACAGTGGAGCGGGAAAGAGTAGGGATAAGATATTGGATGGCAGATGTAGGGGGTGTGTTTAGTGAGCTATAAGGTTAGGACCCCTGGGGGTGGGTGGGAATTGGGGGTAGGGAGGGGAGCGGAGTGAGCCCGCAGGGCGAACGGAGCGGGAAGAAACAACTGAAGGTGAGATATAAAAGGAGACAATCAATAATGCAGGTGAGTAAGGTAAGAGAGGTATATAATGAGAAGAAGAGGTAAAGTAGAGACCAGTGTCCCAGGGAGAAGATTAAAGTTAAGACAGGTTAAATCAGTATTTAAACATACAGTGAAGATGGAGGAGGAACCGGTCTAAGTAAAGAAGGAAAAATAGGCAGGTTACAGGGATACAACTAATCAGAGAGAAAGGGGACAGACAGAGAGTAAGGCTAGGATAGAGGTTAAAGGGGGTAGGAAGACAAAGTACTAGTTTTACAGATAAAAAGGGCTAGTTGAAGCCAAAGGGGACGCAGAGGAAAAAAAAGAGAGAGGAGGGAACCACCTGTTAGCACAGGTAAAAAGAGGGAGAGCAGAGAAAATAAAATAGGAACGAGGAGAGGTGAGAGGGAGAAAAAAATTAAGTAAAAAAAAGCAGGAGAGTTACGGATACAAAGGGGGGAGAGGGGAGGCTAAGGGGGGAGAGGTACTGGCTGCTAGAGACTCGCGCACAGGCAAACTATAAGACCCTTTTAGGAATACCAGACAGGAGCTTATAATACCAACACGTCTATGCCCATAACCTACTTTCTTTTCTTGATAGAGGGTACAGTATAAGACAGGCAGTTTCCGTTACAGGAGGGTTGGCTAGGTTCTTCAAACACCAGGAGGACTTAAGTGAAGACTGGAAACCGTAAGGTTGAGCTGGATAACTTTGGGGGGAAAGGCAGGCAGGTAAAAAGAAGAAAAAAGATCAGAGTTAGCACAGGTATTAGGTTGAAAGTAAAAAAGAAGTTCCAACAATAACAAGCAGTTAAGTAACAAAATATTTACCAATCTAATACATATAATCTACTTGACAGGTGAAAGAAGGTAGCATATTTATAAGCGTTAGTTCGTTACATTAATACGGATACACTACAGTGATGGCAGTACATAAAAAATATGCTGGAGAGTAATTGTATGAGATTTATAAATCAGTTTCTCAGTTATCCTTCATCATTAAAATAAACTCTGTAGTTTCAGTGAAGTCAATAATAAAAAAGTAAGTTAGGGAAAGAAAATGCACTTACTAATACAGTTCTGGTGGGAGGTACATCAGTATTTACAAAAATAGATTGTAAATAAATTTAGCCTAGAGCATGGAGAAATACTGTTGCAGCAAAATGTTAATAAGGTCTTCTGCTTAGACTAAGGGGAATACTGCCTAAAAAATTAAGGCAGGTACAATGGCAGTTAGTAGGATATCAGCTGCAATTAAATAGATACCGTTAGAAAAAAAAAAGGGGTCTTCGGTTTGCTATTTAAAACCCGCCAAGAGATAAGCTGTTAATTTTGCTTAAATCTCCGTTTCTACTACTACAGTGCATAAGCGCAAGTAAGTAGTATGTGGTAATTAACATTATTTAGAGGTTTTAAGAAGCGAGAAGATTAGAGGGTATTTAAAACCCTCCAAGAGATAAGCTGTTAATGTCGCTTAAATCTCCGTTTCTACTACTGCACCGCATAAGCGCAAGTAATTAGTATGGTTCTAAGAAGCGAGAGGATTTAAGGGTAGGTCCAGCTGGGAAAACCACTTCTATAGTGGTTAATAAGGTATCTATATGCAACTCCTGCAATTGCAGGGTTTTGTAATGGTATATGAGTATCGGGAAAGAAGAACGCCAGCTGAGCACGTGGCCAGGCTCAGCAAGGATGGTGCAGTGTCAGGAAACAAGGTAAGCTACAGTACCCAGATACCAGACAAAAATAAAGTGCCAACCATCAAAAGAAGATAACTACTGTTTCAGGATGAGTCGCCACTCTTTCCCGACAGCAACATTACAATTCAGTGAAGCCTTAAAGCAGAAAGCACTTAAAAACACATTATAATTCGCTGTAAAATACAATGAGAACAGAGGGATAGTAACAAGTTAGTTAAAGCCTGTAGTAAGCAACTAGCAAGTGTTTAAGCATGAAGACAATAACACATGGTTATATTATACAGTATAATATAAAGAAAGCAATTGGTTCAAAACTAGAAAGTATGCATCTTAGTGAAATGAAGAAAAAAAAGTCTTTCAACAGCCAAATATACGCACTTCAATACACAGTCTTTCGTTAGGAAAACAAATCTTGAAAAACTCAGAACCAGCACTATAGCGTGGTGTTGATATAGCTAATGCATGTGTTTCACAAAAAAAAAGCAATCTGCAGTCAATAAATTCAGTATATAGGGCATCAATAATCTTCAAGAATTGCACCGCATAAGCGCAAGTAATTAGTATGCAGTATTAACATTATTTTAGAGGTTCTAAGAAGCGAGAGGATTTAAGGGTAGGTCCAGCTGGGAAAACCACTTCTATAGTGGTTAATAAGGTATCTATATACAGTGACTCAAGTAAGTAAACCTACCAGAGCTAGTATGCCAGGGCAGAGCGGACAGCAGCCAGAAACCTACTAGGTGAAAGGCAGTAAATGGGGTGACGCAGTTACAGGAAGGGGTAAAAGTAAACTCTCGGGATGAGAGGCGGGACGAAGGAAAAGGTAGGGGTGGGCAGTCTAGAAGTAGACAAAATAATGTACTGGAAACTAAGGTGGATAAAAGTAGTACAAATATAAGATATAGAAATACCATGAAGTATCGTGACTCAGGTAGAGATAAGGGAAAACAACTGAAGGTGAGATATAAAAGGAGACAATCAATAATGCAGGTGAGTAAGGTAAGAGAGGTATATAATGAGAAGAAGAGGTAAAGTAGAGACCAGTGTCCCATGGAGAAGATTAAAGTTAAGACAGGTTAAATCAGTATTTAAACATACAGTGAAGATGGAGGAGGAACCGGTGTAAGTAAAGAAGGAAAAATGGGCAGGTTACAGGGATACAACTAATCAGAGAGAAAGGGGACAGACAGAGAGTAAGGCTAGGATAGAGGTTAAAGGGGATAGGAAGACAAAGTACTAGTTTTACAGATAAAAAGGGCTAGTTGGAGCCAAAGGGGACAGCAGAGAAAAAAAAAGAGAGAGGAAGGAACCACCTGTTAGATAGCACAGGTAAAAAGAGGGAGAGCAGAGAAAATAAAATAGGACCGTGGAGAGGTGAGAGGGAGAAAACAATTAAGAAAAAAAAAGTATCCAGTCTAAAATACTCTCTTTATTATTAGGCTTGTTGATTCTTGTGGTTGAAGTGATAGTCTGGGTGAAACCGTGTAGGTTTATATGAGAAGAAGGATCATCAGCATTAATAGTATTCCAGTCTATATTAAAGTCAGCTAGAATTATAGTTTCTTGGGGGTAAGTAGTAGATACCCAGCTAAGAAAGGGTTCTAGTATAGGTATATTGTTTCCTGGTGGTAAGTAGATGCAGATAATGTAAAGGGATTTCTAGGTGTTTATGTGGAGTTTTGTTATGATGGCCTCTACTTTGCAATCCTGGATAGGATAAGTTGGAAGGGTAGAGATAATTAGTTGATTCTTAAAAAGAATTGCTATTCCACCACCTTTACGTTTTGATCGGTCAAGTCTTACTATATTATAGCCTTGGGGTATAATATCAGTATCTTTTGTATCTGGTTTTAGCCAGGTCTCTGAGAGGCAGAGAATGTCAAAAGAATGGATATTTAGGGGGGCATGCAAATGAGATATTTTGTTGTTTATACTATGAATGTTAAGGTGTCCTATAAGGAGGGTATCATTAATTTTAGGTATAGTAATTTGAAGAGAGGGATGAGTTGGCCCAGGATTAGGGTGGATGTCTCCATCTTGTAAGGTAGGAAAATTTGGTTTGGTTATTAAATAGCTCTTTAGAAAGATTTGTAGTTTCAATTACTTATCGATGGAATGGACATACTTAAAGTGGGAGAGTCTATGGTATTTAGGTAGAAGAAAGTTGGGGTTAAAAGTAATATTGGAGTGTAACATGGGAGAGGTATGTATGAAAGTTGAGGTGTGTTTGTGAGAGTAGGTGGTCTGGACATAGAGGATTTTCAAAGAAGGTAAGAAGGTATGCTGAGAACAGGATGGTAAGGAGTAGGAGTATAAGTGTAAGCATAATAAGAAAATAGGGAGGCATAATAAGAGAGTATTAGAGTAGGAGTTAAGGAAGGTACTAAAAGTGGATAAGAAGGGGAGAAAGAAAGTAAAACCTATAAGAAAGGGAGGAGTGGAAAAAGAGTCAGTAAGAGGTAGTAAGAGGGTACAAATGAGTAGTGTGAGAGGGGGATAATAGTAGTAAACTAGATAGCTGCGAGGCCAGATTTAATGGTGGAGGGAGAATGGATGGAGAGAGGTAAGAAGGAAAGGGGAGTGGTAAGGGGTATGGTTAACAGTGGAGCGGGAAAGAGTAGGGATAAGATATTGGATGGCAGATGTAGGGGGTGTGTTTAGTGAGCTATAAGGTTAGGACCCCTGGGGGTGTGTGGGAATTGGGGGTAGTGAGGGGAGCGGAGTGAGCCAAGAGGGCTAACGGAGCGGAAGAAACTAACTGAAGGTGAGATATAAAAGGAGACAATCAATAATGCAGGTGAGTAAGGTAAGAGAGGTATATAATGAGAAGAAGAGGTAAAGTAGAGACCAGTGTCCCAGGGAGAAGATTAAAGTTAAGACAGGTTAAATCAGTATTTAAACATACAGTGAAGATGGAGGAGGAACCGGTCTAAGTAAAGAAGGAAAAATAGGCAGGTTACAGGGATACAACTAATCAGAGAGAAAGGGGACAGACAGAGAGTAAGGCTAGGATAGAGGTTAAAGGGGGTAGGAAGACAAAGTACTAGTTTTACAGATAAAAAGGGCTAGTTGAAGCCAAAGGGGACGGCAGAGGGAAAAAAAGAGAGAGGAGGGAACCACCTGTTAGCACAGGTAAAAAGAGGGAGAGCAGAGAAAATAAAATAGGAACGAGGAGAGGTGAGAGGGAGAAAAAAATTAAGTAAAAAAAAGCAGGAGAGTTAAGGATACAAAGGGGGGAGAGGGGAGGCTAAGGGGGGAGAGGTACTGGCTGCTAGAGACTCGCGCACAGGCAAACTATAAGACCCTTTTAGGAATACCAGACAGGAGCTTATAATACCAACACGTCTATGCCCATAACCTACTTTCTTTTCTTGATAGAGGGTACAGTATAAGACAGGCAGTTTCCGTTACAGGAGGGTTGGCTAGGTTCTTCAAACACCAGGAGGACTTAAGTGAAGACTGGAAACCGTAAGGTTGAGCTGGATAACTTTGGGGGGAAAGGCAGGCAGGTAAAAAGAAGAAAAAAGATCAGAGTTAGCACAGGTATTAGGTTGAAAGTAAAAAAGAAGTTCCAACAATAACAAGCAGTTAAGTAACAAAATATTTACCAATCTAATACATATAATCTACTTGACAGGTGAAAGAAGGTAGCATATTTATAAGCGTTAGTTAGATTACATTAATACGGATACACTACAGTGATGGCAGTACATAAAAAATATGCTGGAGAGTAATTGTATGAGATTTATAAATCAGTTTCTCAGTTATCCTTCATCATTAAAATAAACTCTGTAGTTTCAGTGAAGTCAATAATAAAAAGTAAGTTAGGGAAAGAAAATGCACTTACTAATACAGTTCTGGTGGGAGGTACATCAGTATTTACAAAAATAGATTGTAAATAAATTTAGCCTAGAGCATGGAGAAATACTGTTGCAGCAAAATGTTAATAAGGTCTTCTGCTTAGACTAAGGGGAATACTGCCTAAAAATCTAAGGCAGGTACAATGGCAGTTAGTAGGATATCAGCTGCAATTAAATAGATACCGTTAGAAAAAAAAAAGGGGTCTTCGGTTTGCTATTTAAAACCCGCCAAGAGATAAGCTGTTAATTTTGCTTAAATCTCCGTTTCTACTACTACAGTGCATAAGCGCAAGTAAGTAGTATGTGGTAATTAACATTATTTAGAGGTTTTAAGAAGCGAGAAGATTAGAGGGTATTTAAAACCCTCCAAGAGATAAGCTGTTAATGTCGCTTAAATCTCCGTTTCTACTACTGCACCGCATAAGCGCAAGTAATTAGTATGCAGTATTAACATTATTTTAGAGGTTCTAAGAAGCGAGAGGATTTAAGGGTAGGTCCAGCTGGGAAAACCACTTCTATAGTGGTTAATAAGGTATCTATATGCAACTCCTGCAATTGCAGGGTTTTGTAATGGTATATGAGTATCGGGAAAGAAGAACGCCAGCTGAGCACGTGGCCAGGCTCAGCAAGGATGGTGCAGTGTCAGGAAACAAGGTAAGCTACAGTACCCAGATACCAGACAAAAATAAAGTGCCAACCATCAAAAGAAGATAACTACTGTTTCAGGATGAGTCGCCACTCTTTCCCGACAGCAACATTACAATTCAGTGAAGCCTTAAAGCAGAAAGCACTTAAAAACACATTATAATTCGCTGTAAAATACAATGAGAACAGAGGGATAGTAACAAGTTAGTTAAAGCCTGTAGTAAGCAACTAGCAAGTGTTTAAGCATGAAGACAATAACACATGGTTATATTATACAGTATAATATAAAGAAAGCAATTGGTTCAAAACTAGAAAGTATGCATCTTAGTGAAATGAAGAAAAAAGTCTTTCAACAGCCAAATATACGCACTTCAATACACAGTCTTTCGTTAGGAAAACAAATCTTGAAAAACTCAGAACCAGCACTATAGCGTGGTGTTGATATAGCTAATGCATGTGTTTCACAAAAAAAAAGCAATCTGCAGTCAATAAATTCAGTATATAGGGCATCAATAATCTTCAAGAATTGCACCGCATAAGCGCAAGTAATTAGTATGCAGTATTAACATTATTTTAGAGGTTCTAAGAAGCGAGAGGATTTAAGGGTAGGTCCAGCTGGGAAAACCACTTCTATAGTGGTTAATAAGGTATCTATATACAGTGACTCAAGTAAGTAAACCTACCAGAGCTAGTATGCCAGGGCAGAGCGGACAGCAGCCAGAAACCTACTAGGTGAAAGGCAGTAAATGGGGTGACGCAGTTACAGGAAGGGTAAAGTAAACTCTCGGGATGAGGCGGACGAAGGAAAATGTGGGGGTGGGCAGTCTAGAAGTAGACAAAATAATGTACTGGAAACTAAGGTGGATAAAAGTAGTACAAATATAAGATATAGAAATACCATGAAGTATCGTGACTCAGGTAGAGATAAGGAAAACAACTGAAGGTGAGATATAAAGGAGACGATCAATAATGCAGGTGAGTAAGGTAAGAGAGGTATATAATGAGAAGAAGAGGTAAAGTAGAGACCAGTGTCCCATGGAGAAGATTAAAGTTAAGACAGGTTAAATCAGTATTTAAACATACAGTGAAGATGGAGGAGGAACCGGTGTAAGTAAAGAAGGAAAAATGGGCAGGTTACAGGGATACAACTAATCAGAGAGAAAGGGGACAGACAGAGAGTAAGGCTAGGATAGAGGTTAAAGGGGATAGGAAGACAAAGTACTAGTTTTACAGATAAAAAGGGCTAGTTGGAGCCAAAGGGGACAGCAGAGAAAAAAAAAGAGAGAGGAGGGAACCACCTGTTAGATAGCACAGGTAAAAAGAGGGAGAGCAGAGAAAATAAAATAGGACCGTGGAGAGGTGAGAGGGAGAAAACAATTAAGAAAAAAAAAGCAGGAGAGTTAAGGATACAAAGGGGGGAGAGGGGAGGCTAAGAGGGAGAGGTACTGGCTGCTAGAGACTCACGCACAGGCAAACTATAAGACCCTTTTAGGAATACCAGACAGGAGCTTATAATACCAACAAGTCTATGCCCATAACCTACTTTCTTTTCTTGATAGAGGGTACAGTATAAGACAGGCAGTTTCAGTTACAGGAGGGTTGGCCAGGTTCTTCAGACACCAGGAGGACTTAAGTGAAGACTGGAAACAGTAAAGTTGAGCTGGATAATTTCTTTTCTTGATAGAGGGTACAGTATAAGACAGGCAGTTTCAGTTATAGGAGGGTTGGCCAGGTTCTTCAGACACCAGGAGGACTTAAGTGAAGACTGGAAACAGTAAGGTTGAGCTGGATAATTTCTTTTCTTGATAGAGGGTACAGTATAAGACAGGCAGTTTCAATTACAGGAGGGTTGGCCAGGTTCTTCAGACACCAGGAGGACTTAAGTGAAGACTGGAAACAGTAAGGTTGAGCTGGATAATTGTTTCAGTTACAGGAGGGTTGGCGAGGTTCTTCAGACACCAGGAGGACTTAAGTGAAGACTGGAAACAGTAAGGTTGAGCTGGATAACAGAGCTAGTATGCCAGGGCAGAGCGGACAGCAGCCAGAAACCTACTAGGTGAAAGGCAGTAAATCAGTAAACCTTATCTTATATATATATATATATATATATATATATATATATATATATATATATATATATATATATATAGCTTTCTGGTTAGTTAATTCACGGTTTACTCCATAATATTCCCTCAGAAACTTGTTTTTAGTTAGAGAGTCCCCCCCCCCTTTTTTTTTTCTTAGTGGCTAATCTCCCCTCCCTTTCCTGTGTTAATATAGGGGGTAGTGTTTAGCTCTTCTACTTTACTACAGTTTGTAGGCTTGTAGTTTTTGTATATATATATATATATATATATATATATATTTGGCATTAGTATAGAGGTGTGTAGTTATTAATATTGTTAGTTTAGTGCGAGTGTGCGTGTGTTTTTCTGTGTGTTTAAGCACTAGTGGCTTTTCTTCTTTGGTAGCCACTATGTCTAAGGATACCAAAGTCTCAGGTTTTAAGAAGTGTGATTCATGCTGTCAGAAGATGTTGTCACACTTCTTGCATTTATTGCTTGGGTCCCCTACACCTGCAGGACTCCTGCTCGGTCTGTCATGCCTTCAGCCCGAGAGTCCTGCAGGAGCGTAGGAACAAGCTCATCCTGAGAGGCTTACTTAAGCCAGAAGGATCCCCGACCAAGCCTTTGTCGGGTAAATCCTCAAAGCCCGCCAAGCCGTCGGCTCCCTGTTCGGAGCCGTCACCTGGTGGAGCGCCTGCCTCCTCTTCGGCTCCGGCTGGAGCAGACACCTCTGGACCTCAGTCTGCTCCGACCTTAGTGTCGGAACCGTCTTCGAGCCGAAAATGTTCTAGGTCCCCTTCCCTAGAATCGGTTTGTTCGGCTCCGAGGTCACCATTGCTCCAGTCTGAAAAAAGCCATAGGTCCCACTCTTCTCGGTCTTCCAGGCTGTCCAATCATGACTTAGAAAGGGTGGTCAGTAGACTCCTTAAATTGCAGGTCCTGGCCAGAATGTTAACCAGCCCATCTCAACAGACTGTGGCTGTCCCGATATCTTCAGCAGTTCTTCCTCAGACTCCCTTCTTGTGTTCGGAGCCGGAGCTGGTTGGGGCTCGAATCTTGGTAATGTCGCAACTGATGCCACACCTTTCGGCTCCTTCGTCGGCCCCGATCTCTTCTTTGGTTCCGTCCTTGGAGGGATCTGGGCGCCGAGATTCCCTTGTCGGCTCCGAGGGGGCAAGTGGCATCGGACCCTTGTCCAACCCCGTTCTCCCTCTCGAAACCTCGGCGCAGGTGAGCTCGGCCCTGTCATCGGCTCGGTGCCGTCCCTCTCGGTGCCAGCAGGGGTTCTCTTCTCTTCGGAGCGGGGACCTTCTGCTCTGCCTGACAGGGGCACCTTCGAGGTCATGAGGAGTGTGCTGACTCCTGAGTCAGCCCCTCGATCAGCCCCTTCGGCTCCTCCCCCCATGGTGCCTGCATTGGTCTCTGTCCATTTTCCTGACCCCAAGCGTAGAGAGCAAATGCTCCAGGTTGCCCCATTGGGCATATCTTCCTCTTCCGAAGCCTCCCCCGATCCTTTGGAGGAGCCCCTACAGAAGAGAAAATGTAAGAGGAAACATGTCGACTCCCCCGAGTCAGTCACGTCTGATACCGACTTGGAGGATTCGGAAGGGTCCCCAAGATCCCCCTCTGAGGATGTCTCCTTTTCAGACATCCTAGAGATCCTTAAGCAGAGGGGGAACTGGACTACCCTTAACCCTTCGGAGGACAAGTCGGTCTACCTGGACGCGTTTGGTTCTCACCCTTCCACCTCCTGGGTGTCTCCACCTTTCGACCCCCTAATGGAAGTAGTGGCTCGAAAGGCATGGTTAGCCCTGGACAAAGTGGAACCAGCTCCCCGTAGGCCCACTAAATTTATTACAGCCCCACCCAACAAGAAATTCTTGATAAAGGGTGTCCCTGTTGATGCCATGGTGGTTGCAGCAGCCACAAAGAAGGAGCTGGCTGACCCTTCGGTGCCTGTCCATCCACCTAATAAAGAATCTAGGACAATGGACAGGTACGGGAAGCGGATGTTTTCCTTAGTGACTTTTTCTATGCAGTCGCTGAATTATCTGTGCCATTTCACCCGTCTCCAAAGGGATATTCTCATGGAACTGGGTGATATCCTTCAGGATCCATCAGCTCCGGGGGCTCAAGATAAGATTAACCCCCAGCTGGCGACCCTTAATTCTATTGTCAACTCCTCCATGCGGCTCATTTCTTATGCAGCCGATGGGGCGAGTAGGGCCGCAGGTACAGGCGTGGCTTTGAGAAGACATGCCTGGATGTGGTTGTGTAACTTTGCTAACCCCTTTAAGGCGTCCTTCACCAATACCCCCTTCGATGGTTTGGTTCTGTTTGGACCACAGGTGAAAGATATCCTTACCAGGTGTGAGCAGGAAGGCAAGACTCTCTCTGCCGTGGGAGTCCGTTTCTCCACTCCCTCTAGACCATACCCCAAGGGTCAGAAGAGTGGAAAAATGTGGTTTCGGAAACCCCAGGGAGTCGTGCCTGACACACGTGGCGAGTTTCCCTCCAGGGGCAGGGGAGGGAACAATAATAGATGCCGCCCGAGGGGCAGAGGGGGCCCACAAAATCAGGGTAGCAGAGAATCTTTCTCTGACAAACCCTTTCAGCACCCCTATGGGGCTGCCCGACTGTCCGCCTTCGGAGGCAGTCAGGGGAAGATTGTCACTGTACCCAGAAGCCTGGCAACTCCTCACACAAGAGAAATGGGTACGGTCTATCATATCCCAGGGTTACAAGATCCCCTTTGTCCACACCCTGGTACAAACAACCAAGTCCCTTCCAGATGTTCCACCCGGTCTAAGGGAACAAGCAGTGCTAGAAATTTCAAAACTGCTATAAAAGCGGGCCATCCAGCCAGTCCCAGCAGACCAGCAAGGATCCGGAATTTACTCCAAGTTCTTTTTGGTGCCAAAAAAGACAGGGGACTGGAGACCCATTTTGGATCTCAGCAGGCTAAACAAGTCTGTTCAAAGAACAAAGTTTCGCATGGTCACGCTTCAGTCCATTCTACCCTTTTTGGGTCAGGACAATTGGATGTGCTCTATAGACCTTCAGGATGCGTACTACCATATCAAAATGAACAGGCGCTCCAGAAGGTTTCTCCGTTTCCGGCTAGGAGCCAGTCACTATCAATTCAGAGCCCTGCCCTTTGGTCTCACCACAGCCCCCAGGGTGTTCACCAAATGTATGGCAGTGGTTACGGCTCACCTGAGACGGCGAGGATTCCAGGTGTTTCCATATTTTGACAACTGGCTCCTCACTGCTTCCACCAGGCATCAGCTACTAGGAGCCATGGATTATATCATCCAAACTTGCTCCGAGCTAGGTATATCAATAAATTTCAAAAAGTCTGCATTGTCACCGTGTCAGTCTGTAGTGTCTATAGGCGCAAGCTTAAATACAAAAGACCACTCTGCAAGACTTCCTCTCGACAGAATGTCAGACATCCGCCAACACGTGCAGGTCTTACTACAGTGCAACAGGATTCAGGCCAGATTTGTACTAAAGACTTTGGGCCTCATGGCAGCAGCAATCATACTAGTTCCACTGGCTCATTTTCACATGCGGCTTCTTCAGTGGATGCTTTTTACTCAATGGTCCTTTCAACAGCTCCCATTGTCTCACAAGATAATAATCACTCAGTCATGCAAAGACCATCTGGCTTGGTGGATGGTCTACCCTCTTATACTCCAGGGCAGACCATGTGTTCTTCCTCCTCCTGTTGCCACAGTGACCACGGATGCCTCCCTGATCGGGTGGGGGGGGGCATTTTCAGGGCAGGACTGTCCAGGGCACCTGGCAACCTCTAGAGTACCATCTGCACATAAATATCTTGGAAATGAGAGTGGTGCTTTTGGCGTTGCAAGCTCTTCAGGACTCTCTACCCACCAGGACTATTGCAATTCAGACAGACAATATGTCTGTAGTATGGTACATCAACAAGCAGGGCGAAACCAAGTCCTATCCCTTATGTCGAGAAGCACTCGGACTCTGACAGTGGGCAATCTCCTCTCAACGGTTTCTGATAGCAACGCACATCCATGGGAGGTCCAACGTCATAGCGGACAGGCTAAGCAGAGCTATTCTCATGCCTCGCGAGTGGTCTCTCAATCAATCAGTAGCGGACAAAATCTTCCGCAGATGGGGTCAACCTTGCTGTGACCTTTTTGCAACTCCTCTCAACAGCAAGTGCAACAACTTCTTCACTCTCTTCCCCCTTCCCAGGCACTCCCCCAAAGATGCTCTAGTTCACGATTGGCCCCGGGGTCTTCTGTATGCATTCCTGCCTTTTCCCCTTATTCCCAAGCTAATTCAGAAAGCAACTGCATTGAGATCCAGGATGATCCTCATTGCCTCTTACTGGCCTCGACAAATTTGGTTCCCGTTCCTGCATCATCACCTGCTGGAGCAGCTGTGGAATCTGGACCCAGTGCCAGACCTCTTGGTCCATCAGTCGGGTGGGCTGCACCAATCCCTTCATTCTCTCAACCTCACAGCTTGATTGCTCCACTTCCAACCTTAGCCAGGCTTCCGCTAATTTCTCAGCTGGTTTGTGAAATCATACCTTCTTCGCAAAAATTTGCCACCAGGAAGACTTATGCTAGTAAGTGGAAATGTTTCTCTTTCTGGGCAGAGGCTAGGAAGATTGACCCGTTTACAGCCCCTGTCCATCATGTTTTAGATTTTTTAGCAGAGCTCTTTCAAGCTAGTTCCTCCTCTGCCACCATTAGGGTCCAATTAGCTGCTATTGCAAATTTTCATGCTGGCCTGTTAGAAACCAGCATCATGTCCCACAAACTTTGCAAGGCCTTTCTCAAAGGAACCTTGCTGCTTAGGCCCCCGGTCAGAGATCCCCCACCTCCGTGGTACTTGAACTTGATATTGGCTTCCTTGCCCCCCCCCCCCCCCTTTGAACCCATGGCTTCCTGTTCCTTAAAATTGCTGTCTTGAAAGACTCTCTTTTTGGTAGCCATCACATCAGCTAGGAGAGTTTCGGAACTTCAAGCCCTCTGTATTTGTCCTCCTTATCTTGTGTTTCATAAGGACAGAGTTTCACTTAGGCCTAATCCTTCGTTTCTACCCAAGATACCTTCTGAAACAAATCTGAATAAGACTATTGAGATCTGCCTGTCTTTTTTCCTAACTATTTGAACAAAGCTGAACAAAATTTGCACTACTTGGACAGGACTAAGCAAATAAGAAAATCAGACCAACTCTTCTTATCCTATGCCGAGGGCAAGCAAGGACTGCCATTTTCCAAAGTAACCTTATCCAGGTGGTTGTCCTGTATTATTACCTTGATTTATCAGCTCAGACATAAAGAACTCCCTGCTAAACAAACCTAAAGGTCATTCCACCAGAGCTTTAGCTACATCGGTAGCCTTTCAAGCAAGACTACCAATGGAATCTATTTGTGCCGCAGCCACTTGGGCCACTCCTCATACTTTTATTTCGCATTATAAGTTGGATGTGGCCTCTAGGAATAGAGCTGAGCTTGGTTTCACTGTGCTTAAGAGTCTGATCCGATGAGCCACCCAGGACAAAGGGGCTAGGGACGCTGTCCCATCCAGCAAGAATGAAGGCGAGATAGACAACTTAACATTAAGAAGTTATGTACCTACCATAACGTTCCATGTTAATTGTCTTCTTCTCGCCTTCTTTCTTGCGTCCCACCCTCCTTCCCCCTAGCCTGGACAGACCGAGAAGAGTCCTTTTTTGAGGCCTTCTTCCTCTGGACAACTCTGATGTACATTGTGTCCTCCTCTGTCCTTGTACTATAGTTTTTCCTTGTGATTGGACAGGTGTTCTTGAATCTTTCCTTGGTGTTAGCTCTGCCAAACGAGATCTGGGGATCTGACGCCTAGCATTGTGGGATATAGGGAGGGCCTCGAGCCAGTAAATAGCTCTCGAGCTTTAGTAGATTGCCGAGTCGGAGCCGAGGATCGGCTCCGAACCCATCCAGCAAGAGAGAAGGCGAGAAGAAGACAACTAACATGGAACGTTATGGTAGGTACATAACTTCTTATACTTGTTCTTTCCATTTTAAATCTACAATGGTTAATCTTCCCGTTTTTACTAAAGTTACATCTAATATCTTTACTGTATTTCTACAGAATGACTGTTCAAGAACATTTCTCATTTTCCATATTCCAGGTTATCTTTCTTCCCCATAATTTTTGATGTTCTTCATCTCACATTGCTGCAGTCATAACCTGTGGGTAGTCCGCTGTCCTCGGTCGGCCCGAATACCAAAGTGTTAGGCTGGCGTCGGTCATGGTCGCTTAGATCTGACGTCAGTACGCCGTGGTACTAAAGCGCTTGACCGACGTCATATCCTCAGTCTTTCTTGACGCATGGTCCGAAGCAGAAGCAGCGTTTGCAAGTGCCGTTCGGCGTCCTGAAATTTTCGTTTTCTGAGTTTCAGACCGAAACCAAGTTGGGCTAAGTACCCCATTGGGGAATATTTTTGTCTTTTCTTGCCTCAGTTAAATCCGGATGTCAGAAAAAGTGAATAATTGTATTTCTTGTGGAAAACAGATACCTCATAGGGATTACCACTCTCTTTGTATTCCTTGCTTGGGGCCTGAGCACGACGTAGTCGGGTGTCGCTTTTGTGCTAAATTTAATAAGCGCACCATTAAAAGTAGGTTAGATTGTGCTAGGCTTGTCTTCGGTAAGCGGTGTAATTATAATATGCCGTCAGATCCTCTGACGACCGCTACCGCTAAGAAGCGTAAGGAGAAATCGTTAAAATCCAAACAGGATGAGTCGTCCGTTCCGGACGCCGGTTCTTTAGAACCCACAGTGGAATCTGTGGATCCAGCCGAGGTTTCAGTTGAGTCTCAGGGGGAACCTTTAATTTTGCAAGATGTGGCCTCTCAGGAGTCGGGTCAGGCTGAGGGGGCCTCTCAGGTTGCTGTAATCCCTTCTTTACATAAGGTGGTTAGGCCTTCTCCCTCTGTCTCTAAGGTACCTTCCAAGGCCAGGCCTGGTTTGTCTTCCTCTGGCGTCAGTCCTAGTTCTGCAGGTTCTGTACCTAAAAAACACATGCTTAAAATGGCAGAAGATTTGATTTCCTTGATCAGAGGTTCTATGCCCCCTCCAGATAAGAGGCCTAGGGTGGAGCCAGAGGTGGAAGGATTGGAACATTCTTCTGATTATTCAGAGTCTTCGGCTGAAGACATTCAGGATTTTCCCCCTTATTCTGATTCTGACGCAGAGGATTCTAGTCCTTCTGCTTCCCCTCCAGAGGATTTTTTTTTTCAGAAACCCTGCATTCTATGAGGGAGCATTTTAAATGGGAAGGTCAGGATTTCTCAGATTCCCGAAAGAGGCTTAGGGAATTCTTATTTTTACCACAACATAGGCCCTTGGCTATACCTCCTGTTTTGGATGTTGTTCAGGATGTTTTCTCTGAGGCTTCCCTTAATCCAGACTCTTTGCCTCCTGCCCCGGTTAAGCCAGATAGGTATTACAGAGTGCCAGAGGCTCATAAATATTTGTATAAGAGCCCTAGGGCTGACCCAGAAACTATTAGCCAGGGACCTAAGGGTGTCAGGGCTTCTGTTGTAAAGAATCCAGTTCCTATGGATAAAGACTCTAGAGCTTTGGATAGGTGGGGTAAAAAAGTGTATACCTCTTCCACTCTTGCAATGAGGGCTTTGAATTGCCAGTTTCATATGCTGAAGTACCAGAATTTTCTCCTTAGTCAGTTGAAATCTAAGGTAGATGCTTTAGCAGAGGGAATAGAGTGTAAAGAATTACAGGATTTGGTTCATGCCTCTGATCAGGTGGGTAAGCATTTTTTGCATTGATGGCCTTCAAGGATCTACTTCACCCAGGACAAGTGTTGATTCAAACAGACAACACAACTGTCATGTGGTACATCAACAAGCAAGGGGGAACCCATTCGTACCCACTTTGCAGGCAAGCTATGATTTTGTGGGAGACTGCTCTGTTTACACCTCACTCTTCAGGCAAGGTTTCTGCCAGGAGCACAGAACTCCTTAGCGGATGTTTTGAGCAGACAGATGGTGGATCCCCACGAGTGGAAATTGGATCCTCATGTATTTCGACAGTTGACAGTGATTTGGGGGACTCCAGACATAGATCTGTTCGCTTCTCCACTAAATTTCCAGCTGCCAAAGTTTTGCACAAAGATGTTTCATCCAAAAGCTTGGAAAGTGGATGCTCTGTCATTCAGTTGGAACAATCTTCACGTCTATGCCTTTCCTCCTCTGCCTCTCCTTCCCAAGGTGCTCTTGAAGGTCAGACAGGACAAGCCCTCCATGATTCTTATAGCCCCAGATTGGCCACGTCAGCACTGGTACCCTCTGCTGAGGAGTTTAGTACGGGAGCCTCCTTGGCCTTTGCCATCAAGTCCACACCTTTTGTCCCAGGCAGGCAATCATTTCCTCAATGTCAGGATACAGTCCCTGCATCTGACAGCCTGGCATATTCTATTCTAGACCCTGGAGGGTCGCAGCTTCCTCAACAAGTTTTGAATGTTATTTTGGAGGCCAGACGGCCTAGTACAAGGAAGGTTTATGCTGATAAATGGAGGAGATTTTTTCTTTGGAGCAAAGCAAAGTGCTTTGATGTTTCAGTACCTAATTTGAGTGTTTCACTTCAGTATCTTACAGAATTACTAGACAAAGGTTTGTCTTTCAACTCTGTAAAAGTTCATGCTGCAGCCATTTCTGCTCACTATGACTGTGACCCACCATTATTCTCTCATCCTTTGTTTAAACAATTTCTTAGAGGGGCAAAGAACATAAGACCCCCACGTAGAGCTCCTACTCCTTCCTGGGATCTCAATTTTGTGTTGGAGAAACTCACTTTACCTCCTTTTGAACCTGCAGCTACAGCTGAGTTGAAGTTTTTGTCTTGGAAGACAGCTTTTTTGTTGGCCATTACGTCTGCTAGAAGGGTATCTGAATTGCAGGCTCTAATGGCAGTTGAACCCTTCCTAATTTTTCATAAGGATAGGGTATCTTTGCGTACTAACCCTACTTTCATGCCTAAAGTGGTCTCAAATGTGGCCTTGAACCAATCTATTAATTTGCCTACTTTTTATGCTGATCCACAAAATAAAGGGGAAAAGATTTTGCACTCTTTGGATATTCATAGGCAGTTGCGTTATTATTTGAGCAGAACGAAAGGGTTCAGACAGTCTCAACAGTTGTTTGTTTCTTTTGCTTTGGGTTCTCAGGGGAAACCTGTTTCTAAACAAACTATTTCTAAGTGGATTGGCCATTGTATTGCTTTTTGTTATTCTCATCATGGTAAGGAGATTCCGGCTGGAATCAGACCTCATTCCACTAGGGCTACTGCCACTTCTACTGCCTTTTTGAGGGGTGTAGCTACTAAAGATATTTTGGAGGCTGCTACTTGAGTTCAGTGCACACTTTTTCTAAACATTACCATCTCCCTCTTTATTCAAAGTCTAGGGCTGGGTTTGCCACTGCAGTTTTGCAGGGCATGTTAGCAGCTCCCAATGCTTTATGATTTTGCCAACCTCCCTTTAACTTTGCTTTGGGATTCTACCCACAGGTTATGACTGCAGCAATGTGAGATGAAGAACATAGTACAGTTTTGTACCTACCATAAATGTAGATGTTCGAAGATCCACATTGCTGCAGTCCAATTGACCCTCCCTCCTTCCCCACTGTAGTTTGGGGTGGTTGTGTGGTTTGGGTTGTAAATATTGTTTGTACATGGGTGGTTGTATGTTTTTCTGTTTTTTGGCTATGGCCTTTCTTTTTAGGGCCTTCTGACATCTGGGGCAAGAAAGACTGAGGATATGACGTCGGTCATGCGCTTTAGTACCACGGCGTACTGACGTCAGATCTAAGCGACCATGACCGACGCCAGCCTAACACTTTGGTATTCGGGCCGACCGAGGACAGCGGACTACCCACAGGTTATGACTGCAGCAATGTGGATCTTCGGACATCTACATTTATGGTAGGTACAAAACTGTACTTTTTTAATCTTTCTTCTTTTGTTAAAAATTTTTAATATAATTGCATCCACGTCACATGTATTACACCATTCCAAAATTCCTATTATTCTTACTATATTTTTAATACTATTCACATTTACAGGACTCTCAAATTTTCATTTTTCCTTTTCTTCAGATTCATGGTTTTATAAGTTCATAGCTAATTACTCAGCTAGCTTTTTCAGTAGGCCATTCTAAGCCTAGCCTGTTTCCCTCTCAAAGGTGAGAATCAAACACTGTATTTTGTGTCTGTGAGTCAAACACATTAACCATTGTAACAAGCCCTATTCATTCATAGGTTCATAGGTTAGTACTAGGCTAACTGCCCTTGTGGGTCATTTTAAGCCTAGCCAATTACCCCATGTGAGAATTGAACCCTGCACCTTGTGTCTGTAAGGTGAACACCTTAACCATTATGCCAGCCCCTTCCCCCCTTTATTTATTTATATTCGTTTTCATCCATTTCCTTTCTTTTTTCTTTTGTACTTGTACATTTAATTTTTTTCTTTTACCCTTTTACCAATAGAATTTTTTTTTTTACTGCTTCCCAGTTTCACATTCACCCTTTATTTCAGAGCCTTCTTCTATGCCCTCTTTTTTTTTTCCTCATCTAAATTTTTCTTCTATTTCTACTACTACTACAATTTCTTCTTTGTTCATTTTTGTCTTTCTTTTTCCTTATTTTTCATTTTTGCAGTCCATCCATACATGTCCAATTTTGTTACATTTATAACATTTCAGTTCACATTTTTTGCATCGTATCCCATTTCTCAACAAATTTGCCATCTTATTTTATCAGAGTTACTTATAAAATGTCCTTTTCTGTAAAAGAAGAAAAAAAAATATGTTTTGGGTTGTTCCCAGTATTTTACAACACCTCTCTTCCCCTCCACATTTATCATGCTTGGTGTATGTATAATTTGTTTTCTTTCTGTTTTTAATACAATGTTATAGTCCCATCCACTAATACATAATGCCCTCTTGTCATAAACCTTTGCAATGTCCACTGCTACTTTACATAACTGTTTCTATGGTCACCATTCCATTATCTCCTTCTCTGTCCATCTACCTTGCTGTTCCTCTGAACCACCTTGGTGCCTAGCATACCTCTCAGCTGTACAGATTTTTGCAGAATGTCCAGATTTTTACCTCATATTCTTGGTCAGTTTTTCAGAAAATCGTGGTTTTCTGACAAATTAGTGGCAATTCATTAAAGATTGCAGTTAGAAAATAATGACAGACGATTGAGGTTTGGACTTCATAGCTTTCAAAAAAATGAATGCTAATGCAAAACCTGTTTTATCAACTTTCTAAGTTTGTAAGGGCAATATTTAAAAATTGTCCTTATTTTTGGGCCTTTGTCCCACTTTTACTAATGGCTTTGTCCAGATTTCTTGCTGTAAGAGGTTGAGAGGTATGGCATTTAGAACAGAAACAGTAAGTGCTCCTGTAAAATGTGTCCTGCTCACAACAATGATGACTAGAAGTTCCCTGATGCCCTGGCAGCATTTTCCATAGTAGCGTAAGTACTACCTCGGGTCTCCTCTAAAAAGAGGTTACTAGCCTACTGTGATTAACTTTGTCAACAAAGAATAAAGAAATAAAAATAAATGGTGTTTGTTTCAGTAACGTCTGCGCTGAGCACATCTGTACTAGGGCCACCTTGTCATTAGTTCATCAAGCTCTACTGCTTGAAATATGATTGGAAGATTCAAGTTTATTTTGTTAATTCATTGTTATAGGAGTCAGCCTTCTGAAGTATTTCCTTTTAGCATTTCTCCATCTCTGACTTCCAGAGATGTTTAATCTTCACTGCTAAGGATACTTTCCATTGTTAACTACTGCTCCCTGATTCAGATGTAACACTTATAATCACTGTTTAATTTGAATAGTGATAACCTTTTAACTGAACAAATAAAGTAATTAACTGTGACCAAGAAGAAACTGTCCAAATGAATTGCTTGTGGTTTCCTGTATTGACATTGGTCAGGCAAACATCTGTTGCTGAGTGCATTGAAGAGTCATTTAGCGGAGCTGCTTTCAACACCTACTTTAAAGATTGTCCATTGCAAGGATTTTCTTTGTACATACCTTTACCAAGCACTATTTGGATATTCACTCCATAGGTCAAGCTGCCTTGGTCCCTTTTGTGTTAAGAGTATTAAGCCTTTTTACAAAAAGTGTTATGGACTGTTACATGACTTTCAGTCACTTTTTACTGTCAAGTGTGACTTTTTATTTTTGTGGAAAAAAAGTTGTTAAAACTAAGTTTTTCTTTTTAAGTAAGTTTGTGTTAAATTACTTCTGGGACTTGGGTAGGTGTTTTTTTTTTTGTTTGTTTTTTGTTTTTTGTGGAAAAAATACTTTTATACTTGTTTTACCAACTGTTGCTTGTCAGTCTTACCCAGGCTTCAGGTCTCATTTTCAGGTTCACTGTGGAAAGGCTCAACGGGTTCATCAGTTCTTCTTTCTTCCAACCAGAAATAGAAGAGAATTTCCAAACAGTCTTTGTCCCTTTAGCAGGCTACAAATTTGCCTCAGTCATAGAAGGGGTGACTTTACTGTGGCCTTTACTGGTTTCTTAGACCATTCCTCTTGTATCTTGGCTCCCTCTGGTATAGTCAGTTTAGCCACCATGGGGTAGGGGTTTAGTTGCTTCTTCTGCAGTTGTTGGAGTGCCTTTAGCGGCAGGCAAGAGAGAACCACTCTTGTTGGTCTCTGAGCAAGAAGCAGGGAATGCCTCTGTGTAGCCAGACTGGGATACCTGTCCCAAGTGATAACTTGCCTGACGGAAGTCAGTCTACTTCTAAACAAATTCCTGTCAGAAGATGCAGAAAGTTAAACATTTATCAGGCTTAGCTCAGGGTTTAGTTCAGGGTCTTGACCCATCTATTTCTGATGTTACTGGTAACAGAAAAAGCAATTCATCATTTTCTGAATTTTCCCATTATATTAAACAGGAAATAATTTTGAGAGGACAACTTCTGCATTATTTCCTCAGGTCTCTACTTTTGATTCAGAGGAGAGTGTTTCTATGCAACCTGTAACTTGCCTGACAGCTAGGCTGCTGCCCCCAAGAAAACAGATGTATTTTACAAAGCTCTTCAGTTCTACAGCATTTTATTTTCCAGTCCCAGATCTCCAATAATCTTGCCTTTGTGTGAACAAATTCAGCTCATTCTAGCATATTTCAGTGTTTCATGTGCACACAACCCCTTATAATCCAGGTCAGCGATGGTTTAACTGTAATCAAGTGACAGTCATTTGCTTTTACACACAGATTTATTCCCTTTTTCCTCAGATTACCATATTTTGACTTGGCAAACATTGATCACTGTGACATAACTGATTAAAGGACATTCAGGCAACTGCTTTTATAATCTCACCATACCTCTCAACCTGAACGTTCATCATATTGTGTCTTGAAAATTCTGTGTTCCAAGCTGTTACACATCGAAAGTGTTTGGCGCACGCACTTTTTGGAATATTTTTTAACAAATATTTATGATAAAAAATACTGAATAATAATATCATAGTAATTCATCAAAAGAGCCCTTTGTAAGTATGGAGAAACCGTTAATAACCATGCTCTGAGCTTCCTAGTTAGTTAATTAGAAAGTGTTCCTCATTTGCTCTACATTGAGGAGTTCTGCATCTTGAAATGGAAGGATGAGAGCTATGACTCAGACTAATCCCCCAACACGTAGAAATATATACTAACTGATAATTTTTTCTGACAGTTTACTCATCTTAAGCTTAATAAGCTTTATTATGATGAATTATAGAAAATGATCTTTTGTGATTGTAGGTGTGCATTTCACTGTTGATAGTTTATTATCTTTGATCATGAGACAACAGGTTAGTTGCTTTCATTTGCCCGACTTATCCTAGCTCACTTACATTAACTCCATTTTCTGGATACACTTCCAGCATTTAACTGTGATGTAGTAAAGATCATACTGCCTTAAAAGAAAAACTCCGGGCTAGAACTAAAAAAATATGTTTTTTTCAGTCTATCTTTGTTTCCAGACCTATTTTAACACCTAAAATGTACTCCAAGTGCTTTATTTGTAATTTTAGCCTGTTTACCACAACATGGCTACCGATGGGGCTTGATATATCAACGTGATCTACTTCTCCTTCAAGCCTTTCTCTTTCCCATAAAGCATTTCAAGTCTCCTTTCTGTGACTCATGCCAGACATAAGGAAGTAACTGTGAATTCCCATGCCATTGACATATAATGGGAAATCTGTGACTCATTGTCAGTTTGTATTCCTTCTGTGTTAGGCCTGCTTCTTTTCTGTTGCTAATCACCCTCATTTATGTTTAGACCAGAGCTTGCTTTACAGTATAATTTGAAGTTATCTAGCAACAGACAGAGTTGTAGCTAAATTGGATGCCTTTGTTCTAAATGTTCTTTTGTAGTCCAGCATGAATTGACAGTCCCCTCCTCCCACACTACTGCAGAGGTGTGAAAACTGTCACTGCAACTGACAGCTCACAATAGAAAGGAAGGGGGAGTGCCATTTCAAATGTCTTCCCCTCTGCCTGCTGAATCATTTGTTAGGCAGCAGCAGAAAGATTTATGTAAAAAATTTCAAATTAAATTTCGTAAAACAGTTGAGGAAAATTTTTGATTATTTCATTGTGTACACTTTTTTTTATTTCCTCCTTATTTCTAAAAGACATTATTATGTTAACTTATGTTTGTTTTACTATCTCTTTGAAGAACATTAGCCTAGTGACATGTTGTTTTTGTATTTTACATGACATTTTCATCATCTCAACACATTTCGAAGGACTGTAAAACAGTAGATAGCAAACCTGTGTCTATGATGCTGGCACAGTAAAATTATGTACTGAAAACTCACTGTTTTCTATACTCCATGCAGTGAAATTTTTTTTTTTTTTGGGGGGGGCTACTAATTATTTTGTGCATGTATGTATCACTTGCATAATGCATATAACTGATGCATTTGGGAGCTTAATATGATCTTCTCTAATTCAGCTGAAACTATTTAGCAATCCTTTAGTCCTTTATTCATATTAGTAAATTTACTTTGAGGCCCTCCCTGCCTTTCTTTATGCATATTTCAAATCTTACTGCTCCACTGGTCATATATCGAGCTGTTAATTGGCAGTAGACACTACTCAGCCAAACAGTTATTCATATTTTTCACATTACTAATTTGACTTAGGTCTTTTTAAAACAAAAAAAGAGACATGCAGTTTGCAGAAAACACCACGTAAGAGGGTTTACACCCTTCACTCAAATAAGGATTGCAGCATCCAATTTGCAGTTGTACTAACTAAACTTGTCAAGTCAGGCAGTAAGCACACCGGAGTAATACTACTGTCAGTGGCATGAGTACAGAATGACAGTTTTGACTCCATAATTTTCCTGTCTACATTATTACAAGTCACTGTACCAGGCAGTGCTGTGTGCCCTTTTGGCAATATTACACATCTTACTCCAAGTTCTCCTAAATATTGCCACCTGAGATACAAAAGCACATGTCATAGCGCTCTCCCCTTTGTGTAAATGTGTGTAGGCCCTACAAATTACTTAAGGATGCCTAAAATACACAAAATACATGCATCACATCACACAAACCCCTTTGCCATCAAATTGGTGACTGCTGCATAATGTTACACTGTCTCACACTGTGCATCAGACATTAGTACATGTTCACACAAGTTACAGTGTGTCAAGGGTACCAGCCATCATCATCTGCACAAGTGACAGGGAGCACACTGTACAAAGGCTTGGACTATAAACGCTGTTAGGAGGGCATAACTGCAACACAGGATTTTGAACACTGTGATTCCTGAGCCATGTCACCACCCACTTGCAACTCAGGCTCATGTCTAACAATTAATGTCTTCTCAGTGATTGTGCAAGAGTCTCTATGGAAATTAGTTCCTGCTAGTTACATAAGCTCAACGTATTTTTGGTTTACAGTACATACTTCATACATACAACGGCTTTGCTTAGTATGATTTTTGCCTTTATCCCTGTGCATGGCATAATCAGATTCAGTGCCCTGCTGCAACTAACAGACTATCTGTAATACCAAGGTCTCACAAATAAAAATAATGATGCAATTCATCATCTTCTTTCGGCTGTTCCCGTTAGGGTTGCCACAGCATATCACCTGTTTCTATTTCTTCCTGTCCTCTGCATCTTGCTCTGTCACACCAACCACCTGCATGTCCTCTCTCATCACATCCATAAACCTTATCTTAGGCCTTCCTCTTTTCCTGTTACCTGGTAGCTTCATCCTTAGCAACTTTTTCCCAATATACTCAGCATCCCTCCTCAGCACATGTCCAAACCAACGTAATCGTGCCTCTCTGCCTTTGTCTCCAAACCTTCCAACCTGAGCTGACCCTCTAATATACTTATTCCTAATCCTGTCCACCATCGTCACACACAGTGCAAATCTTAACATCTTTAATTCTGCCACATCCAGCTCAAACTCCTGCCTTTTTGTCAATGCCACTGTCTCCAACCCATATAACATAGCTGGTCTCACTACCCTCTTGTAGACCTTCCCTTTCACTCTTACAGGTACTCGTCTATCACAAATCACTCCTGACACTCTTCTCCACCCACTCCATCCTGCCTGTACTCTCTTCTTCACCTCTCTTCCACACTCACCATTACTCTGAACTATTGATCCCAAGTATTTAAACTCATCCACCTTCGCCACCTCTACTCCTTTGCATTCTCACCATTCCTCTATCCTCCCTCTCATTCACACACACATATTCTGTCTAATGATGCAATTACATATATGAAATATTCCTGAACACACAAAACCATGCTCGACCAGCAATAGTGTGCCTCCATTCAGTGTGCCAAAATAAGGATACAAGATTTCCAATTAAATTAACTATGTGCATGAATGTTTGCTATAACACACAGTAAGTCATCAACTGCACGTCCACTAATTAGTAGCATTGACCTACCACTGCCTCTCATTTTAATGTTACAAGCAGTCCGTCCACCAGTCATTGCCCTTCCCTTCCATTAGCACATCAAACATTCTTAATAGTGCCACACCGCCTTGACTTCAAGTCAGCAGACCATAACCATTGGGTTTTCCTTCCCTTACAACATCTAACATAGCTGTGTGTCAGGCACGTCAAGTCACCAGACAATGACCATTGCAACTGTTAAGTGTTTCTATTACACCACCACAGAATGTAATCAACTGACTGCCATTGAACCCTCCCATTCCCTCTCCTTTGCGAGTGCATCATGCAACAGACACAGTTTCAACAACCATCCCTGTCATGGGTCACAGTCTCAATGTCCATCATCCTTGGAACAGCATGCCTCTGCATTGTTCATGTCCAGCAATGTGCAGTGAGCTGAAACCTGCTCCAGCTGGTATTCCTGAATGTTATCACTATACATTTTATCTTCGCACTATAACCACTTTGAATATGGCAACCTAGAACCAATGCCACTCTTACTCCAACATAATTCCTTCACCATAAAGAAAACAATCATGTACCACACACTATCATGACAGTTCCTTTCACTAATGGACAGAACCCACATGGTAAGAGTTGCGGGAGCTAGGTCTAACTCTAAACCGGTTACAAGTGGCATTCCCCAGAGCTCAGTCCTAGGACCCCTCTTGTTTGGCATATACTTCTCAGAGGTACAGGCAAGCACAGGAGGACTATGGCTAACCAAGTTCACAGACTACTGCAAACTAGCGGCTATAATTGACTCTCCAGTTAACACAGACATCCTCCAAAAGGGTCTCACTGAGACAGATACCTGGATGTCAAAACTATGGCCGCAGGCTAAATGCCAAAAAGTGCATAGTCATCCCTTTTGGAAAAAACAAAGTACCCACAAACTACCACATAGGTGGTAGCCCCCTAAATACAGAAGACGTAATAAGGGATCTGGGGATGCAAGTAGATAGTAACCTCTCCTTTGATAATCACATTACCAAAGTGGTTAGAAAATCTTTCTATGTGGCCCACCTAATCACAAAGGGGGTTGCATCTAGATTGAAAGAGATCTTTGGGCCCCTGTATGCATCACTCATCAGACCCATTATAGAGTACAATGCCCCATTTGGTATGTACATTACAAGACACCTGCAACAACTGGAAAGACCACAGAAGTACCTCACCAAGAGGATCACTGGCGTCAAGCAGATGCCCTTTGCAGCTCAACTGAAGAAACTCCAACTGTACTCGGTTGCATACCACCCTCTCGGAGGTGATCTCTGCCTGACAAACAAGGCCATGTCCAACCCAGAATTGATGGACATGCTCCACCTAAAGAAAACCATATCCCCTTGAGCCACATGCTCCAGGGATCTAAACCTCACCACAACAATAAATAGGACATGCTGGAGGGATAGATTCCTGTCCCAGAGACTTCCCATGCTCTGGAACAAGATTCCAAACTACATTAGGCAGAGCTCCTCGCTAACCCTCTTCAAGAGAAAGCTTGACAGAGTGGATGGGAAACAGAAAGTTTACCCCAGGCATCACTTCAATGGCTGTGCTGGACAGAGGCCCAGGGAACAAATCTAAGGGGGTGGCAAAAGCCAACACATTCCGGCTAGGCTTATAAATGCCTTCGGGCAGATAGCCTAGTACCTACCTATGAACATATGAACCTATTAAAAATAAACGTTAATAAGCAAGAGGCTTCCTCTAGGTACATATGAAAATAATAGAAGTTAGAGTGTGAAACTGATAAGTTAACCTGTAAGTGCCAAAAGGAGACTAAGGAAGAAATGAAATTCTAAATGACAAGTTCACATCTGTGTTCATTATAGAATCATACAGCCTAGTCCAAATCCAGGAAGATAACAGGATCAGGATGATCAGATGAAAAATGTAGTAACATGAGATGGGAAGGGAACGGGAATTTGAAGGAGGATAACATAAAGGGACTAGAGGGAATTTTCAGCACAGATCCTAAAACTGACTTCGAAGTTTTTGGATTAACGTCTGAAGGAACTATATATCAGTAATTTTCAGGAATTTGTCAATATATGGGATAGGATGCAAGTAATTGCGGTGCTTATGTACAAAGCTGGCACAATGGGCAACCTAGAACATAAGACCATTGTGTTCAACTTCAGTGGTCAACAAAGCCATGGCAACATTCTTATTCTTAACTATGCATTACTTCTGGTGAAGAATGGACAATTTCTGAGTTTCATTATGCAGTTCACAGTGGCAGACTGTCAAGCTAAGATTTCCTAGCTCGATGACAGGGTCAGTAAGAAATAAGATGGAAGCCACCATTTATGCCAAAAAACATAATTATATCACCAAATTAGAGATAAATATGTATGCAATATTAAAATATAATAAATCAAAATAACGCATATTACAAGAGCTAAAAACAAATTCATTCTGTGTGTAAGCTTCTGAATTGATTCATGTTCCTTAGATTTTGACTCTGGTATTTCGTTCTATGGCTATTACAGATTGAATAACAAAGCATCCTGTCAGTGTATGGCTACCTAAGATGTAGTAACTCTAATCATCTTATTATAGCCAATTTATGTCCGAGTGATGCCTCCAGGTGCATCTGCAGTTAACTACTTATGCCGCTAGGCTTTAGACTAAATGCAATTGGAATTTCCTTAAATAATGATCTGCATGATATAAGGTAAATGCCAGTAATAGCTAAAACAATTTCAAAGGTGTTGAGATTTGTGGTTCCATTGTCGGTGTTGCTGTGTCTCAAGAGAGATTCTGAAAAAATCAGGATGCACCATAAGGAACCTGCATACTTTATCATGACTGGCAACATGTGGACAAATGCCATGTCTGAAATTGATGTTCACCCGGGTGAAATCAAACATGTGGTAGTCACAGGTATGTGCAATTGTACAGACCTTGATGTACCACTCACCCGGCCGAACAATAGGGCCACGATCGGCTGTATGCACACTGCCAACGTGTGTCACATCGCAAACCTACTCAAGTGTCTCACCAGCAGGTAGTGTTATGAGGTGAACGATGAAATGAGCACAGAAATTACAAGCCTATGAGTCTGAGTAGTCTAATATACAAAGCAAAAGACTAAATTCACTGAGAAATGTTCTGTTCAAAGACACTGGACACAAATTGAAGTTTTCTTAGTTAAGAGAGGACTATGTCTACTTAAGTTGTTGTACTTTTTTTCTGAAATGCACTTAGGCAATGCATGCAGGGGAAACGGTGCACACAGTAACACCAACCTGGACCTGGCTAAGACATTTGATACAATATTCCACTCAGGTAAAGCTGACAAAATCAATGACTTGGCCATAAACCGCTACATATCTCACTGGATTGCAAGCTTTCTCACAGACAGGACTCCGGAAATAACGATTGTTGATACCATGTTCACTAAATGACCATTCTCAAGCTAGGTACCTCAGGGCTTCATGTTGAGATCACTCCTATTTGTCGTATACTTCTGAGGCGTAAAGTCTAAGCAAGTTTGCAGATGACTGGATACTTGGGACATATATCAGATTCTCCCATGACACAAACATCTTACAAGCGGGTTTACCACAACTAACTCGTTCCAAAGCCATGTACTATAATTCATTGGCAAGAAGTGCAATATAGTGCTTTTTGGCTAAACTGCTACCCAGGCTAAGTACTCCTTGACTAAGAAATCCCTAACAGATGACACAATATCCAAGGATCTGGGAACGTATATAGATAATAACATGGCCTTTGATCAGCCTGCGTCCACAACAGTAGGACAATCACCCTATGTCGCCCAACTTAGAAGTTAGGGCATGGCATCCATGTCAAATGAAGTCATAGTCGCACCATTTTTTGACCTTATTAGACCGATCTTTAAGTATAATGCCCACTTTCACATGTACCTGATCAGACTTATGCAACAGTTGGAATGCCCCCAAAGGGTGACATGAATAAGACATGTTGGTGAGATAGATGTGTGTCTCAGTATCTCCATGCTCTGTAACAGGATGCCCCTCGATGCGAAGCAGTCTCTCTCCAACCTAACACCACTCTTAAGTATTCATCTGTGGTACCACCTTTATCTTTTATCCAATCGGTGGATACTTTGTTATAAGAAAAGAGCAGTCTGGGTCTAAACTGTCTGCAAACACAAACAGCTAAAGTTAACTTTGATTGTGTCTACCGGTATGAGCGAGTATTCATTATCCCCTGGAGACCACTCTGTTTTGGCTTGTAAGCAGCCCTCCCACCCCGCACACACACACACTCATCTTACATACTACCAAAACTCCATCATTCCCCCACTCAACCACTACCACTGTACTACTACTCACACCATCACTCCTGTCTCACCCTCACTCAGCTCGCCTCCCACCAATTCAAGAACCATCCCTATGCACCTCACACATATTATATCAAATAAATTACTCAAACAAAAAGCATCCCTACAACTCAACATAGTAACCCTCCCACCATACCCATTACCCACAAAGCACGTATCATAAAATTTCCCTAGTAAACAAACACATTCAAAAACTGAGAAAACTAATAACCTCATGCATATCAAAACTAGCCCTAAGTGTAGACATCCACCCCAACACTGGATCCACCATCTCCAACAACACTGCTCATAATCAGACTAGAAACCACAATTTCTCCCAAATCACAGCCAATAGAAAGCCAAGTGACTCCCTTCTACTAAGAATAAAAATTAGAAGTATATCCAACAAGGTCCATAAACTCCATGCCACCTTGTACTTGTACTCCCCAGATATAGTCGTCCTGACAGAAACCTGGCTAAAACCTCACATTAACAGTGAGCAAATCCTCCCTACCGGTTACGGCATACTGACAGTAGACTGGCAAAACAAGAAAGGAGGCGCTGTAGCTATAATATTTTAAACAGCATCTAAACATCCAGATCTTAAATTCATCAGCTCCACAAATAGGCAATGAAGAAATAATATATACCAATCTCAAAATAAACGAAAACAAAACCGTCAACGTAATTGTATGCTACTTCCCACCTGGCCAAAACATCACTCCACTAGAAAAACTCCTCAGCTGGCCTTCCCACCATCTCCCACAAGAAACTATAATTTTAGGTGATTTCAATATTGACTGGCAATCCTGTTCTGGCAATCAGCCAACCCATCACGTCAACCTTCATAGCTTCACCCAACTAGTCCAGTCACCAACCAGGATAAATAAAAACTCCAACAAGCACACTAACCTGGATTGGGTACTAGTCAGTAAGAGCCCCCAGTCATATATAACAGACAGCTTAACAGATAGCCTCAGTGATCACTCCACAACATTCCTACTCAAAAAATACCTATACCAATCTAAACCTGTCATCTACCATAATTTATGTCAAAAAATAAACTTTAACCCACTCACATTCTTCTCATCCCTCAAAGAATGTAACTGGCATCTTCTGAAGTACCTCAGTCTTGATGACGCAGTGGAATTTTTTAATACTACCTTCCTGAGGCTCCGTAATTACCATGCCCACATAATACTTATAGGTAAGATTATGCCATCCACGTTCAAGGAAGATATAGTTCCACTCTTTTCGGCCCTTATGGCCATCATGGAGTACAATGCCCCGTGTGGCATGTATCTGAGCAGACACTTGCAACCATTGGAATACCCACAAACATTTCTCACCAGGAGAATTCAGAGCATGAATGCTCTGTCCTACACTGATCGCCTAAAGGCTCTGTTACTGTATTCAGTCCCCTGCAGACTGCTGATAGGGGATCTTTGCCTGACTTACAGGGCTTCATCAGACTCATCCCTGATGGATCTGTTGTAAATGGGCAAAACAGACAGCACCAAAACACTAGATCAAGGAATCAGAACTTCACTTGTGACATAAGCAGGACAAGCTGGAAAGATAGATATGTGTCCCAAGGGATCCTCACGCTATAGAATAGGCTTCTCATCCATGTAAAACTGACCCTGTCCAAGTGAAATCTTGACAATTGGATGGGAAATCATAAATTTACGCCCCATTCTCACCCGCATGTCCCTTATGGACAGTGACTGTCAATAAGAAAAGTATTATCCTAACACCCGCCCCACAAATCCTTAGTTAACTCCCTACTAACATGCCCCACCCCCCAGTATGGATGTCCATGACACTCGGGACCCAAATGGTTAGTGGTGAGCAGCTCGGCTTGTATGGGCCCTAGTGGTCGTTAACCTAGTACCAACCTACGAACCTGAGTTACTTGATAGATACTAAACTGAGTCACAATTACAACCCAGAAATTTCAGGTGAGTGGCTATATCTCCAGTTCTGACACCAGTGGAGTACCACAGAGCATTCCCCATGTCTAGTTACAGACAGCAACCCACTACCACTAGTATCAGAACTGAGGTACCTAGGGATCTTTTTCTTACCAACAGTACAGACTACAGGAGCAACATATGTTAAAATAGCAAAGATAGTCAGCAGAGAGGGATAGACTAAGGCAGCCTGAACTGTGTGCAGACCTCCTCAATCTGGATGTTGAAAAATCTCTTAAATGTGGAGCCCCATCAGTTTTGGATTTGTCAAAAGAAAGCCCTTTAATGTTTCCTCAACAAATAAAATCTCTGGTTTCAGTACCCCCGGATATTCTGATAGAGTAAAAAAATCTGTTCCTCTACAAAGCATCCTACAAATCCCTGACAGGGTCATGTCCACAATAGTTATCATGCTATGAATGACCTAGCACTCTAAGAACACCTTCATCACAATGAAACTAGTTGTGAACCTGCACTTATTACATCCACGGTTCCAGATGGCATGTCAAGTACCTTACCCGGTGCATTCCACATTTGTAAAATAGAATGACTTTACATATCAAGCAAACAGTATGTACTTTGCAACCTTTAAAACCAATGTGGATAACTATAAGAATTCAGGACAAAATTTCAGTCCTTGTACCTCTTTACTCTCCCTTCTTCACTTACTTCCTTACTTCCATTAAATTATGTTCCATGACTTTCTCTCTAAATATACCATAACCATGTTTTTCCCTTACTTCATATTGCAATTCCTGTTTGTAATAGACTAACTTACCTATACTTTCTCTACAAACTGTCTAAAATTTCTCTAAATATTAAATGACTGTCATATAACCTGTATTGATTCTTAATCAATGTTTTTATTTTATCACTAATTTATTGTAATTATTTAAACTGCAGATGTTTTTGTTTTATCTTTGAAGATTATATTTTCCAGCAGGGAAAACTACTAATGGGAGTCTGGGTATGTTACGTACTGCCTGGTATGATACAACAAACAAACAAAAAAATGTATTAGGTCAGATGTGCTTCATAACACATTTTTTCAGCCAGTTTAGGTCAAAATCATTTCATCACAAATCATCCTCATACCCAAATTTGTCTCAGCAAAGGCCACAGCTGTATTAAACAATCTCATTAAATGACAAAGAAGAACATTCACAAGTTGGAGATATTTAAATATGTGCAAACTGGTCTCTGTAAATACAAAGACAAGCTGTTAGCACATCATTTGAGCTTGCATCTACCATCACCACTAGTTACAACACAACACAAAAAGGCAGTCAGAGGTGGGGGGGATTCACAGCTGAGTTTCTCTGAAGGTACAAAATGTCTTTAGTAACCCTCATCCATCTTGTTACTGAAGCCTTGCTAATAAATATTTAATTATGTGCGTGTGTGTGTGTGTATACGCATGTATGTATGTATCAATGTATTTAATTTTTTGAAACTAAAAAGTAATTCACTTTCAGTCATAAACCATAAAGGTCCAATACACAAGCCCACACTTACTTACCTCTCGTCCCGCTTGAATTTGGGGGAACACCTCTAATTTGTTCTCAAACTTTTGTTCCATCCATTCTAAATTCTGAAGTTATTTTGAGATAACAGCACCAGTAAAAGTATCTAATATGGAGGGTTTTCCCTAATTATTTTTGTCTATAACTCTGGGGCAAAATATTGAAAGATATGACACGCAACATACACACACACAAACACAGTGTTGTTAACACATATGCAGCTATTTACCACATTAGAGGAGTAGGCCACCTTTTTCCTATTTTAAGGCTTTTTACATAACAAAATCATGTTTATTACGGTTCTTTGCAAAAACTGTTTACAAATAAACAAATTAGTACACTCAGAAAACAAAATGAGAAAACACACACACACACACACACACACACACACACAAAAATAATAATCATCACCACCATAAAGAATGTCACAAATAAAGATCCTCACATGCCTGTTCCCCAGCCCTAAAGGCCCAATTGCTCCTTATACCTGCATTCCACTTCCCCTCCCATTCTAGATCATTCCCTAAACCTAAATTGCCTTGCACCTCATGCTCTCTGTGGTTCAGTAAACCTAAAATTCCCATCCCCCCTAACCATAGCATTCTCATCACTTCTTAAACCTAAAATTCCCTTCCCACTCTGGTCTATGATCTGTCTTTAAACTTGGAATCCCTATCCCCAACCACAAAATACTCATCGGTTTGTAAAACATAAACCCCCCCCCCCGTAACCCTAACATTTCTATTGCTCCCTAAACCTAAAATCCCCATCCTACTCCATAACATTGTAGCCCCTACTTCACTCCTTTTTCCCCTACCTAAATCTAAAACACCTTCCCATCTCCCTTAAATCTACTTATGTGGTCTACGCCAAACACTTGCTTGCATCCGATTCGTAGGAAGAGAGCAGATGGTGCAGCAGCTGTGTTGAACTCGCATTCAAGTTTGAGCATGAGCAGATGATCAGATGGGTTTACAGCCATTTGAGTCCCTGTCTGCATGTTTCTGACATTCAAGCAGCTGGAACACCCAGTATACCAGACGTGTTCAATGAACCACTTCATATGCTATGAACAAAGTGATTAGCAATTGGCCACAATACAGAATGCCACTATCATGAACTACAGTAACATCATATACGGTTTTAATCTTGTTATGAATTACTACTAATATTATGAAATGCTTGGCAATAGGAATGTGACAATAGGCATATCTTAGAGCCAGCTTTACCATGAAAGGTAGTAGAGGGAATAGTGGTACAAGATAGTGAAGGATAACATATTGAACTTCAAAGTGTAAACAAAAGGGTTTAGACCAGAAAGATCTAGCACTCGTTCAAGGATCCTTTTGGTTTGAAATCTAGGGTGAATTTACGATTCTCCATCCATTAATCCAAACTCTGTTTGAAAAGGGTCATGGAAGGGCTCTGTTTTACATGAATAGGAAGCCTGATTCAGAGAAGGGGTATTCTCTGAGACACATCTGTCTCTCCCACATATTTTGCTCATTTCGCAGATCAGGCTTAGATCCCTAGATTGGGTGACCCTTGTGCAGTTTGTTTTGTGAATGTGTAACAGTTCCATCAGGGATGGATTTGTGGACACCTTCTGTTTTAAACATAGATAACCCCTTAACAGTTGGCACCACAATAGGATAGTGTAATAGATATCCACATTAAGGAGAAACCAGTGGAACAGGAAGCAATTGGTCAGGTGCCATATGAAGATAATTTGGAGCCTTCCACAGCAAACTAGTATAAATATTCACTTGAAGCTAGACAGCAGGGAAAGGAACATGAAACTCTGATGCAGTCAATGTTGAGGCGAGATGGGCCAGTGAGTTCCCATATGATAGATCAGTGGACAGCACAGGATGATATTCATGAGAATGTGTCACAGGAAGATGGTATACAACCTTCTATAGAATGCCCGCAGGAACTGGAAAACAAGGGATGTGCCTTTAGTTTAGAAAAAAAATGAGGTAAGAGAAGAATTGCTTGATTTAATAGACATAGACAGATATATCAAGATCAATAAAAGAAATAGACTGCAAAAGATTAATAAAACCCTAAAAGGCAGAAGTCATAGGTTCATAGGTTAGTACTAAGCTAACTGCCCTTGTGAGCCATTTTAAGCTTAGCCAATTATCCCTTGTGAGACTTAAACCCTGCACCTTGTGTTTGTAAGGCAAACACTGTAACCATTAGGCCACCCTCCCAAGTCGGATAAAACAAATGAACACAGTAATTAGGACTGTTCATAGAGATCCATGCGATGCAACAGAAGTAAACAGGATATGTTACTGTGCAGCTAAATTAATAACTAATAAAAGTTCTACCACAAGAACACAGGGTAGTGAGGGAAAGGAAGGACTACGAAAATAAAATTGCCAAAGATTCCGAAGACAACCAGAAGGCATTCTATAGTTATGTCAAGAATCTAAAATGGCAATGCTCAGATCTGCTCTGAGCTACAACAGAATGGCATTAAATATACTGATCCCAAGGATATTGCCAATATCCTGGCAGATCGATTCAGTGCAAAATTCACCCCCCTCTCACCTCCTAAAGGGCCTATCTCAATACAGAAAGATTGCCAAATTCCGGTAATAACTGCCACACAGGTAATAAATGCACTCTACAAAGCTAAGAGTACAGCATCCATGGGACCACATGACATCCCAGGCTGTGTACTACATGAACTACAAAATGAATTGGCACCTCACCTAAGTGTCATGCTTAATCATAGCCTCACCTCAGGCTTCGTGCCCACTGAGTGGCACACAGCTGCAGTTATCCCACTCCGCAAGGGGGTATCCACATTAGATCCTGGGAACTACCGCCCCATCAGTCTGACGAGCATAATCTGCAAGGCCATGGAATGTATTATCATGGAACTTATAAACAAAGACATTGGCAACCTTCAAACACTGGACCACATGCAGTTTGGGGTCGTGAAGGGCTGATCTTGTCTCCTGAACCTGACTGACTTCTTCGAATCAGTCTCCAGAGCAGTGGACAAGGGTACGGTGGGCCACACAGCCTATCTGGACCTCGCCAACGCCTTTTACAATATCCCCCACTCTGGAATCATAGATAAACTTACAAAGCTGGGCATTAATCCCTATGTCACTCGATGGGTTGCCAACTGGCTTACTGACAGAACCCACACTGTAAGAGTAGCCAACTCCAAATCCAGCTCCAGACAAGTGGAGTACCTCAGGGTTCAGTCCTGGGACTGCTCTTGTTTGGCATCTGCTTCTCTGAAGTACAGGCCATCCGAAAGTGTGATGAGACTTAGGGACACAGGTGGACAGTGGTCTCACCTTCGATAACCACATCGCCACAATGGTCAGGAAATCCTTCTATGTAGCACACCCCATCCCTAGGGGCTTTTCGTCCAGAAAAAAGGAGGTCATTGTCCCACTGTACTCATCCCTCATTAGACCCATTATAGAATACCATGCTCCATTTGGTATGCACCTCTCAAGACATCTGCAACAACTGGAAAGGCCACAGAAATACCTCATTAAAAGAATCACAGGCCTAAAGCAGACGCCCTATGTTGACCATCTAAAAAAACTCCACCTATACTCTGTTGCATATCGTCTACTCAGAGGCAGGGGTCCAGGGAAGTAAATACTGTGGGAAGAAATAGCCAGGGAAATGTTATTGCTAGGCCGATATAGGGCCGATATAGAGATAGGGCCGATAGCCTAGTACCAACCTATGAACCCGTGAAGGGGAAAATCAGATGCCATTGTGGAAATATTGAATAGAGAAAATTATAAAGCAGTTAAGACAAGAAATGTCACTGTTAGAAGACTATAGAAGAGGGAATAGATCAATAAAAATGCTAAGAAAGATAGATGCGATAAAAGCAATGTGCAATATTAGAACAGACCAGGATCTATTGTGTACTATCACAAATAAACTAAAAATTTCAGCACAGGTGGAAAAACTTAGAAGGCACAAAGATAAATATAAAGGAAAAGTGCAAAATAAGCAATTTGATGGCTCAAAAAGGTTTTATAGAGAACTGGGCTAAAAAAAACTTCAGCTGTACTCAGTCACATACCGGCTACTCAGAGGTGATCTCTGCATGACATACAAGGCTATGCCAAACCCCGAATTGCTGGAAATGCTCCACCCAAGGAAAACACTATCTACCCGAGCTACACGAATGCAGGGAGGACATGCAGACTCTACTCAGAAGGAACCCCAGTTGAATTGAACCGGAGAACCTCTTGTTGTGAGGTGACAACACAAACCACTGCTCCCGTTTTATCATCATAGGGAATGGGTAGCCAGGCTATGGCCTATAACTATGCATTGCCCTTAGCAAATGATCTCCGTTCTGAATCAGTAGTCTCTAGCTGCATGTTACTATGAGTTAGAAGTGAAATCCGTTGACTGAGACTGCTGTGAATTGTATAGCTGTGGATATTCAGATGCAGTTCTCTTTGCAAGCATTTTTTTTTAATTTTGGTAGAAAGCCAAATGAAACTATGGACAGTGGTAACAACAGATGCTGATCACAGCAGAGCATACATTATTTTAACATTTTACCACAATCAACATAGGGGTTCGTATATACCTCTCAACTTGTATGCTCAAGAATTATGGATTTTTCCAAAAATAATGGAGGAAGATATCTGGGGCAATTTTAAATACTACTCTAATTCACTTAAAACGTTTAACAGAACAACAGGTTTTGCATCAGTCTGCATTTCCAAAAAAAAAAGTATAAAACTCTAATGTCTACAAGTATTGACTTGCCTGTAATCCGCAGTGATTTACCAGGAAATGAGGGGTAGGGCAGGAAAATATGAGCCAAAGTCCAAACATCATGCAAAATCCAGGGCAACTGAGAGGTATGGTTCCCTACATACTTCTCATCTTCTTTGCTAAAGAATTCTGGACATAGCCAAAAATAACAGGGACAAAAATCTGGTATATTTTTTTTAATATTACTCTAATTCAATTAAAAAGATAACAGAACAACAAGCTTTGCAGCAACGTTTATTTTCTGAGCAATAAGAAATATGAAACGCTAATGCCGAGCATTATTGCCATGCTTGTAATTCTCACTGATTTACCATAAAACTTGGTACAGGGAAAAATGTGAAGTAAAACTCACAAGAGAATCTGCAAAACCAGCTACAGGTGAGCAGTATAGTTTCATGCATATCTCTGAATGTCTTTGCTCAAGATTTCTTGAAATACCTTGTAATGCTTGTAATTCTCACTGATTTACCATAAAACTTGGTACAGGGAAAAATGTGAAGTAAAACTCACAAGAGAATCTGCAAAACCAGCTACAGGTGAGCGGTATAGTTTCCTGCATATCTCTGAATGTCTTTGCTCAAGATTTCTTGAAATACCAAAAAGTAACGGGGGAGGGGCAAAATCGGGGATTTTTGTTAAATATTACTCTTGTCACCTAAAAATAATTACAGTTAATGGAATAACAGATTTTGCATAATCGTACAGTTTCTGAAGAATAAGAGGTAGAAAACTCTAATGTCCTGTGCTACTGACTTTTCTGAATTCCTCAGGGATTAAGCGACAGGACAAAATGTGAGAACAAATCTGGCATGTCAGTAATATTTGCGAAAAATACTTCTACATAACTACTGAGTTATGCACAAATGCATGCACAAAGGTGTCCACCTGCAGAGACAAACAGATGCACACATTTGTATGCAGTCATACACACACTCAAGCACTTGCATGCATGTACTGCTATGCACTCACATGCACGCACGTATGTGAATTATGTTAAAAATGTTGGCAAAACACATACCTCTCATTTTCTTAGAGCAGGAAATCTGGACAAAGCCATAAATAATGGTGGGACAAAGGCCCAGAAATAGGGATTTTTTTTTTAATTATTGCTCATACAAATTTAGAAAGTTAAGAGAATAACAGGTTTTATATTAGCATAATTTTTTGAAGGTTATAAAGCCTGAAACTCCAAATGTCTGTCATTATCTGATGACTTCAACCCTCAATGATTTTACTAACAATATGCCAGAAAACCATAATTCTATTTGAAACAGACCAAAAATATGGGACAAAAATCTGGGTGTTCTGTGAAAATCTGTACAGCTGAGAGGTATGAATAAATGTACAAAGTTGAAGCTGCCAAGCTGTACTCTGCTACAGTTAAATACATTTGCTGTTGGGAAATAATTTTGGTTTATTTTTAAATGCAAGTTAAAAATGCCAGGAACTTGGCTTATTCTGCACAGTGTTGTTTATTTTCCTGTCATAAGAACTGTAGTAAGCTGTATAGTGTACTTTATTAGCCTGCAATATCGCAATTGCAGTAACGTTTTTTTTACATGCGTCTTTTCTTTTTTTCCCCCCTTTACAATCATGCAGTGTAGTTTTGCATGATTGTAAAGGGTAAACAATTTAGTTTTGCTTGATTGTAAAGGGGGGAAACAGAAAAGGCACACGTAAAAAAAACATTACCGCAGTTGCGATATCTCATTACTGGCAGTAGGCTAACAGAGTATGAGCACAGTAGAGTTTTACATGAAGAGAGATTACATTACTTTTAGGAGGAATGAAAATAAGTAAATAACACTTTAGGAAATCCGATGTACAAGTCTTATGGAACATTATGACTGCAAAGCAAAAGCTTAGCTCTTACAGGGACCTAAAACAAGACTGTAATCTCTGGATATGCAGTTGTAGGCGGGAATGTTTATCACAAAAAAACAAAACAAAAAAAAGCAGGGACTCCAAAGTAATAAGCTGATCAATACACTGTCAGCGATCGGCTTTTTACATTTACCTTTGCACCCCCCTGTTACCATCAATTAAGGAAAAGAAAGGGGAAAAAAAAAAGATGTTCTTCTTGCTGGCACCCTAAGTAGATTGCCAGATACATTACACACAGCCCCATCTCTCATACGCACAGACACGTGGACATTCGGCTTTCACTCACTCACTCACACACACACACACACACACACACACACACACAAATTCTCTCACTCACACACACACAAACACAAATTCTCTCATGCATTGCTAACTCTCTCTCACACACAAGTATGCACAGCTCTTTTTCAGGCACACTCATTCATTCAGAGTTCTGCATTCAGAAAAACACACACACACCGGTTTCACGGACACAACCCGCTTAGCATGCACACAGAAAGACATACTGCTTTCAGGCACGCATTCACTCGCACACATGCCGGCAGAAATACTTCTCAAGCACATACATGCACACACTCCAACAGGATAGTTGGAGACCAATGAACTGGATCACAAAAATTATACATAGATCAAATTAAATTTGCAGCAACATGATAATGCAGAAGTAGAGAAGCGCAGAGTTGTGGGACGGTCTAACTTACCCAAACAAATTTCGGACATTCTGTGTGTGTTCAACGGACTTTGCCTGCTGTGCTGTCAGAATGGTGATGTCACAGTGTGGGAGGATCAGGATGAGAGAAGACTACTGATTTGACTGTGTCGAAGGTACGTCAGGAAGGTAGGGACCAACTCCACCAGAAAGAATGCGATAACAAAGGATGGGGGATGGGCTTTCCTGCCCTATGTTACAGAAAGGCAGAATTGTAGTACTGACAAACTGCTTTTTGTGTTCTGCTAACTAATGGTGCCTGGGATGCGTTTACAGGGAAAGATAAAGGCTCGTGGTTGAGTTAAACTGTAGTTGAGCCCGGAGTTTTCCTTTAAGTAATCTTAAGTAATTCATTCAGCTCATTTTTTACACAGGCACACTCGCACACAATACAGTGGATATAAAAAGTGTACACACCCCTGTTAAAATGCTAGGTTTTTGCGATATAAAAAAATGAGACCACAATAAGTCATTTCCAAACTTTTCCCACCTTTAATGTGACCTATAACCTGTACAATTCAATTGAAAAATAAGCATCTGTTAGGGGAAAAAATATAAAAAGTAAAAACTTACAATAAGCTGGTTGCATAAGTGTGCACACCCTTAAACTAATACTTTGTTGAAGTGTGTTTTGATTTAGGCACAGCCCCCTACAAAAGCGAGTTTGACGAATGGCATTTTCAATGTGAAAGCCGTTCACTGAACTGACTTTTCGTGGTTCTAATATAGAACCTATGTGTGTGTCTATATATATATATATATATATATATATATATATATATATATATATATATATATGTATATATGTATATGTATGTTTACTATCAAAAGCACGAAAATCACTTATGCGAACAGTGATTTCCATGACAAATAACGTTGACTCATACATATTAAGTAGGTTGTGTGGTCGATGCAACAAAGTCGACCAATTCTGTCGATCATAGTTTCTAAATCCCCCATTCACAGCAATGCTGTGAATCCCTGCACTGTGTACATCGTTCTAAACTGATGTACACATGAATGTTGACATTCCGACTGTCGCTCCTACATTAGTCGAGGAGGTGGCTGTTGGACATGTCAGCGTCGACCTTTTGACTGTAAACCATGTGTGTATGTATATATGGATCTACATTGAATGATCGAAATTACATAGGTGCCGGAAGCTGTTATAAAGACTGGGGGGGGGGTTGGAGGGTGACAGAGGCACTTAGTGTAGTAAAAAGGGTAATTTTTTTATAACTATTTCTACAACAACATAGGTTCACTTGGAGGACATTTTAATCTTAGCCAATTCCCTTCTGGTGCTTGAATTAACATTTTCTGATGGGTCTTGGCTATCCCCATGGCTGATAATTGTATATTAGCCCAAGTGAGAACAGCTGTGATCATACCATAGATAATTTGAGGGGGGCCATGTAAGGGATGCAGCATTTAGGAACTGCCTCTATCCATTAGTGGCATGAAGGGAAATCCTGGAGTACATTTTTATTACCCATTCTTGGATTCACGTTGCATTTGAATATGGATGGATGAGCTTTGCTTTATTTTTATGGATAGTCTGTTCCGGAACAGTGGTAGCCTCTGTGATATATATCCATCTCTCCACAACATTCATTTTAGATGCCTAGACTGAGTATTCCTGATGCCATTTTACTTGCTGATGGTCATTAGGTCCATATGTATTCTGTCGGAAGATGCTTTGTATGCCAGACATGTCAACTCTAAGCACTCTGTAGGATACTGAGTGTAGTAATAAATCTTTGAGGTGGTCCATGCAAGACCTATTGTTTAGGACTTGTATCCTTTTAGTAAGGTATCTCTGAAGGTATTCCAATGGTATTCCAATTGTTGCATGGGACTGGACAGATACATGCCAAAGTGGGCATTTTTACAAAATGATTGACATAATGAGAGCTTTGTAAAGGGGGACAACAACATCTCTAGATCTAGTCACAATCAATTTATTTGTAAACTGTGCAATGTAGAAAGGCTTTCTTAGGACTCTGGGCACATGTTGGTCAAAAGTTAGGTCACTGTACACACAAGTTTCCAAATGCCAAACAATTGGATCAGTTCTCAGAGGGCATTGTCATGATTTTGACACCAGTTATTATTTGGGACAAACCTTCCTGCATGATGGTTAAGTCATTTGGAGATTCAATAACTTCTCCTAGCTTGCAGTCATCTCAAACTTAGCTGGCCAAAGCACTTTGGTATTTCCTTTTACTTTTGAGATGTATATGCCAAACAGAAAAAGTCTCAGCACCGAACCCTGGGGGACTCCATTGGTGACTGGTCTCTTCCCCTGTTTTGATGATCTGCATCCTGTGCGCCAAGTTGGCAATGCAGCTGGTGATGTAAGTGTTTTCTTCTACATTATTCATCTTTTGTACTACATCTGAGTAGGGGATTGTGTCAAAAGGCTTGGCCAGGTCAAGGTAATGTGGTGTGAACTGTTTTACCTTTATCCATTGCTTTGGTAACAAGAGTAAAGCTTAAAATTTGCCCATGATTTTGAACCTTTCACACTTTCCTCTGGGCTGTTTTCAAACACATTTTTAGGGCCATGCATACATGTATGCATTCCTTGATTCACCTTCCTGATTGTATTAAATTATATTCCTTGTATAATACAACACACTTGTTAGACTTAAGTTAGAGCACATTTTAAATTTATTGTTTAAACATTTTTCCAGTAGGCAATGAAACAAAAATGCATTAACCAATAATGACAAAACTGTCCTATTCAGAACATTTCCACCCTAAAGGTCTACTTCCACACACAACTACATTTTAAATTTATTGTTTAAACCTTTTTCCAGTAGGCAATGAAGCAAAATGCATGCAGAAATAATGACAAAACTGCTCTATTCAGAAAATTTCTATGATGAGTCTACTTCTACACACACTTTATAAATACAGAATCACAGCAGAGTGTAAGCCATAGGCATGTTACACAGCTTCTTGAACTTATTTTCAATTTGAGGGTGGCAAAAGGCCAAAAAACAGAGACATTTTAAACATTTGTGTGTGTAATTTTGGAAAGTTGCTTGGATAAAATGTGTTACCACCATGCATTTCACTGCCAAGTCTTGAACCCAGAACACTGTGCACTACAGTCACAGCAACATACCACTAAGCTAAACCAGCAGTTTTTTGAAAGACAGGAAGACAAACTTAAATGGCTATCATATCATTTAGTGAATTCAGTTCTCACTTCTCACCATAGCTCTCAACCTCTTAGCACAAAAATACAGAACAAAGCCAATAATGGGGGAATGCAACCCCAAAATAGGGACACATTTCAAATACTGATGTTATAACCTTAGAAAATTGCTAGAATAAAAGGTTTTGTTTTACCACTCCTGCAAACCAGAGGAACATAACAAAAATGTGAGGCATAAATTCACAAGTGATGGTGGCTAGGGACTTGAGGCTCTTTTTCCCTGTACCCAAGGTACAGGGGGTGAGCCTGAGTACCTCTAGCCACCTGATGTTTACTGTTGGGGGTATTTTCACACACACACACACACACACACACCCCTTACTCACTCTGCTCTGGCAACTTACGAAAGTAAATCCTTCCCGCTCCACTCTCCAGTTACAGTCCACAGACACCTTACTCACTCTGCTCTGGCAGCTTACGAAAGTAAATCCTTCCCGCTCCATTCTGCAATTACAGTCCCACTCCACACTGCAATTACAGTCCGCAGTCCAGATGCCAATACCTTAAAGTAATCCTTCCTGCTGCACTCTGCAATTACAGTCCACAGTCCAGAGGCAGATACCTTACTCACTCTGCTCTGGCAGCTTTCAGCTTACTGAAAGTAAATCCTTCCCGCTCCACTCTGCAGTTACAGTCCAGATGCCAATAAATCCCTTTCTGTTCAGGCAGCAATAATCCTGTCCTGCCGCTCGCAAACATACACGCTGACAGCTTTTGAATAACCCTTGCCATTCTCGCTTGCAAACTGGACATACACACTGATGTCATCATGGCAGCTTCTGAGTAATCCTTTCCACTCACAAACTGACATCATCGCAGCAGTTGGGAGGTGCAGAAACCAAAAGCTAATGGGACAGAGTGTGCAAAAAAGTGGGGGGGCTCCCCTCCCCCCTCACTCTATGGTTCCAGCGTCCATGCGAAGTTACAAAACTTCAAACTCATATGGTGGGGACCATATGATCGAAGTTTTGTAATTTCGAACATTAAAAAAAAAAGAAAAAAAAACCATTAAAACACATATGCAGGGGCCCAAGCCCCCCCACCCCTGCAACCCCTATGTGGGGGCCTGCGCCCCCCACACCCCCCACTATTAAAGTATACCAACTCTGAGATCGCACTGCAGTGAGGAAAAGGAATATTCCCATTCCACGCTGTATGGAGATCTCCGTGTAAGTGTTCGAAGTTTTAAAACTTCGATCATATGGTTTCAGCCATATGAAATTCGAAGTTCTAAACTTCGCTCACTTAAATAGGGCCCGTATATAGGTATGTTTACATATATCCACACATACGTATACACATTGGATTGTTTATAGGATCATAGAAGGTTACTAGGCTAATGGCCTTGAGGCCCTTACAAGCCTAGCCAAGTTGTTTACCTCTTTTAATAGTGCTACTAGTAGACCTTTCTCAACACCTGCTGCCCTTGTCAAGAAGGGATGCAGATAAAACCCAAGGAGTGAATTTGTGATTCCCCTTCCAATTATCCAGATTACGCCTGAAGAGGATCAGTGAAGGGCTGTGTTTTACTAGGATTGGAAGCTTATTCCAGAGTAGGCAGAACCTTTGGAAGCTGAACCTCTCTCTCCAGCAGGTCCTGTTAATGTCACTCCTCATGTTGAGGTCGCTAGAGCATTTTCAGTGAGTACCATGTGATTTGCTAATGTGTAGCATTTCTGTCAGGATAGGGTCCGCGGTTGCCTAATAGGCTAGACAGAGGTCACCCCTGAGTAGTCTGTAGGACAGAGTATAGCAGCAGGGATTTTAGTCTATCAGCATAGGACAGATGTACACCTTGAATTTTCTTTGTAAAGCACCTCTAAGGTCTCTCCAATTGTTGGAGGTGTCTGGCGAGGTACATACCAAAGGGCGCATTGTATTCTATAATTGGTTTAATAAGGGAGGAGTACAGGGAGGTTATAACTTCATTTTTTCTGTAGGCAATGCCCTTATTGATGAGATGGACAACATAAAAGGCTTTCCTTACCACTATGAAAAAATGATGGTCGAAGCAAGGCTGCTGTCAACCTGTGTGCCCAGATCTCTTACTACGGATTAGGTACTTAAGGAGGTGTTATTAATGTGGTATTTTGCAGGGACATCTCCCTTGCTGAGGGGGGTGATGATGCACATTTTAGCACTTAGCTTGAGCATGTGACTTTTCCACCAGGCATTAGTTTGAGTAAGACCTTCCTGAAGGGTGACAGTGTCACTAGAAGATTCAGTGATCTCACCCAGCTTGCAGTCATTTGCAATCTTTGTTAGCCACATGGCTTTTATTTTGACCTGATGTTCTTCATGTTTCACTGTTGCAGTCATTACATTTGGGTAATCGGCTGGCAGGTTGCCCTCAGTCGGCCTGATTAACAAAGTCTTGGGTCCTGTGTCGGTTGCTGTCCCTTCTTCCATGACGTCAGGTCATCAGGGTTATAAAACATGCAGCCAACGCCATTACATCAGTCTTTCTTGCCGTGTGGTGCCCGAAGCAGAAGCAGTTCGCAAGTGCCGTTTGGCAGACTGCTGAAATTTTCGTTTTCGAGTTTCAGAACTGAAATCTTCAACTTAAAGCTAAGTACCCCATTGGGAAAACTTTTTCTTGCTCCTTCTCGATGTCAGTAAAAGTTAATAATTGCATTACTTGTGGAAAGCAAATACCTCATAAAGATTTTAATTCGTACTGTTTTCCTTGCCTAGGCCCTGACCACGACGTACCTTGCTGTCGGTTTTCTGCTTTATTTAATCTGCGCACTACCCGTCATCTGAATATTTTTGCCTCTAAATATTTCGGTTATTAGTTTAATTATCCAGAAATGTCGTCGGTTAGCCATCCGACTATCGGGATTCCGAAAAAACACAAAGATAAAGACAGACAGGCTGCCGAGGTCCAAAACTGCCGATGACGCCAGTTTGCCGGTACTCAGTGAGGCGCTTTCGCAGCCCCTGATAGCCGCTACTTCTGATTCGCAGGCCTCTACTGAGACCCATTCGGAGTCCGGTATGTTGTGAGATGCTTTATCTATAGAACCCGCGGATGTCTCTACCTTAGATGGGACCGGAGCTGCTGTGCAGGCACTGGCTTTTGAGGGTGTATTCAGGCCTACAGACCTGCATATTAAATACACAGTCTTCTTTACTAAGGCCTAAACCTCGATCTATGTCTAAAAAACCGACGCCCAGGCCACATGTTCAGGCCCCTATGCCTAAAAAACAAATGATCAAAATGGCTGAAGATCTCATTACTATAATCAGGGTTAATCAAACCCCCAAAGAGGCCTGGGCCTGAGCTTAATTATGACTCTTCTAATCAGGATTCTGTTTCTTCTGACTCTTCTAATGACCTGGATTTGTCCATACCTACTTATGAGGATTCTGATGCAGAGGATTCCATTCCCTCTGCTTCCCCTCCTGAGGTTTTTTTCTTTTGGGGAAACTTTACATACTTTAAGGGAGTATTTCCACTGGGAAAGTCAGGAATTTTCTGATTCAAAAAAGAGGCTTGGGGATTTCCTCCTTCTACCTCAGCATAGGCCTATGGCTATACCTCTTGTACTAGACAATGTTGACGATGTGTTCTCGGAATCCAGTTTGGCCCCTGATTCCCTGCCTCTGGCTCCTAGTAAACCTGACGGATACTACAGGGTTCCTGAGTCCCACAAGTTCCTTTTCAAAACTCCGTTGCAGATCCAAAAAACATTTCTCAGGGGCCCAAGGGCATTAAGGCTTCTACTGCTAAAAATCCTACCCCTTCTGATAGAGACTTCAGGGCGCTGGATAGATGGGGTAAAAAGGTTTATACTTCTGCAACCTTGGCATTCAGAGCTTTAAACTACCACTTTCATATGTTAAAATATCAACAGCATATTATTGGACTGCTTAAACAGAAAATGGTGTTGGTTCCTGATTGTGTGGAAAGTAAAGATTTACAGGATTTGATGCATTCTGCTAAACAAGTTGGAAAACATACTTTGAAATGTGGTTTTGCTTCTTTAGAGACCTCCTGCGGGGCTGCTGTTGCTGGGTCTGTGCTAAAAAGGCAAGCTTGGCTTAAGGAGCAATCTTTGCCTGATCATGTTAAAGCTAAATTGTTGGATGCTCCTTTAAATCAGGACTGCCTGTTTGGCAATAAAGTTGAAGAAGTTCTAGAAAAGGTGGAAGATAAAGCTAAATCTATGCAAACTGTTAAAGATTTCTTACAAGTGCAACCTCCAAGATTTAGTAGGCACTGGCCTACTAAGAATTGTTTTTTTCCAGCCTCTTCCAGATCCTCTCAAGCCAAACCCAGACACGGCAAAAACCCCAGGTTTCAGTCCCAGGGGACTCTCAGAACTAAGCAGTGGGGGGCCTCCACTTCCAAATCTGGAAATAAGACACCCCCCTACGGTAAACCGTCTCAATCACTTCCTTTTAAAATTACCAAGCACTTAACTTTTAACCGCCCCTTTTGGGGAAAGATTGCTTTTCATGCAAAGAACTGGGAACTCATAACCCAGGACAAATGGGTCTTAAATATAGTGTGCCAGGGATACAGATTTAATTTCCACATGTTGCCACCACCGAACAGGTGGCCAGACCTGTCCCCAAATCAGTGGGCAGAGGCTCAAAAACAAGTACTTTCCCTCTTAAACATGGGGGCTATTCAGCCAGTACCAGAAGAGGAAAAGGGACAAGGTTTCTATTCCAGGCTTTTTCTGGTACCCAGAAAAGACAAATCATGGCTTCCAATCCTGGACCTGTCTACTCTAAATACCTTTCTGGAGATTTCAAAATTCAAGATGCTGACTCTTCACCAGTTACTTCCTATGCTAGGCAAAGATGCCTGGCTAGCAACTCTAGATTTAAAAGAAGCATACCTGCACATCCCAATCAGGGAATCTTGCAGAGGATACCTATACTTCAAAGCAGGCTGCTTGCATTATTAGTTCTCTGCACTGCCCTTTGGCTTGTCTACTGCACCCAGGGTATTCACAAAGTGCCTGGCTCCAATTATTGCATTTTGCAGGCAAAGAAATATTCAAATATATCCATACCTGGACGGTTGTCTAATTCAGTCAGAAAACCAGGGCATACTTCTAAATCATCTGGTGTTTGTAAAAAAGGGTTCTAACTTGTCTGGGGTACACCATAAATGAAAAGAAATCACAACTGGTACCCTGTCAACATATTACATTCATGGGTGCAAGCTTGAATACAACTGCCCAGATGGCTTTCCTCATGCCAGAGAAGCAAATTCATTTGGTAACTTACTTCAAACAAGTGGCCACAAAAACCCTTATATCTGCAAGACAAATACTGCAAGCCTTGGGGTTCATGGTCTCTTGCATTCTTCTAATTCCATATGCAAGACTGCATATGAGGAAACTACAGTGGTACTTAAAAGGTCTGTGGAGTCAACATTGTCACAGCCTGGAAACAATGATCCCTATCATACCTTGCCTGCATCTGGAATTCTTATGGTGGGCAGAGGCCTGCCACCAGAACAAAGGACTGCCATTCACACTACCCCCTGCCGCCCAAACCCTCACTACAGATGCATCAGACTGTGCATGGGGTGCTCACCTGGCAGGGAAGTGCATTCAGGGCAAATGGAACCCAAATCAAATGCACCTACATATCAATCAAAAAGAAATGTTAGCTGTACAGAATGCTCTGATAGCCTTCAAGGACTACATTCTTCCAGGACAACTAATGGTAAAGACGGACAACACCACGGTTATGTGGTACATAAGCAGGGGGGTACACATTCCTACCCCTCTGCAGACTAGCAATGGCATTGTGGAACACAGCCTTGAGCTACCAAGTGCACCTACAAGCTCATTTCCTGCCAGGAAAACTAAGTACTCTGGCAGACGGATTAAGCAGAAAACTCATGGACCCACACGAGTGGCAACTGGAACCATGGATTTTTCAACATGTTGACAAGCAAAAGGGGGAGCCCAGACATAGATCTATTTGCCTCCCCCCAGAACTACCAGTTGGACAAGTTTTGCACAAGGACTCCCCACAATCAAGCCTGGAAAGTGGTTGCTCTGTCCTTTAGATGGAAAAACCAATCAGTCTACACCTTTCCCCCTTTGCCTCTGCTCTCCAGAGTTCTGCTAAAAGTCAAACAGGACAAGCCAAGGATGATTTTGATTGCTTCAGACTGGCCGCGCCGACACTAGTACCCACTCCTGCTCAGTGTGTCGCAGATAACTCCATGGCACCTGCCTCAGATCCCTTCCCTGCTGTCTCAGCAGGAGAACCAAATTCTGCACCCTCAGCTTCCAACATTGAACTTTGCAGTCTGGCTAATCACTTAAATTCATCCTTCTCATCCCTCAGCAAACCTGTGATGGATGTCATCTTGGAGGCGAGAAGACCTAGTACTAGAAAATCTTATGCTGACAAATGGAAAAGATTCTGTGCCTGGAACCAATCTTTAGGGATGAGCACAGCAGCGCCCAATTTACCTCAGATTTTGCAATACTTAACTGAGATGCTTCAAAAGGGCCTGTCTTTTTCCTCTATTAAAATCCACGCCTCCGCTATTTCAGCTCACTATAACACAGAACCCATCCCTCTTCTCTCATCCTCTGCTCAAGCAGTATCTCAGAGGGGCAAAGAACTTGAGGCCACCCAGGAGAACTCCAACCCCTGCCTGGGAATTTAACTTTGTTTTGGAGAAGCTCACTCTACCTCCTTTCGAGCCAACTGCTACTGCAGATTTAAAATTTCTTTCTTGGAAAACAACCTTCCTTTTAGCAATCACTTCGGGTAGAAGGATATCTGAATTACAGGTCTTTATGGCAGTGGAGCCTTTCATCATCTTTCATGCGGACAGGGCATCTCTCGGGACCAATCTGTCCTTCATGCCCAAGGTGGTTTCCAATGTGGCTCTTAATCAGTCCATTCATTTACCAACCTTCTTTCCCAATCCACAGAACAAAGGGGAACGGATTCTGCATTCCTTGGATGTGCGCAGACAACTTAAATTCTACTTGGACAGGACTAAATCTCAAAGGAAATCTGAACAATTGCTGGTAGCATTTGCTGCAGGTGCAGAGGGGAAGGCTATTTCAAAACAAACCATTTCTAAATGGATAAGCCATTGCATTCATTTCTGCTATAAGCAGCATGGAAAACCTATCCCCCAGGGGATCAGATCTCACTCCACCAGAGGTGCATCTACTTCTGCAGCCTTTCTCAGAGGTGTTCCTACCAGGGATATTCTAGAAGCTGCTTCCTGGAGTTCTGTTCCTACTTTCACCAAGCATTATCATTTACCAATTTTCTCTAAGTCCAGGGCTGGCTTTGCCACTGCTGTCTTACAGGGCCTTATAGCTGTCCCTAATGCTGTATAAACTCCTCCTCCCAACCATAGCTTTGGGAATCTAACCAAATGTAATGACTGCAGCAGTGAAACACGAAGAACATAGTACAGTTGTGTACACTTACCGTAAATGTAGATGTTTGAGTGTATTTACTGTTGCAGTCCTGGTTACCCTCCCCTCCTACTTTTCTCTGGCTATACCTCTACTTTCCTTTACTATGCTTAAAAGCCTTTTTTGGTGTGTTTGCTTTTGGTTGGAGGTATCATTTTGTGTTTTTAATTTTATTTGCTACCCATTAGGGGGGCACCTGACATCTGGGGCAAGAAAAACTGATGTAATGGCGTCGGCTGCATGTTTTATACCCCTGACGACTTGATATCATGGAAGAAGGGACAACAACCGACGCAGGACCAAAGACTTTGTTAATCAGGCCGACTGAGGGCAACCTGCCAGCAGATTACCCAAATGTAATGACTGCAACAGTGAGTACACTCTAACATTTACGTGTATGGAAGTGTACACAACTGTACTTTCTTCTGAAAAATAAATTCCAAACAGTAGGTGCCTCAGCATCGCGCCCTGTGGTATTCTACTGTTTACTGGTCTGCAGGTGGATGTAGAGTCCCCAGTTTTAACTTTTTAAGTGTGATTTGTTGGTGAGCCAGTTAGCAACCCACCTGACAGTATACTGGTTTACGTTCAGTTGGTAAGTTCATCAATGATGCCTGAGGTGGGATGGTGTTGAAGGCCTTTGCTATGTCAAAATAGGCAGTATGCACAGTTTTGCCTTCATCCAGGGCTTTGTTGCCTGTCTCAAGAAGTCTGCCAAGTTCAGTGGAACGATCTCCTTTTGACAGAACCAACCTGGGATGGGTCCAGTGTTTGGAGGTCATCTATATCCTTGTTAATGAGGTCCATGATGATTCTCTCCATGACCTTGCATACGTGGCTGGTCAGACTTATTGGTCTGTAATTTCCAGGGTCTGCAGAGGAGCCCCCTTTGTGGAGGGGGATGATTGTGGCAGTTTTCCAATCTGCAGGAACCTACCCAGTGCTTAGATTGTGGTTAGAGGGTACTCAGAGGTGCTGCTAGCTCCTGCTCTAAGCAATTTAGGACACAGCTAGAGATGTTGTCTGGTCCCATAGAAGTCATGTTTTTTGACTTGGAAAGGACATTAAGAACCTGTTCCATAGAGATTTCTGGGGGAGTACATATGGGAGCAATGTCTTGTGGTATATTGGGCGGTGACGGGGGGGGGGCGTTCTCACTGAGCCTATCTGCAAGCAGATTAGCAATATCACCAGGTTCAGTATATGTTGTGTCATTTACAACAAGTTCAGTACAAATCTGGGATTTTTCTTTGAGGTTGCGGACATAGCCAAAGAATGCCTTGTGGTTACCCTTTGCTAGGGTGGCCAGTTTAGATTTGTTGTCGGCTTTGGATTTTTTCACTAGCTGTCTTATTTGCTTATTTAGTCCAGTAAGGGAGCCATTTGAGTTAGGGGACCGTCTTCTACTGCTTTTGGACAGCAGTTTTTCACCTATTATATAGCCTGTTTATGGCAGATGTCCACCAAACAGGCTTGTTCTTAAATGAGGAATTTAATTTTATCCTATCACATACAGCTGAGTCAATGCAGTTGGGGAGGTGTTTGTACAGGGCATTGGTATAAACCTTGGCATAGATATCCTTGCCATCAGTAGGGGTAGGGGCTATGAAACTAATAATATTGAATTGTAAGAGATTATAGTTTGCTTTGGAGAAACTTTTTAGTTTAGTTCCGGCTGGTGGACAGTCAGACACTATTGTTACTTCTAGTGTGACTGACTTGTGGTCAGATCTCACTAGAGATGACTGTACACTTGGGGTGGTGCAGTGATCACTCATGTTTGTGAGTACCAGATACAGGCTGTATAGTAGGGGTGTCTACTAACTGGTTCAGGGCACTGGAGTTTACAAAGTTCAAGACTCTCTGGGTGAACCCATTGTTGCAGGTGTAGTTAGACCATTCTATTGATGGGTAGTTGAAGTTTCCCAAAATCAGGGCATTTTGTGGTATACCGAGGGACTCCAGGAGGTCCAGGTATGCATTGTGGTTCATAGAAGGGTCATGTAACTGCTGATAATCTGAAGAGTTTTACCTACAGAGACAGTTGTACATGGAGAAGTTCGAGGGACTCATTTAGATGTACCACTCTGGAGGAGTATTTGTCTTTAATAAAAATAGATACTACTCCTCCTCTGGATTTCCCACTCTCATCTGATGGTCTGAGCGAGTGGAAGACGTTGTAACCCTGTATAACTAAGGTGCTCCCTGCAGCCTCGAACCAGGTTTTTGTGACAGATGTCAGCATCCTCCAAGGTGAGGGCAGCTTCCAAGGAGTGTAGTTTTAGGTTAAGACTCCTAGCATGTAGCAGCACGATCCTGATGTTGGTTTTTGAAGAAATTTTTACATTGGAAATTTTGTACTTGTAATATTGCCTGAAAAAGGGACTAGGGTGGGGCAAGAGCCTTTGCCAGAAGCCGAAATCCTAAGGGTGACAGGTGGAAGACTGTTTCTGGCAAACCATTGAGGTCTGTCAATCATGTCACCCCAGGCTGACAGGAACTGGATCCCCTTAGAATGACACCAGAAATTAAGCCAATTGTTTAAGTCAGTTATCTTTTGCTTGTATTATGGCATCATCCTGAGTAAAGGTAGTATGCTGCTTAAGGCTAGGAGCATACCTGCCTGGGACACGCAATCCAAGAGCTCAGTCTAGTCTCTCTTCATGTAGTCCAGAGAGGTACGTTCACACCAACATGTACTATGACAGAATCATAACAGTACTTGCTGCTGAATGACTTGAGTGCGTGTGATATTCCGGATCCTGGCATCAGGCAGCTAACCGTGACCTTTTCCTTATCCAGCCAGGTGAGTGGCAGATCAGTCTGTCTAATGATAGTCACCTGTGACTAGTATATTTGGTTTTGTGTTATACCTTATTGGCTTACCTGGTGAGAGACTGGCATGTGCATTTTTGTGTGTAGTGTGTTACTTGTGTTTGGTGGTCTCTGTGCTTTGGGTAAATTTTTAGCGAGGACCTCTGCATATGTGGGGTTATCTGTTGGCTGCATGGTAGGTGAGGGTGGTGGTGTGATTCTGTTTTTTTTTTTTTTTTTTTTTTTTTTATGTAGATGCATCTCTCGTGTGTTGAGTTGGAGTATCGTAGAAGTGGGCTGTCGGTGTACATGAGGCAGTTGCTACATTGCCTCAGTATGCCTAATTCAATCAAGTAGGCTGGAGAAATGGTGGGGTATTTTATTTCCATAGTGTTAGGTAAGAAGTGTGGTTGGTAACAGAGATTGACCAGAAATGGCCTGTTGGGGTTCCTGTGCAAGGGTAGTCCACTAGTATAGATGGAAAAAACTAAAGACGGTAGCTCAGAGGCTGTACTGATCTGTAGACCGAAAAAGTCCGCACTGGAGAACAGACTGCAGCTAAGGGAAAATTTGCTCTTCCTATACCCGGCAAACAGTAATCAGATCTGTGCATTAGTGCACTGTAGTGGGTGCTGTATAGATGCTGGTCTTTTAAAATAAATGAAAAAAAAACTTACTGTTCAGCAAAATTGTAATTAAAGGTTCAGAACAGAGCCCTTGTCCAACGAGCTTCAATGGATGGGTCTCTAGCCAAGCACCTCCTGCCATAAGTGTGCAGAGGGCCCTGTCCAGAAAAAGTTTGTTGGGGGTTAGTGCTCAATTCAAATACAAATAGAACTAGATACAGCGGGGTTTGGTGCTAGTCTATGCTATACAGTACCAGTACCCAGAACACAAGATTAATTGCAGAGGTTGAAAAACAGGCATAAATTACAATGAAAATGCAAAAATCAGCAAAAAAAGACTGATAACAGTTAGCAAGTACAGAAATACAAGGAATAATATTATTTTTAATTGTAACCATCGGATGGCTCAGAAGCAGATAGCAGAGAACTGGCTGGTCACCTACCTCGGTTAAAACAAGCCCTCTGTAAACAAACAGAATAAATCTTCTTCGTGTTTCACTGTTGCAATCATTACATTTGGATAATCTGCTGGCAGGGTGCCCTCAGTCGGCCTGAATTCCAAAGTCTTGGGTCCTGCGTCTGTTGCTGTCTCCTCTTCCATGACGTCAGGTCATCCGGGGTATAAAACAAGCAGCCAGTGCCATTTTCTCCAGTCTTTCTTGCCGTGTGGTGCCCGAAGCAGAAGCATTTCGCAAGTGCCGGTCGGCCGACTCCTGAAATATTCCAGTTTGAGTTTCAGAACCGAAGTCTTCACTAAAGCTAAGTACCCAGTTGGGGAAACTTTTTTCTTGCTCCATACCGATGTCAGAAAAAGTTAATAATTGTATTACTTGTGGGAAGCAAGTACCTCATAAGGATTTCCATTTATACTGTATTCCTTGCCTAGGCCCTGATCACAACGTGCCTGGCTGTCGGTTTTGTTCCAGATTTAACCAACGCACTATTAAGATTTTTGCCTCAAAGTATTTTGGAAACAGATTTAACTACCCAGAAATGTCGTCGGATAGCCATCTGACTACCGGAGTACATAAACGCAAAGAAAAGGACAGAGACAGACAGTCGAGGTCCAAAACCGACAACAAAGCTTCTCCTAAGCCAGTCGCCGGTACTCAGTGAGGCACTCTCACAGCCCCTGATGCCCGCTACTTTCGAGTCGCAGGCTCCTACCAAGACCCATGTGGAGTCCAACACCGCATGATACTCAAAGTATTGGAACCACGGATGTATCTCCCTCGGATGGGTCCGAAGCCGCTGAGCAGGCATCGGCTTCTGAGGGTATATTCAGGCCTCAACATTTTTATATCAAACCGACGACAGCTGCAAAATCAAAGACAAAAGCAACTTCTAAAACTAAAAAACCGATGCATGAGCCACATGCACAGACCTCTATGCCTAAAAAACAGGTGATCAAAATGGCTGAAGACCTTATTGCCTTGATCAGGGGTTCCCATCCCCCTCCTGAGAAGATGCCTAGGCAAGACACTGATTATGAATCTTCAGATCAGGTTTCTGTTTCTTCTGATTCCTCTTCTGATCAGGAATTATCTATACCTCCCTGTGAGGATTCTGATGCAGAGGAGTCTATATCATCTGCATCTCCTCCTGAGGATTATTCATTTGGAGAAACCTTACATACTTTGAGGGAGCATTTTCACTGAGAGAGTCAAGAGTTTACAGAATCAAAAAAGAGGCTCAGGGATTTCCTTCTTGTCCCTCAGCACAGGCCTTGAGCCATACCCCCTGTTTTAGACATTGTGGATGATGTGTTTTCGGAGTCAAGCTTGACCCCTGACTCCTTACCTCTGGCTCCCGAAAGCCTGACAGATATTACAGGGTCACTGACTCTCACAAATTTTTATTTAGAAACCCTGTTGCTGATCCTGATACAATTTCCCAGGGTCCAAAGAGAGTTAAGGCTTCAATAGCCAAAAATCCTACCCCCTCTGACAGAGATTCAAGGGCACTGGATAGATAGGGAAAAAAAGGTTTATACATCTGTAACCTTGGCAATTAGGGCCTTAAACTGCCAGTTTCACATGCTCAAGTATCAACAGCATGTTATGGGATTGCTGAAACAGAAAATGATGATGATTTCTGAATGTGCAGAAAATCAAGAATTGCAGGAATTATTGCATGCAGCTGAACAAGTTGGAAAGCATACTTTGCAATGTGGTTTTGATTCCTTAGAGGCCTCCTGCAGGGCCGCAGTTACTGGATCGGTGATTAGGAGGCATGTCTGGCTAAAAGGGCAAAATTTGCCTGATCATGTTAAAGCTAAATTATTGGATGCACCTTTACAGCATGATACTCTGTTTAGTATTAAGGCAGAAGAGGTTTTAAAGAAAATGGAAGACAAAGCTAAGTCTATGCAAACTGTAAAAGACTTCTTATAAGTGCAGCCACCAAGATTCAGTAGACACTGGCATACAAAAAATTGGTTCTTTCCTGTGTCAGACAGAGCTCAGAGGCAAATCCAGATGCCCTAAGGGTTCCAGATACCAGGCACAAGATTCTTACAGGTCAAAGCAATGGGGCGCTTCTACCTCCAAATCTGGAGGAGATAAAGCGCAAACCTACAGAAAACAGTCCCAATGACTTCCCTCTGCCTTCACCAAGCACTTACTTTTTGGCAGCACCCTTAGGGGGGAAAATTAGCACTTTTTGCTCAAAATTGGCAGTTAATAGCACAGGACAAGTGGGTGCTAAACATTGTATCGCAGGGATACAGATTCCACTTCCATACTCTGCCAATGGCAAACGGTTGGCCGGATCTGCCAAAAAATCAATGGGCAGAGGCACAGAAACAGGTTACGTCCCTCATGGATATGGGGGCCATTCAGCCAGTACCAGAACAGGAAAAAGGACACGGTTTTTACTCAAGACTGTTCTTGGTACCCAGAAAGGACAAGGCCTGGTGGCCAATACTGGATTTATCGATTTTGAACACATACCTGGACATTCCAAAATTCAAAATGCCGACTTTGCAGCAGCTTCTACCCATGCTGGGCAAGAATGCTTGGCTGGTGACATTAGACCTAAAAGAGGCATACCTGCATGTCCCAGTAAGGCAATCGTGCAGAAGATACCTCAGATTCAAGGCTGGCTTAATGCATTACCAATTTTCTGCACTTTCCTTTGGCTTATCTACTGCGCCCAGGGTCTTTACAAAGTGCCTGGTGCCAGTAACTGCTTTTTGCAGACAAAGAAGTATACAAATATATCCTTAATTGGACGAATGTCTCATTCAAGCAGAGAACAAGGACATTCTTTTTCAACACCTGGCGTTTGTGAAAAGGCTTCTAACATGCCTAGGGTACACAATAAACAAAAATAAATCACAACTGGTACCCTCTCAAAAGATAACATTCCTGGGTGCAAGCTTGAATACAACTGCCCAGATGGCTTACCTCATGCCAGACAAAAGCAACTGACTACTTACTTCAAACTGATCGCAACAAAAACCCAGTTATCTGCAAGACAAATTCTGCAGGCTTTGGGCTTCATGGCATCCTGCATCCTACTGATCCCATATGCAAGACTGCATATGAGGAAACTTCACTGGTACCTAAAAAGTTTATGGAGTCAACATTGTCACAGTCTGGAAACAATGATTCCTCTCATTCCCTGCCTGCGACAGGAGTTTCTATGGTGGGCAAAGGCATGTCACCAAAACATGGGAAGGACCTTCACTCTACCCCCTGCCAGCCAAACCTTAACAACATACGCATCAGATTATGCCTGGGGGCCCACATGGCAGGAAGATGCATGCAGGGCATATGGACCCCAAAACAAATGCATCTACATATCAACCAAAAAGAGATGCTAGCTGTTCAAAATGCCCTGACAGCCTTCAAGGACTTACTTCATCCAGGGCAACTACTAATAAAGATGGACAACACTAAGGTTATGTGGTATATAAACAAGCAGGGGGGCACACACTCATACCCCCTTTGCAGATTAGCCATGGCACTGTGGGACACAGCTTTGACTTAACAAATGCATCTTCAAGCTCAATTCCTGCCAGGAAAACAAAATACTCTGGCAGACGATTTAAGCAGAAACCTTATGGACCCTCACAAGTGGAAACTAGATCTACAAGTCTTCAGCATGATGATAAAGAAATGGGGGAGCCCGGACATAGATCTATTTGCCTCTCCTCAAAATTATCAATTGAAAAGATTCTGCACAAGGACTTATCACAGACAAGCATGGAAAGTGGACGCCCTATCCTTCAGTTGGAAAAGCCTATCAGTTTACACCTTTCCTCCTCTGTCTCTTCTTCCCAAGGTCCTACTAATAGTCAGACAAGAGAAACCAAAGATGATACTAATTGCCCCGGACTGGCCCTGCCAATACTGGTAACCAATCCTAAGGAACTTTTTCAATACCCAGCTTGGACCTTACCTCAAAGACCTCAACTACTGTCCCAGCAAAACAATCGGATCCTGCACAATCAACTCCAGACACTGAACCTGGCAGCATGGCTGATCATGTAGGCATACAAACAACACCTCTCAGTAAAGTTGTGATGGATGTTATTTTGGAAGCCAGAAGACCTAGTACTAGAAAATCTTATGTTGATAAATGGAAGAGATTCTGTGCTTGGAATCGAGCACAAGGAACTGATACAGCTGAACCAAATATTCCTCAGATATTACAATACTTGACTGAGATGCTCGACAAAGGCCTATCTTTCTCATCAATTAAAATCCATGCCTCTGCCATTTCGGCTCATTACAATACACAGCCACCAATCTTTTCTCATCCTTTACTAAAGCAGTATCTTAGAGGAGCCAGATATTTAAGGCCTCCTAAAAGATCACCAATATTCGCATGGGACCTCAGTTATGTGTTGGAAAAGCTCACCCTGCCTCCATTTGAGCCAGCTGCTGATATAAAGTTCTTAGCATGGAAAACAGCTCTTCTACTAGCAATTACATCAGTAAGAAGAGTCTCAGAGCTGCAGGCACTCATGGCTGTGGAGCCTTTTATCATATTTTACCCAGACAGGGTGTCTCTGAGGACAAATCCTTCATTTATGCCTAAGGTGGTTTCCAGTGTGGCTCTTAACCAAACTATTCATCTATCAACCTTTTATCCAAATCCACAGAACAGTGGGGAGAGGATTCTGCATTCCTTGGACGTACACAGATAGCTAAGATTCTACTTGAACAGGACTACAGCTCTAAGAAAAACTGAGCAATTACAAGTGTCATATGCTGCAGGATCAGAAGGAAAGGCTATTTCAAAGCTGACTATTTCAAAGTGGATAAGCCACTGCATTAGATTCTGATACTTACACCATGGCAAACCTGTGCCCAAGGGCATTAGGTCTCATTCCACCAGAGCTGCAGCTACTTCAGCAGCCTTTCTCAGGGGAGTACCAACCAAAGACATTCTGGAGGCTGCTACTACAAAGCATTATCATTTGCCTCTCTACTCCAAGTCCAGGGCAGGCTTTGCCACTGCAGTTCTGCAGGCCCTTATAGCTGCACCTAATGCTGTTTAGCTCCAGCCTCCCATCCATAGCTTTGGGATTCTACCCAAATGTAATGACTGCAACAGTGAAACACGAAGAACATATTACAGTTGTGTACACTTACCATGAATGTAGATGTTTGAGTGTATTCACTGTTGCAGTCCAGGTTACCCGCCTGCCATCCCCCTTTCATTCTAGAGTTTATCTTTCTTCTCTATCTTCTACAACCTATGCAGTGTATTTGCTTGTAGATGAAGGTAAAGTTTGTATTGATGCATGTATATATAGTTTTTATATATATATTTTTGCTACCTTTTTGGGGGCACCTGACATCTGGTGCAAGAAAAACTAAAGAAAATGGTGGTGGCTGCTTGTTTTATACCCCTGATGACCTGGAAGAGGAGACAGCAACTGACGCAGGACCCAAGACTTTAGAATTCAGGCCGAGTGAGGGCAACCTTCCAGCAGATTACCCAAATGTAATGACTGCAACAGTGAATACACTCAAACATCTGCATATATGGTAAGTGTACACAACTATACTTTTCATTCCCAGATAGATTGATTTAAAACAAAATAAAAATATAAGTAAATGGATAAATGCTTGTATTCAGTGGGCGCTGTACCTGCTCCAGAGATTTTTCATTCATCCCCTAACCCGGGTTGGCTTTCCTGAAATCTTGCTAAGTGTAGCATTTGTGTGAAGTGTATCTGGCATGTTACTGTTCATTACATCATGAAGCAGGCCTGCAATGACTACAGTACTGATTGTTTACGATTCTGGGTCTGTTGTGGCTTTTTATAATTACAGAGGGAGCTATTTATTTGTTCATAGGTTTATAGTAAGTACTAGTACACTATTACAAGCCTAACCAGTAACTAGAGGTCAGAATCAAACCATGTATTTTAGATCTGTAAGGTAAAGACATTGGCCATTATGCCAACCACCCCATGTGCTAAAGACAAAGATAACAGGTGATTAGTATTTTTAAAAGATTACCAGAGAGTGAAGTTTTGGTGAAAAATGGGTTGTTGAAGCATCTAATATAGCACCTGTGCTGTTGGCTGCTGAGAACTCTGCCCTCAATGTTGAGGATTTAAGGCAAGTATAAGAGAACGGCAGTGCAGAAAATTATGGTTAAACTTTATCAGGGCTGTAAGGTAGGAGGTTTGCAAACTTCCAGTTAAACATGCATCTTTTTAATCTCTCTAAACCATTGTTGCATTCATGTTATTTTTAGCAGAGAAGAGATGCTCTGCAATGAGTATAGCTATGTATGCTTTCTAACGAACATCACATGTTGCTTTCATTTAGATACTAGTGATAGTGGTCGTGTATGCAAAACTGTTTTGGATCGTTGGAGAGAGTCCCTTATTTCCTCAACTAGTTTGTCTCAGGTCTTCCTTCACCTGTCTACATTGGACCGCAGTATAATCTGGTCAAAGTCTATCTTGAATGCACGTTGTAAAATATGCCGTAAGAAAGGCGATGCCGAATACATGCTGCTGTGTGATGGCTGTGAAAGAGGACATCATACTTATTGTGTAAGACCAAAAATCAAGGTAGGCAGGAAGAAAAAGATTTGTTTGTGACTTTTTGTACAGTGGTAACAATCAATATATGCTGTATGTAGTTCATTAAATGCATTTTTTCTTGTGCTGGTAAAGTTGAACAGCAGTAACATTTACTCTTGCTTTACACTTTCATAGGTGTTGTATATAGTTCCCCCCAGACAATTTGAGAAGTCATTTTCTGAACTCTGCCCTTTAATTCCAACAGGTTGACATTTGGGAAGGATTATCTTGTCCATTGTGTCTGTCCAGGTTTTTTACACTGACCCAGTAAACTCCTCACCGATTTAATGGCCATGTTCATGATTTTTTAGACTTCCTATTAAGTGTTTCATCCTTTCTTTTGAGTTCTGCAATTTGTATACTTTAGTTAAAATCATTAATCATTTTTTTTCAGTTAAGGATTTTACAAACGTGTCTTTTCCATTAATTTTATTTGTCTAAATCAGTGCTGCATCCTAATTTCAGGGATCTCTGGTAGAATCAGTATGTCCAGCTATAGTTTTGGAACTCATTCCCTTCCCTTCCCTTCTACACCAACCTTAAGTCTTCTGCCCTGGATATCTTCATGTCATGTTATAAAGGTACAAGTACAGTATGCCATCTTCAGTCCTTTATTCCTGTGTAGCGTAATGCAGATGTGCACTTAGTCCTTCTGGCCTGGTGAAGAGGGCTCCCTATGGGATTCATTTCTCTTCTAGAGACCTTATTATTGTAGGAGTTATATTAGTAGTAAGTTATTTTTTTTTCTTTTTATATCTATTTTTGACTGGAAGTACAGATTCAGAGGTTTGGGGATGCCTGCCAAGCAGACCAAATGTGCTTGCAAAAGCAACATTAATTTTAAGGACAGACATGGTAAGTGCTTATTGTGTAGGCTTTGACCATGACACTGCCTCATGCAAGATATGTAGAGACTTTAAGCCCAAAACAAACAAAGTCAGGATGGACATCATGCTTGGCCACCTAAATTGCAAAAAGCTTGTAGCATTCATCCATTGTTCACCAGTGACATGATAGAAGTCATTCAGACATCCCTAACTAGAAGCTGCATTCTTGGTTTGCAGAGTCAGAAAAACACCCCAGGACTTTCAATCCAAGGACACTTGTTGCACGGTTGTGCTCATTCAACCTCCAGACTTGGTGTCTAGGGAGCCACCTTTCCTTGATAAAGCTCCACCAAAAGTTGCCCTGTTGGATGCCTGGAGCACAGCCATCCATACTGAATGTAAAGTGGGCTTCTCTAATAGTGACCACTCTACACCACGTGTAGAAAGATGTCTTTCAGTTAAGCAGAGAGAAGAATGCTTGCCTCTGTTAATTATAAATAAACACAACCAGTTGCTCAGAATCACACTCTTCCACCAAATGTCCTACGTTAGACTGTAGGAGGCCTCACTGATCCAAGCTGGCCAGGATCAACAACCCCCCAGGATGGGTGCACCCTTCCTATCTGCCTATGCCATCAAGTGTCTGAGCCAGTGATCAAACTCTGATTACCTGGGCTGTAGTTAGGACTTTTTTTCTTATATGCCAGTGGTGCAGTCTTCACCCAAGTTGTTTTACTGAAAATGCAGTTCCGAAACCACCTTTAAATACATTTAAATATTGTAAGAACCATAACAGTTACAAACTGTAACCAATATATTTTTCGGCTCAGAGACCCCTTCACAGGACTGATATTTTTTATATGCATATGTATAAATGTGACATTGTATTGGACAGTAAATTACTAGTGTATTAGATGAGCAAAAAATATTTGCCCACTTTTGTAAGAGTTAGTTGAACATAGCTTGCGCAGATGGAAACTGTAGGCCTGATGTTGTTGCCTCCATTTGTTTTTCAACCTATGGGTTCCAGATTTGAGCATCGGATTGGACTTGGCCACATACCAAAGCTGAAGGCTCCAATATCTGAGCTCATCCCCTACCCATGATGCTCCTCTCCCCCAAATCCCTCAGATCTTGCTTGCTGTGCTTCGCTAAGCATCGGGTTCTCACACTCTGAACTCCTCAGGGCTGTTTTTTCATCAGTGAGTAACTTTTTACTGTATGTCTAAACTAATTTTTATAGCTGTTGCCTTTACCTATCCTCTATCTTTCTTTCGGCCTTAGGGCGGTTTTCTAAACAGTTTTTTGTCTCTTTCCCTACCCCTTCCATTCCAGCTTTATATATATATATATATATATATATATATCTATATATATGGGTCTAGGTCTACTTCTTTTCTTCGAATGCACATTTAAGCAAACGTTACTTAAGTGACTCCAGTTGTGCGAAGCTGCATATAATCAAAAGTGCAGTTCATCAGAATGTAAATGTTTGAAAGTGTCAGCAACTTGTTTGATGAAATTGTCCCTTTAAGTGTATTTAACCTTTGATATTGTTGCAGTTATCAGGAAATGCCAGATGTTACAGTACTGTCAGCAGTGTTTTTGGGCATGTTAAAATATTTTTACATGTAACCTAAGTTTTTAATGGGGATTGCACTGCTGTCAGGATAGGGAAATCTACCTTTGCTGTCACTGTAGTGCTGTTTCAGAGTAAGGGGTGCAGGGGGGCTTGTCCCGCTGCAAAAAATGGTAAGTTTTATTTTTTTTCCCCCCCATATTTGTAGTTTTGGTGTTATGTAATTTGGGGAAGTAAGTCTTCACATTAGTGTGTTTTCTTAGAAGTGGAGTCGCTCAAGTAATGTTCAATTAAATGTGTATTCGAAGAAAAGTAGACGACCCATATTTATTTATTTTACTTTTTTTTTTTTTTTTTTTACATTTGTTGAACAGGTTAGTCTGAGCTGAAATAGCCCTTTTTCAGCAGAGACCCGAGGAGAAAAGCTCCAAACATGTATTCATTTTAATACAAACAAAATGACAATTATAGGTATAATACATGTTTGATATATACAGAAGAAATACATTTATATGTGCAGAAAACTACACACATGTATGTATATAAAAAGTTTCCAGTTCTGTAAAATTGTAGATATTTTCCTTCTGTAATTGCTTATTTGTGTGTGTGTGTGTGTGTGTGTGTGTGTGTGTGTGTGTGTGTGTGTGTGTGTGTGTGTGTGTGTGTGCGCGTGTTCGTGTGTTCTTTGCCGCAGTTGCTTTTGTGTTGCAATCAGCATGACCAAGTCATAATCAGCTGGGTTTAAGAAGTGCAGCAAATGTGGTCACAAAATCCTACTTCCCAATGCGCACCTAGAATGTCTGGTGTCTTGTGGAGGCTCATCTGGATTCTGCTTGTACTATTTGTGCTGGCTTTAATCAGCAGGCACTTATCAAACGCCGCAATAAGCTTATTTTAAAGGGACTCCACCCTAGTCCCTCTTCTTTAGCCACCTCATCCACTTCAGGGGCTCAAACCCCACTAGGAAGCATAAAGAATGGAAGAGATCCCTCAGTAGATCACACCATTTGGGGGAATCTCATGACAAAATTTCAAGAACCTTGGAGTCAACAACTTCTGTGCCTGTTGTCATTCAGGCCTCCCCTCCTTTGCCGGAGCTGAAGTTTCTCCCGGGAGCCAGTGACTACCAGACCCCAGTCCCCTTTCCTGCAGCAGCCCCAGCCCTCTTTCAGAACTACTTTGGTAGCTGCTTCTGTAAAGTTCTTCCGAAGCCTTTCCGAAGACAAGGTGGGGGACAGTATGATGCTCAAATTTCTCAAGGCACAAATTCAACTGAGAATCCTTCCTACTGCGACCCGTCCTGGATCCACAAGCAATTTTCCTACCGTCTAAGAAAAAAAAAGTCCACAAGCTAGGTAAGGAATGCTCCATCCATGAACCAGTCAATGAAAAGACAAAAAAGATGAGTGGACTTCCACGGCTGATGCAGCAACTCCACATACTTTAATGTCATATAAAAACAAAAACCACTAACAGCGACCAAGTAAAATGGTGAGCACTTTCACAGTCTATAATACAACTGCTTCTTCAGACCTAATAAAAACAGCTCTTCTACTCTATATATACCAATCAAATACCATTTAATTAAGTACACACCTAAAAGCACAATGCAGTCTGCTTAATATTGCTTTTGTGAGGATACGGACGATGGAATACATAAATAAGTTTACTCATAAATACATTTTATTTATATATATATATATATATATATATATATATATATATATATATATATATATATATAAATGTGTGTGTGTGTGTGTGTGTATATATATATATATATATATATATATATATATATATATATATATGGGTTCATATCTATTCATCGAAATGACATTACATCGACTCATTACATCGACACCAAACATTTACAGACAACTGTTCATCGACATCGCGATTCAATGTCAATTCATCGACAACCCGGCTGAAGCTGACTGAAACTAGGAAAAAAACGGAAAAAACAGCAATGACAAGCGTTTAATGATTACTGACTGTTGACTAGGAACCTCAATGGAACCTACAGGACTAAATAAGAAGACTAAATAACAAGACTGTAATGTTTCCCAAACACTCAGAAACACTATAATAAAAATATATAAAACAAAACACTTACACTGATACACGTATACAGGTATAGTAGTTAACTGTCCTCTAAATAACCCCACAACACTACACAAGCATTAGGATCCTAATGCATTACATGCTAAACACTAGCTAATGATGCCAATAATGTATTAAACAATGTAAACAGCACAGCTACTTGACTGTCACTGTGGTGCTATGCGCTGTTGTGGGCATGGGCATTCTCTAATCTCACTATACCATCCACCACACTCGACATCGAACTCCGTAACTGTTCAACTTGTAGCAATCAGGAGTTGGAACTGGAACCAGCGGTAAATAAGTAGTTTAGTTTGGGGGAGTTTGGGGGATGGTGGGCAGCCTGTAGATAAAGCATGCCACGGTTTTGTTCAAGGTGTTGTGTGTGTAAGAGTGTGTGTACCCGTTGTATCTTCCGCCAGACATTCTGGGGCGAAATGGAAAGGCAGCCCTTGGATGTACTTTCAGAAGTTGATATGCAACCCAGTAGTTGTACGCCTTTCACTTTTTTTTTGGATCAACGCGCGCCAGACAGTGGGGCAAACTTCATATCCTCTCCGTGTTATGCCATGTATACATACATACCGCCGTGATACACACACACCTTTATTGAAAAAAAATCAACATCATGTGCCATTGGGTGTGGTTGTGGTAGTATATCCGCGTTATCTTGTACACCTACACCACAGTTGTGTAAGTCCCTATCTGACATTGCTTTGTGAATGAACATATATTTCAAGGACTCCTGACTAAAATCGATGTTATCTAAAATGCCAGTGTCCCCTGCCTCAGCAGGGCCGCGCTGCTGCACCGGGTCTCACCCTTCTCACCTGCTGCACCTGCGTGTGCACTATCTATGGTAGACAATGAGGTTGTATGCTACTGGTCTGCATCATCCATCCACAAGTGAAGGTGTAGGTGTGCCATACCAGCCCTAGCCCTACTACACAACTCACACACTCCACATTACATTTCTCCATTACCCCCAGGTTGGGAATGACAGTGTGTGTGGAGCTTTTATCAGTAGGTAGTGGGTATGGTGTGTGGTTCGCTTTAACCTTCCGGTGATGATTTGTCGGTGATGTGAGTCGTGAAATTCGCATGTCGATATGAACAGTACTGTTGCTTGGGTGGTATCGATGTAATGAAAGTCGATGTAATGTCATTTCGGAAAATATATATATATATATATATATATAAATCAAGTATAAAATATATAAAAACAAGTTGTATGTAAACATTGTAATATCTCTAAATAAATGCACCTAATAGTATATAAGGCTCTAAGGTTCACTGCTTAAGCTGTCTTGCCTTCAACAGTGGTTTTATCGAAACCCGATCATTCAACCCAGGAAACCTGTCTCCACCCAACCATATAATCCACTCTTGTTCTTTCAACTCTGCCTTATTCTTAGTCCCCACCTCTAATACTAGCAGCCAAGAGCTCAAGGGCTAACAACTTAAAGCTATGACTCTTACCACTGTCCAACACATGCTTGGCTAAGGCATTGGTCACTTTCTTGTTAATATCATTAACATGTTCAAGAATCCTCTCTTTAAAGTGCCTATTGGTTTTCCGTATGTAGTCCGCAAAGCATACTTTGCAGTAGGCAAAATATGCTAAGTCTTTGGTCAGACAGTCAGCATAGAAAGAGGTATCTACTACAAACCCTCGCGTAGGATGTTAAAATCTACCTCCTGTATGAATTAAACTACATGCTTTACACTTCTTACAGGGAATAGTCCCCTCACGGTCAGATTGTGGTAAATAGACATCCCTCGTGTTCTTGTAACACAACTGCCTCTACAAAGACAAGACTATTCCTGAAGGTAAACCTATGTTTCTCCTTCACTACTCTACTAATTCCTTCATCAGAATGTAAAATACCCCAGTGTTTATTAATAATGTCACAAATCACTCACATTACTCGAATACGTGCGAGTCATCCTAACTTCATCTCTACATCTATATATGTGCTCATGACCATGTGTAGACCTATAACAATCTGAGAATTAAGGTCTACCAATCCTCTCTCTTTCAAGCCATAATATTTAGATACAACCTTCAATCTTTCTATTAGTATAACCTCTCTCTAAAAAAAAATATTCTTCAACTCCTCCATGGCATCTCTGAGACACACTTCATCATTATGTAGTCTCATTGTCCTCAACACTTGTCCTCTCACCACATTACGTGGAACACTTTGGGGCTACATACTCGTCTTATGGAGCAGTGTGTTCTTTTTTACAGTCCTTCCTATATATAGCTGTCTTAAAACTCACTCTGGGACCTCTACTTACCGAGACATCTAAGAAATTGACAGATTCTTTAGAACTTATACATGTGTACTTAAGAAAGGATGTAGTGGAGTGTAGGCTTTCTAAAAACCTATCCACCAACTTCACAGGTCCATTCCAAAGAATAAAAATGTCATCCACAAAACATCTATAACAAATGATATGACTACAAAACTCATTGTTTCTGAGCACAAAATTGTATTCCCACTTTATCAATGCAAGGTTGGCATAGCTATTGGCACAAACTGTGCCCATTGCTATGCCAACCTTCTGTAGATAGTGTTCCCCATTAAGTACAAACACATTATTACTAAGAATCAAGTCTAGCAATGCACAAACCAAATCTATCTTCTCAGGTGTCAAATGGTGGCCATCCATTAAGAAAGATCTTACATTCTCAACACCCCATTCATTGGGGATAACTGTGAACAAAGTAGTAACATCTAAGGTCATAAGTAAATATTCACTCTCACCATCCTAGACCACGTGTAACTTGAAAGAAATCATTTAAAAAATCTATAGTGTCTTTTAAGATAGTCTCAACAGTCTCAAGTATAGGTTGTAGATTCTTCTCAACATAGATCGAGAGGGGTTCTGTGGGGGCATATCCTATCTTTATGTACCTTCGGCAATCCATAGAAAATGGATGTGACAGGATGCTTCACCAAAAAATACCTAACTCTTCATCGATGACGTTCGTTATTAACATGTCAAATAAAATTCTAACCTCTCTATAATCCCAGAAACTTGTCTGAACCAAGTGTTCAATGTAAAAAAAACTTTGTCTAGAATCACAATACCACCCCCTTTGTCGGCTGGGCAGATTTCAACTGATGTTCTTTCAACTGATTCAAAGCTGCCCATTCAGCAAAAGTCAAATTATAAAAACCTTGATGTCCCCATCACGTAAAACTTGACGAATCTCATCCTCACAAACTGTAGTAAAAACCTCCAGAAGTGGATGAACCTTCGGCATAAACACACTGTTTCCTGAAAGTATCCATCTTCTCATTATGTTCAGGAAACTTTAATTGTAGACAAACATTTCTAGCAAACATCTTTAAGTCTAAAATAATATCTGAAAACTCAGTTCTTAGGGCTGGGATAAAAGACAACACCTTCCCAAGTAAACTTTATTGTTCTGTGGTCAAAACAACAGAAAACAACTTAAAAATTAGATTTTCTGAGTTTTGCTTTGAGTCATTATGTTGTCTGCCGCAAACTGCTTGTACTAGAGTCACCCATTCCTGGTGCGATTCCTTGACCTCCCCTTCCTGTAGTCCTTGGGAATGGGTAGAGGTTCCATTAAAGAAAAAGAACCACCATTGAGTGTATTCGCTGGACCTGCTTTCATAGAAGCATCCGTATTAGTCCCACTAGCAGCTGCTGCATACAAAGACGCTGACGTGCTCGCTGATGCTGTATTCTGTACTGGCACTTCCTCAGCGATCGTAGAAACTTGACTATCCCTTAAAGGGGCCTGTACTGATTCTGCTGGTATTTCTCCTGCTCTCGACACAGTGTCATGTTGTTCTGCAGAGCTTATTGCCTTCTCCTCCTTCGGCCAGGAAAAAAAAAACTTTACCCGACTTGAAATCATTCAAGTCTCTGCAATTTACTTAATTTAATTGCTTGTAGTCTCTTCTCATATGCTACTCTTTTAACAAATAGTACATCCAGTTTATCACCAACAAGTTCAGTAGGAAAGTCCTTAACAATAAGCAATTGCAGATTCTTAACATCTACCAGCAGTGCATTTTCCAGCTGAAGAAGAAATTCAGTCATCAAGTGCATGTAGTCAAAGTCAAGTTGTAAGTTCATACCTTGTCAGCGTTTAAGCAGATCTGGATAAAAATCTCTATATGTCGGCATCTTAAGAATCCAAAGCCCCCTCGGAACTACTTTATGATGTAGTGCAGCATCAGAGTAGAGCCTCTTGTCACTGCAGATGTTTAAATTTATAAACTTTATCCTCAAGTTCCCTCATCTGGGTTCAGAGCTTCTCATGTAAACCCATATTCTCTTTATCAACTGTCATCCTCATTCCCAGTGAACAGTTCAATAACGGATTCATAACGGGCTGCAGTTTTCCTACCTTCACCCTATCTCTCCTCCGATCTGACCCTGGGTTTGAGAGATATCAGCTCAGAGCCTTCCTGGAGCCGAGACATTGGAGCCAACAGGTATGGTTACCTCTACTTCGGTCTCCCTGACTTGCCCAGCTCCAACTGTTTCAGAGCCTAGCGACTCTCAGAGCCATAGCTTCTGCGTCAGTTCTGAGAGGTTGATGTCGGCTACTAAATTTGTGGAGCGGCGTTTGACAGCTCGGCTCCGACTCCTCACTCTGATCCAGGGGTGGTTTGTGTTCGTGAAGCTTCCCCATCAACAGCTTCAGCTCAGGCTGGGATGCCTACAGTGTCCCAATCTCCCTCGGCATTTGAGGTGGTAGAGTGGGCTCTCTCTCTACCCACAAAAGCTTCGACTCTACTTGCTTTGGATCCTGGCCTCCCTCTGGCAGTTTTTGTGTCTGTGACATTTACTCTGTTCCCCTCCGGGACAGCCTACCCAAAAGGACATCCAGTCAACTTCCAATTTGGAACCCCCAGAGTATTCTGATACCTTCCCGGAACATCCCACTGAGAAGGTTCCTCAGAAGCACCATTGCAAAAGGAGACACTTGGATTCCCATTTTAAATCCCTCTCTAAGGACACCACTATCTATGAACAGGAAGGGTCCCCCAGATCACCTCCTAAGGAATGTTTCCTTTGGAGACATCATGGAAACCTTTTGCCAAAAAGGTGATTGGTCTTCCAAAACCCTAACCCAGAGGAATCATGTTTCTGGAAGCCTTTGCGCTAGACCCATCTACTTTTTAGGTGTGTCCCTCTTGTAGACTCCCTTATTGATCTTGTCTCCTACAGGGCATGAAAGGAACCGGGCAAAGTGGAGCCTATTCCCAAGCGACCTGATAAGATCCTTAGTGCCCTTTCTGATCTCCCATACTGGACAAAGTGAATTCCCATCAGTGCCATGGTGGTTGGAGCTGGCCCAGCAGACCTTCACTGTCCATCCCCCTAACAGGGAGTCTATGGCTTTGAACAGGTTTGGAAAGCGGGTTTACACTTCAGCGACCTTTGCTTTGCGAGAGCTGAACTACTTGGCACACGTAACCAGGCTAAAGACTGACTTAGTTAAAGAACTCTCTACTTCTGTCCCAGGGTTCATGTCTGCTGAGGAATAAAATACCTTTTCCTCAAGAATGGCCACCCTCCAGTCTGTCTCCAATATGTCAATGAGGTTGATCTCTCATGCTGCAGAAGGTGCCTCACAGGAGGCCAGATCAGGCATTGCCATCAACCACCATCCCTGTATGCGGCTGTTTGATTTTTCAGAACCCTATAAGGCGGACTTTGTCAACACTCTCTTCGATGGATCAACACTTTTAGGTCCAACAGTTAGACATACACTCAAAGTGAAAAGGACAGAAAGACCTTGTCTGCTGTCGAGATATGCTTCTCTACCCCGCAACGGACTTTTTCCAAGAATTATCGTGGAGGTAAGTTGTAGTTCCATAAATCTTAAGGTCCTTTTCAGGATTCATAAGGGGACCTTTCTTCTAGAGGCAGAGGGGAAAATGGTTATAATTGCAGAAGCAACCCTTGTGGAAGAGGGGGGGTCTGATGAACCAAGGGTCTTAAGATTCTTTCTTGGACAGACCCATTCAGCGATCCAGAGGGGGTCGCCTGTCTGCTGTACTCTGAAGGCATTTGGGGGATATTTGTCTCTAAACCAAACAGCCTGGGAAGCCATCACAAAAGATCGTTATATGTTAAAAATTTTATCCAGAGGCTGTTCTGTACCCTTTTTCCAAAAACCCTCTCCAAACAAAATCCTCCCCGATGTTCCACCCAATCAACGGGAGGTGGCAGCGTTAGATATTTCAAAGCTGTTCTAAAAAGTCATCCAGAGTGTCCCCCCAGACCAGTTCAGTCACTTATTCCAGATTCTCTTTAGTGCCCAAAAAGATGGGGGACCTCAGACCCATTCTGGATCTCGCCTCTCTAAACAAGTTGGTTGCCAACTCAAAGTTCCGAATGGTCACGATACAGTCCATTCTTCCCTTCCTGCAGAAGGATGATTGGATGTGCTCTATAGACATTCGGGATGTGTACTATCACATAAAGATGAACAGGTGCTGCAGAAGGCATTTCCGCTTCAGGCTGGGAGCCATTCACTTTCAATGCAGAGCACTGCCCTTCAGTCTCACCACAGCCCTCCAGGGTGTTAACTAAATGCATGGAAGTCGTAGTAGCTCACTGGATACTGCAAGGATTCCAGGTGTTTCCTTATATAGATGATTGGCTCCTAACTGCTGCCACCAAGCATCGACGACTTCAAGCCAGAGAGTACCTATTCCATGTAGCATTGACCTTGGGCATTTCTATCAATCTTAAATAAGTCTCATCTTCATCTGGTTCAAGTCATAGACTTCAGCGGCGCTTGTTTGGAAATCACTCTATCTCTAGCCCTTCTAACTCCAGATAGGATTTCCAACCTGAGAGCTCATGCCAGACAGATAATAGACATTCCTTCCCCCCAAGGAAGTCTTGTCCTTCGGGCCTTGGGGTCCATGGCGGAGACAATCACTCTGGTGTTGTTAGCCTGCCTTCACATGAGAGTACTTCAGTGGACCTAAGCCATACAGTGGTGTCTTTCACTATCCATTAAACTACCCAATCAGGATCTCACGAGCTTGCAAATAGTCTCTCATCTGGTGGATTCAGTCCATTGATCTTCTCCAGGGCTGCCCGTTCGTCCTTCCTTCATCCCTCGGCTACTGTGACCATGAATGCGTCCCAACTCGGGGGGGGCTTTATCTGGGACAGACTGTCCAAGGCGTGTGGTTTTCCCTAGAGACCAGTTTGCATGTAAATGTTCTGCAAGCCCTTAATTCCTGTCTTCCTAAGGGAACTATTGCTATTCAGACAGACGTGTCACTGGTCTGGTACATCAACAAGCAAGTAGGAACCAGGTCTTATCCCTTGTGTCTGGCAATAGGCGATCTCTTCCAACCGCTTTCTCATACCAACACATATTCTGTGGAAGTCGAACATATCCTGGAGGACAGGCTCAGCAGGACCATTCTGATGCCTCATGAGTGGTCTTTCAATCCTTCAATAGCAAATATGGTCTTCCAGAGATGGGGTCAAACTTGCTGCAACCTGTTCGCATCTCCCTCCAACACCAAGTGCAGCGAGTTTTTTTCCCTGATCCCTCCTTAGGGACAGTCACCGAGAGATGCTTTAGTCCATGCTTGCCCCCCCCCGGTCTACTCTGTGCCTTTCCTCCTCTTCCGCTCATTCCCAAATTTTTGCAGAAAGCTCAGAGGTTGAAGTGCCAAGTCATCCTCATTGCCTCCTTTTTGGCCCAGTCAAGTGTGGTTCCCCTTCCTTTGGTCTCACATAGTTTGTCCACCTTGGACTCTGGATGCCTCTCCAGACCTGTTGCCCTATCCTTCAGGGCACTCCCATCCAGATCTTCTTAACTTGAAACTAACTGCTTGGTTTCACCACTTCCAATGATGGCTAGAACTCCCAGGGTTCTTCCCCAGTCAGAAAAATTTTGATTGTGGCACAAAAACCGTTCACTAGAAAGGTGTACAACAGTAAGTGGAAGAGGTTCTCCATCTGGACTCATCAGAACAATTTAGATCCTTTTTCTGCTCCAGTTTCAGCTGTATTGGACTTCTTGACATATCTTTTTAGTAAAGGGGCAAGGTTTTCTCTGGTGAAAATGCAACTGGCAGCCATTTCAAATTTTCACATAGGGAAGAACTCTTTTTCTCTAGTGTCATCTAATTTGTGCAAGACCTTCTTGAAAGCTACCATTCTCCTACATAGTCCTATTAAGGATCCTGCACTTTCCTGGAACCTCACCTTGGTTTTACAAGCTGTAGTCTCACCCCCCCCCCCTTTGAACCTTCAGCTAAGGTAGACTACTTCTGACTTGGTAAATTTATTCTTGGTGGTTATTGCTTCATCCGTGAGAGTATCTGAGTTACAGGCTTTGTCTTGCAAGCCTCCATATCTTATTTTTCACAAGGACAGAGTTACTTTTTGTACTAATCCTTCCTTGTTCCCCAAGGTCGCTTCTTAGGCTAATTTAAACCAAGTCATCTGTCTTACCTTTTCTTTTCCAAATTTTCAAAACAAGGAGTACTGCTTCCTGCATTGGATGTAGATGGAGAACTCCACTTCTATTTCGATAGTACCAAAACTCTTGGGAAATCTGACCAACTCTTCATATTGTTTACCAAGTCCAGGTTGGGTAATCCAGTTTCCAAGGTTACCCCAGCTCATTGGATAACTAGTTGTATCAAACTTGCTTATTCCTCTAAGGGCATTCCATTACCTTGCCACATTAAGGCCCATTCTACTGGATCCGTTTCTACTACTACAGCTTTCTGGTCTAAACTTCCCATTGATGAAATGTGTGAAATTAATACTTGGTCAACTCATCATACTTTTATTTCCCATTACAAAATGGGCATTATTTCTAGGAACAGGGTTTTCTTTGGTTCTGCTGTGCTCTGGAATTTCCTTCTTTGAGGGCCTCCCAAGTCCTTTCAGGTAGCTGGGGAATGTCCAGTAGGTTGAAGAGCAAATGAAGGCAACATCATCAGATAAAGAAGTTATGTACTTACCATAATGTTCATTCTGTGTTGTGTCCTTTCATTTGCTCTTCAACCTTCCCTCCCTCCATCCCTCTGCCTTTTGAAGTACTTAATGGAAGTTTTTCTGGGCATGTACTTCATTCTTCTTTGAGCTCCTGAAATATCCCCACTTGGTTGATTCCTTTTTTATTTCTACGTAATTTCTTCCTCGTTACTTGTATTGTGATTGTGATATAATATGATGCAGCAAACTCGATCTGAGGGATTTGGAGGAGAGGAGCATCATGGGTAGGGTAGGAGTTCAGATGTTGGAGCCTTCAATTTTGGTATGCGGCTGAGTCAGATCCAGAACCCATGGGTTGAAGAGCACATGAGAGGCAACAACACACATGGAACATTATGGTAAGTACACAACTTTTTACTTTTGGCCATATTTATTCATTCATTCATTTATTTATTTTATTTTATTTATTTTTTGTGAAGAACAGATTTATATGAGCATACCTCACCTGTGTGATGAGGGTTATGTTTACAGTAATTTTAACTCGCTCGTAGTTGATGATGCCGGCTGTAAGTAAAATTCTTTATGGGAGGGGTTTATAAGATATTTATTATGTATATTATTTTATTTATTTTCACAAAACAGCTTTTCTGTTGTGCATAATCTTAGAACCAGGAAATAGTCAGTTGTATATAGTCATGTGGACGGTACTTTTAAGATGCAGACCAGCCTTACCTCTCAATCTCCATACACTGAAAATAGGAGCAAAGTCCCCTGAAAATTTTTAACATCCAGCTAAAATTCTGGACATCTGATTAGCATAGCTTTTTGAATGCCAAATAGTACAGAACTCTTCCCATTTCCAGTAGGTATGTGAGGTACTACTCAAAAACACATTTAAAATAGAGTGTGGCAAAAATGATGGAAAAATATAAGCACTTTATCAGAGATTGTGAAAATCTGTAGATTTTAATGAACTGTATTGTAAAATTCTACTACACAAGGTCATTAATTTTTTTGCTTAAGAAAAATGGTAATATCAGATGTGTCCTCTTTCTTTAAGTTATTGTTGCTAATAGTACTTTGGTCATGTAATGGATTTTTCAGTGTACTAGACAGCTTCAAATATCACAAGTGGACAGTATTCAAAAGATTGTATAAAGGGGTAAAATCAAGCCTAAAATTGGGGGCATCCTAACGCAGGGGTAAATAGGGTCTGAAAATTTGGAGCATTCCTCCAAAGTAGGAATAGTTGAGAGCTCTGAGGCCAGCTGTTTTAGAATTTTGAATGAGGACAGATGATACTGGTGGAATGTCCTTCACTAGCATGACAAGGGAAATGGCTATTTTAATTAATTGACATTGTGGGCTGCACAGTTCCATAAAAATGCACAGATGTTAAGAACTTTGATATTATACTTTTGAAGATCAAAAAGGCTGAAAATGGTTTAAAACAATAGCCACTGTCTCATTGGAGGGTTTAGTAGTATAGGTCTTATGGAATTTCCTACATTTTAATGGCTTTTTTTTGGTGCAGTTTTGATCTGAGGTGATTTCATAGGCATCCTTTGTTTGCAAGAATGGTCTATTGCTTATAACCAGTGGAGTTTGCAGTGGAAGAAGTTATATTTTTCAGGTTGCTGGAACCTTGGGAAAATTAGGTTCCAGGAACTGTATTTTTTTTTTTGTGTGTTGTTTTTGACACAGTATTTGCACATTTTTTTTCTGTCTTTGACTGTACTGTTGCATATGTTTACCTTGCAAAGGTTAATGTGATTTTGGAGTTACTGGTTTACAAACAAAACCAGAAAAACTGAGCTGTCTAGAGGATTGTGATTTTTTAGGAGAGAGTCTTCAAGCTGACTCGACTCTGGAAACTGGAAATAATGGTAGATTTTGGTGCATGATGACTGCAAGTTCAGTCTGCAGTGGTAGGTTAATATCCGTATGTTTTGCTAAATAAACCCCTCTCAGCATAAATTTGGTCTGTGGAAAACACTTATGTTTTGGCATTAAATTTCTTTGGGCTTTACATTTTTACTTTGGTAAAGTGTCATAGCAAGTAAATGTAACCAAGTCTGAATTTTATTTAGACTATTTCTGATAGAGCCAACAAACAAGTACTTGGATAATCGACAGTATAGTAAGTAAGTAAGTTGGTTTATTTTATCATGAACATGTATAAAAATGTGGGATGCCTTAAATGATTAACAAACATGAAACAAACTGCTTAGTGAAATACATTGCATAATAGATATGCGGTATTTTTTATTTCTTTTTGGTTGCATTGTTGTTGTTTACCCTAGTATAAGGCAATCATTGAAACTAGTAGGTGGGAAACGAAAAAAGGTAAAAATGGAAAGAAGTGACAGTAGATATCCGTCTGCCTTATACAGCCAGTATGCATATTGTGTATTTTTTTTATATATATTTACTTGTAATGTGTATTTTATGGGACATGCGTACTGTTATTTGTTTACAAGTTTGCAAATGTATCAGATGGCAGAAGAATGTTTGACCTGAAAATGTTTATTAATTTGATCATTGCTTCACACCCTCTGCCTTTTATCAGGCTATTATGTTACTGTTTGGACAAATAATTTCATGGTGTGTTTAGATGGCCTGAGTGCACCTTGTCTCATTTTTGTTTTATTTTTCATTTATTTTGATTTGTAAATAACAGTTTGTGCAATATGTCCATGCTGTGCATTTTAGTTAAACTTCTCTTTGGCAGCAGGCTGTTAAGTAATGCTTTCATGTTGATTGAGGGTTTTTATTTGCATAAGTACTTCATATAAGCTTTATTTTTTTTGATGAAAATGCATCTTTACATATACAGATATTTTGAGTTGTCAGTGTTCGGTACATTTGTTAAACACTTAAAATTTTGAAATATATATAACAATGCACATTTTTTATACTGACATATTTAAATGAGAGAATACAGTCTGGAAATTCTTATTTCAGGAGTAAGAGGTAAGAGGGAACATGCAGTCATGCATGTACCAGTATTGCAGTTTACCATGCAGACTGTATACATCTGACATTACCTTACTGCACAATATTTTAATTTGCTAGATATAATTTGATCACGTTTTAGCTTTGACATTAGGCCATTTTGTACACTTCTTTTACTGGTGCAGTTATTATGATGATGTAATTTATATATAATTTTAATTGAATAGTACTGCAGCTTAATTTTTGCATAAAACTACGTCACATGTTTATATGTGGATATTCTTTATTTTCCATACAGATTCTTTTACCTCAGTTTGTCTAAGTTATAAGCTCAGCATTCTTTATAAATATGCATATGAAAACAAATGTCTTACTGATAACTTGTTATGGTTTGGCATGTAACACTTATGACCATAAGAATCAGTTTCACGTTTTGGGAGAAACATTAAACAATATTTTTATTAATGAAACGTGTAATTTATAAGAAGAACATTAACTGTGAATACCGTGCAGTATCTTAACTCTAAAGGCTTTTATTTTTAGGTCTAATGATACAGAAATTTTGTATATATATTTTTAATTTGCACTTTTAAGTATAGAGTGTACATGCTTAATTGCTTTTAGCATTGGGTTTGATTCCTAAAGACTTGCTGTCAGTGCAGGTCTTTTGAAATCTGACCCATGGTGTATACCTTTTTGTAGATAGGCCGTAAAGCGAAGTCGGTCTCTTACATCGCGAGCAAGTCTTCTAAAGTCTGGGGTATTTTCTGCTTTACATGTAACATAACACTTTTTGTTTATTGTACTGGTATCTGTAAAAAGTTAATGTTAAGTTGTCAATCTCGCCTTCATTCTTGCTTGATGGGTTCGGAGCCGATCCCTCGGCTCCGACTCGGCACTTGCTAAGCTCGAGAGTCACTTTTACCAGCTCGAGGCAGCCCCATATCCCATGATGCAAGGCGGTAAGTACCCAGATCTCGTTTGCCGCTTCGCTTAGGAGGTCTTCTTTTTACCAGCTCCTGGTAAGTTGTTCACTTTTGTGAGATTTAAGCCCCTTTTTAGTAAAAAACCTTTTATTGATAGTTTTAAGTTTATTTTGTACCTTTTCTGACAGAAATTCCCTGTCTCCTTTAATTTTTTGTTAGTCAATCTTTTCCCTATCCCATCCCCCCCCTGTTAGGGTGTGTGTGTTGGTTTTATAGAATACCTTTTGGTATTTTATTTAAGTTAATTTTGACTGGTGTGTGTGTGTGTGTTTTTCAGCACCATGTCAAAGGAGAGGGTCTCAGGTTTTAAGAAGTGTGACTCGTGCTGTCAGAAGATGTCTCTGACAGACGGTCACACTTCTTGCCTGTATTGTCTGGGCCCTCTTCACCTGCAGGACTCCTGTGCTATTTGTCACTCCTTCAGCCAGAGAGTCCTGCAGGAGAGACGGAATAAGCTGATTCTTAGGGGCCTTCTTGCCGGAGGGCTCTCCGGCTAAGTCGGCTCCACCAAAATCAGCAAAACCTTCCAAGGCCCAGGCTTCTGTATCTAAGCCTGCGGCCTCGGCTCCGACTGCATTGAGTCGAGATCGGCTCGGCTGGAGCCGATTCTGGCTTGACAGCCTTCGGCACCGATGGCTATCGGTGCGAATCTGTATTGACCACTTCGATGTCGGCTCCGATCGGTTCCGACACCCATGTGGCACAGGCATCGGTGTCGGCTCCGATCGGCTCCGACACCGTTACTTTGGTGGCTGTATCGGCCCCCGCTGGAGCCCATACATCGAGCTTCCTGTCGGCTCCGAAGTCGGCTCCGACAGGATCTATAGTATCGGCTCCGATGGCTCATTCCCGGAAGAGGTCGAGGTCTCCTTCCTTGGGGCCGATACTTTCGGGTCCGGCTTCACCTCTTCTATCGGAACGGAGCCATCGGAGCCGATCTTCAAGGTCATCCAGGTTGTCAGATCATGACCTAGAGAGAGTGGTCAGTAGATTACTCAAGTCACAGGTACTGGCCCAAATGTTACACAGTCCGTCTCAACAGACGACTGTTGGTCCACACCCCGTTACAGTTCCTCCTTCAACTCTACCCCAGAGCTTGGAGTTGGAGTCTTCGGGAATGGTTACTGCTACGGCTGGAGGACGGATACCCCTTCTGTTCCTTCAGCCTCTACTCTTATCTCCTCTTGAGACCTTCCTTAGAGGGATTCGTGGTCGGGCTTCCATGGTCTCCTCCGAGGGGGTGAGTGGCATCGGACCCTTGTCCGAACCCGCTCTTCCCCTTGGAGCCTCGGCCTTGGTGAGCTCGGCTCCGACATCCGCCTCAGAGACTTCCCTTCGGTGGTCCCTGGAGTTCCTAGCTCTTGGAGCGGGTTCTCTCGGACCTGCCTGGGAGGGGAGCATTCGAGGTGATGAAGAGTGTACTGGCCACTGGTATCAGTCAGCAGTCTGTTCCCGTAGCTCCTCCCTCTATAGTACCTGTTGACATCTCTGCCACTTCTCTTGCTACAGGACCCAGAGATCCTCCGCCTCAGGTTTCCCCATTGGGAATTTCCCCTCTTCCGAGGATTCTCCTGATGTTTCGGGAGATCCTCCTAGGAAGAGGACTTGTAAGAGGAAGCATGTAGACTCCCCGAGTCTGTCACTCGGATACTGACTTTGATGAGTCAGAGGGATCCCCTAGATCCCCTCTGAGGATGTCTCCTTCTCAGACATCCTAGAACTTCTGAAACAGAGGGGAAACTGGCCCACCAACAATCCCTCTGAGGATGAGTCAGTATACCTAGAGGCGTTTGGATCTCGGCCCTCCACCTCCTGGGTGTCTCCGCCTTTCGACCCCCTTATGCAGGTTATTGCATGAAAGGCGTGGGCAGCTCCTGACTCTGTAGAGCCAGTCCCTAGGAGGCCTTCAAAATTTATCACTGCCCCGAGTGACAAACAATTCCTTACTAAGGGTGTCCCCGCTGATGCCATGGTGGTGGCTGCGGCCACCAAAAAGGAACTTGCAGATCCTTCTGTGCCCGTCCATCCTCTTAATAAGGACTCTAGGACCATGGATAGGTACGGTAAGCGGATGTTTTCCTCAGCGACCTTTGCTATGCGTTCGCTGAATTACCTATGTCACTTCACCAGACTCCAGAGGGATATCCTGAAGGAGCTGGGAGAAGTAGTTCAGGATCCTACAGCTGCAGGGGCTCAAGAAAAAATTGCTTCTCAGCTAGGAACCCTCAATTCCATTCAAACTCCTCCATGCGGCTAATATCTTATGCTGCGGATGGAGCGAGTAGAGCCGCAGGCACAGGTGTGGCTCTTAGACGCCAAGCCTGGATGCGGCTATGTGATTTTGTGGATCCCTTTAAGGCGTCCTTCACAAATTCTCCCTTTGATGGGTCAGCTTTGTTTGGCCCTCAGGTGAAGGAAACCTTGACCAGGTGCGAGCAGGACGGCAAGACTCTTTCTGCTGTTGGAGTCCGTTTTCCACCCCTTCTAGGCCTTATCCCAAAGGACAGAAGGGTGGGAAGATGTGGTTCCGTAAATCCCAAGGAGTCACGCCGGATTCACGTGGTCAGTTTACCCCTAGAGGCAGAGGGGGTAACAATAACAGACGCCGCTCTAGAGGCAGAGGGAGTCCAAGAACCAGGGAAACAGGGAGCCTCTCTCTGACAAGCCCTTTCAGCATCCCTGAGGTGTTGCCCGGCTGTCCCTCCTTGGAGGCAGTCGGGGGAAGATTATCACTGTACCCAGAAGCCTGGCATTCCCTCACTCAAGACAGATGGGTACAATCGATCATATCCAAGGGTTACATAATTCCTTTCGAGGAAAGTCCCTTCCCCTCAAGTTCCCTTCCAGATGTACCACCCGGTCTAAGGGAGATTGCAGAGTCAGAAATCGCAAAACTACTGCAAAAAAGAGCCATTCAGCCAGTTACAATAGACCATTCAGAGCCGGAATCTACTCAAGGTTCTTTTGGTCCCCAAAGACGGGAGACTGGAGACCAATATTGAATCTCAGCAGACTCAACAAGTCTGTCAGGAAGACAAGATTCCGAATGGTCACTCTTCAGTCAATTCTGCCCTTCTTACAGAAGGACAACTGGATGTGCTCAATAGATCTTCAGGATGCGTACTATCACATCAAAATTCACAGACGCTCCAGGAGATTTCTCCGCTTCGGCTGGGGTCCAGTCATTTCCAGTTCAGAGCCCTGCCCTTTGGTCTCACTACAGCCCCCAGAGTGTTCACCAAATGCATGGCAGTGGTCACGGCTCACCTGAGACGCCAAGGATTCCAGGTGTTTCCGTATCTCGACGACTGGCTCCTGTCAGCCACCACCAGGCATCAGCTTATACAAGCCAGGGATTACACAATAGACCTTTGTTCTCATTTGGGCATCTCAATCAACTTCGAAAAGTCATCCTTATCGCCCTGCCAGTCTATTACCTTCATAGGCAAACTTAAACACTGTTCGGATGTCAGCTACCCTTACAGAACAAAGAGTTTCAGACATTCAGACTCATGTCAGGATCATTCTGGCCAGCAAGAAAATACAGGCCAGAATGGTTCTAAAGGTATTAGGTCTCATGGCTGCGGCCATTACTCTTCTTCCCTGGCTCGATTCTACATGCGCCTTCTTCAGTGGATGCTGTTCACACAGTGGTCATACCAGCAACTTCCAATGCGTCACCAGATTCTGGTGACACAGACATGCAAAGAGCATCTTGCTTGGTGGATCACATCGTCTCAGGTTCACCAAGGCAGGTGCTTTGTACCTCCGTCCCCGATAGCCACTGTCACCACGGATGCCTCCCTGATCGGGTGGGGGTCATTATCAGGGCAGGATGGTTCATGGGACGTGGCAACCGCTCGAGTACCATCTGCACATAAATGTCCTGGAGATGAGAGCAGTGCTTTTAACGTTGCAAGCCCTCAACGACTTTCTTCCCGTAGGGACAATTGCAGTCCACACAGACAACATGTCTGTAGTTTGGTATATCAACAAACAGGGCGGAACCAAGTCCTACCCCTTGTGTCGAGAAGCGCTCAGACTTTGGCAATGGGCGATCTCCTCTCATCGGTTTCTGGTAGCAACGCATATCCCTGGGAAAACCAACATTATAGCGGACAGATTGAGCAGAGCTATCCTCATGCCTCACGAGTGGTCTCTCAAGCAATCTATAGCGGAAGAGATTTTTCTGGAATGGGGTCGTGCATGTTGCGATCTTTTTGCTACTCCCCAAAACAGCAAATGTCCAGACTTCTTCAGCCTCTTCCCTCTATCAGGCCATCCCCCCAGAGACGCTCTGACCCAGGATTGGCCCCAGGGACTTCTTTATGCCTTCCCTCCATTTCCTCTGATCCCTCAGGTGATCCAGAAAGCTACCGTTTTGAGCGCCAAATTGATTCTCATTGCCCCTTACTGGCCTCGACAAGTTTGGTTCCCGTTCCTCCATCATCACCTTTTGGTGCAGCCGTGGCATCTGGACCCAGTGCCAGATCTTCTGATTCACCAATCCGGTCAGCTGCACCGGTCAATCCCTTCTCTCAACCTCACAGCACGGTTGCTCCACTTCCTTCCTTAGCCAGGCTTCCTTTGATCTCTAACCCAGTTAGAGACATCATAGTAGCTTCACTAAAATCCTCTACCAGGAGGATTTACACAAGCAAATGGAAACGTTTCTCTTATTGGGCTAAGGCCCAAAATATTAATCCTTTTACTGCCCCTGTTCAGGCAGTTCTGGACTTCTTAGCAGAGATTTTTCATGCAGGCTCCTCTTCTTCCACAGTCAGAGTTCAATTGGCTGCTATTTCCAATTTTCATGTCGGGATAGCAGATCATAATATTATGTCCCATAGGCTCTGCAGGGCCTTCTTGAAAGGAATTTTCCTACTAAAACCTCCAATCAGGAATCCTCCTCCTCAGTGGGATCTAAATTTAGTGCTGACATCCTTGATTCTTCCCCCCTTCGAGCCAGCTGTTTCTTGTTCCCTGAAATATCTTTCTTGGAAAACGTTATTTCTAGTGGCTATTACATCTGCCAGGAGGGTGTCTGAACTTCATGCTCTTTCGGTTCGACCCCCCTATTTGGTTTTTCACAAAGATAGAGTATCTTTGAGAACTAACCCAACCTTTTTACCTAAGGTCGCTTCAAAGAACAATTTGAATCAATCCATTGATCTCCCGGTATTTTTCCCTAACTATTCAGATAGAGCTGAACAAAAGCTACATTATCTTGATGTCCATCGTCAACTTAGATATTATTTGGACAGAACAAAAAAATTTAGAAAATCTGATCAACTTTTTGTTTCCTATGCGGATAATAAAAAAGGCCTTCCTGTTTCTAAAGTGACTTTGTCCAGATGGCTTTCTTCGGTCATCTCTGAAATTTATACGCTCAGGGGAAAACAGCTGTGCTCAAAACCTAAAGCACATTCAACTAGGAGCTTAGCTACTTCTACAGCTTTTCAAGCTAGACTTCCTTTGGACACTATTTGTGCAGCTGCCACTTGGGCTACTCCTCACACTTTTGTTTCCCATTACAAATTGGACTTGGCCTCCAGGGACAGAGCCAGTTTTGGCTCTACAGTCCTCAAGAGTTTGTTCCATTGAGCCACCCAGGATAGAGGTGCTAGGGACGGTCCCATCAAGCAAGAATGAAGGCAAGATTGACAACTTAACATTAAGAAGTTATGTACCTACCATAACGTTCCATGTTAGTTGTCTTCTCGCCTTCTTTCTTGCGACCCTCCCTCCTTCCCCTGGCCTGGACAGACCTTGTATAAGAAACTATTATGCTAAAGACCATTCAGACCTGGTCCTTTTTCCATCTGTAAGTTTCTTCTTCCTTTGGGAAGTATTTTATGCTTGGTGCTATTGCCCTTTGTCAACAAACGAGATCTGGGTACTTACCGCCTTGCATCATGGGATATGGGGCTGCCTCGAGCTGGTAAAAGTGACTCTCGAGCTTAGCAAGTGCCGAGTCGGAGCCGAGGGATCGGCTCCGAACCCATCAAGCAAGAAAGAAGGCGAGAGAAGACAACTAACATGGAACGTTATGGTAGGTACATAACTTCTTATTTTTAAGTAATACCATAGAAGTCATCTTGTACTAAGTGGTTGTGTTACAACTGCTGATACAGTTGACTGTTTAGATATGTCAGCATCAACAATAGCACACACAAATATCGTACTATTGATAGATTTAAAAATTTGCATTTTTACAGTAATAAGATATTAGTTAACATTAATCGAATAAAGGATGCAACTATTTGTTTTACATTTTTCATTAATTAGCATTTGTTAATTTATTTATTTATTTTATTTATTTGCATTTGTTTAACCAGGATAGTCCATTGGGCTCAAGAACCCGTTTTCAATGGAGTCCTGGGGAGAAAAGCTCCACATACATATTTAACAGAGAATGAGGATATACATAGACATTTCATGGGGTTCAACATGAGAAAAGTACCAAATACAGAGGATATACATATACATTTGATGGGGTAAAACATAGTACAATTTATGTAATTAAACATGCAGAGACAGCTGAAACAAGGCAATAAGAGTAACACCAAATTTATAAAAAACATTTTTTTTTTTTTTTTTTTTTATATAGAGTTAGTGTAGTATACAGGTAGGCCAAGGGTAATGCTGCCTGGCGTTCATACAGTCAGAACTGAAAGAGTTACTAGATGAAATAGTAGGTTAGGAAGGGTGAGAGCAGGAGCATTGCCATGTGGAGGTTAGATAAGAGTGGAGTGATTTTTTGAAGGATGGGAGGCTTGTGATGGTACGAATAGAGGGAGGAAGGGAGTTCCATGAGCGCGCTAGAGAGGAGGACAGGAGGTTTTGTCCAGGAGGGTGGTGGGGTCTATGTATTTCTATGAGGTTTTGATTGTTTGATCTTAGCTGTCTTTGTGTGTGGTGCATTTTAAAGGTAGAAGAGAGTGAGGGGCAGAGGGATGGCTGGAAAATCAGTTTGTGAGAATATGTGAGTTGAGTATATGAAAGGTAATTAGGTAGTTCTAACCATTTTAGTTTGTGGAGTGGTTCACAGTGGTGTGTTGATGATTTGTTAGAAGTGGCAAATTTGGCAATTTTATTGTAACAAGAGGATAGTTTGGTTTTGAGGGAAGATTGTAGGTTAGTAAGAAGGGGTGCTCCATAGAGAAGGGAGGGTAAGAGAAATGTAGTTGAGACTGTAATCTTGGTAGCTGAACTGAGAAAGCGATTATGACGGTAAAGCATGCCAAGTTTTTGGTGTGTTTTTTTATGTTTTGTAGCAGATGGGAGTGGAATTTAAACTGGTCATCGATTTGGACTCCTAATAGTTTGGTTTCTGATACAAGCTCAAGGGGAATGTTATTATGGCTGTAGATGGAGAATGATTTAAGATCGATGTTAGTGGTTTTTGAAGGAGTAAATATCATGAGTTTGGTTTTAGCAGCATTAAGAGCTAGATGGTTGTCTTTCATCCAATATTCAGTGGTAGAGAAGGCATCCTGGGTAAGCTTTAGTAGAGTTGGTATGGATGAGGCAGTGCAGATGATTGTGGAATCATCTGCATATTGAATAATATTAGCCTGAGGGATAGCATGGTAAAAGTCATTAATGAAAATATTAAAGAGAAGGGGGCCCAGGATGGAGCCTTGTGGGACACCTGTAGGGGTATTTAGAAAGGAGGAAGTGGCTTTTTTCCACTTGACTGCTTGTTGTCTGATGGAGAGAGAGCTGTTAAACCAGTGGAGTGAAGTGAGAGAAAGGTTTAGATTAGATAGTTTAGTAAGAAGTAGGTTATGGGAGACAGTATCAAAAGCCTTAGAAAGATCAAGAAGAGTCGTAGATAACAATGAGTCCAGAATCCCTAGGCTTGTTCATAGTTTAGAGGAAAGATAGAAGGGCTGTCATAGTACTATGATGGGGTCTGAATCCATGTTGGGTGGGGGTTAGTTGATTGTTGTCCAAGAGGTGGGGAAGGAGTTGAAGGTGGATACATTTTTCCAGGACTTTTGAAATGGGAGAGAGGATGGCTATAGGACGGAAATTGGAGATGTTAGTATTATTTCCACCTTTGTGTAGAGGAATAATATAGGCTTTCTTCCAGGATTCGGGAACAAGACCTTCTTGGATAGAGCGATTGATGAGGATGCTGATAGGGAGGGCAATGGCATCAGCAGCTATACTGAGATAGTATGAGGGAATGTTGTCAGGGGCATTGGTGCATGGTTTTAATTTCTGTAGGAGTTTTCTTATGGTAGAAGTTGGAGTAGGTTTAATTGAAAAAGGGTGGGATTGAGGTGGGGATGAATGGGACAAAGGAGTAGGAGGGGGAGATTGAGGTGAGGGTGAATAAGACAAAGGAGTAGGAGGGGGATGTTGGTTGTCAGAAGAGGAGGTAGTAGGTGAATTGTTGTGTGTAAAAGAGTAAGTAAGTTTGGAAATAGAGTCTATGAAGAAACAATTGAATTGGGTAGCAAGATCTATGTCTTGTGAGTCTGGGCTGGGGTCTGGGTTTTCTATAGTACCAGGTTTTAAGAGTGAATTTATACTTGCCCAGAATTTTCGTGGGTTAGTTTTATGATTGTTTTGAAGGTGGATAAAATAATTTTGCCGGTCTATTGAGAAAAGTTTTTTTTTACTGAGTTAAGTATAGTTTTGTATTGATTGAGGTTTGATGTAGATTTGTTTTTCTTGTATTGTGCCCATGTTTTGTCTCTGAGTCGCATGGAAGTAGTTGTATTTTTTGTTAACCAGGGGGCTGCTTTCCTTTTTATTCTTTTGGTTATTAGGGGAGCATGATTATTTAGGACGTTTAGGAAGATAGTGTTAAAGTGGGATACTGCATTTTCGAGTGGTAGGGTTTTTAAGGGAGTCCAATTAATAGATTTAAGGTTACTGGAAAAAGCTTCAGGGTTGAAGTTTTTATGGAATCTGGTAGTTATGTAATTGTGAGTAACTTGTAGGGGAGTTGGAAGATGTGTAGTGAAGATGGGAAGATGATCACTGAGGGGGTCAGGAAGGGTTCCACTGTCAGGTTAGTTATGGGGATGGGAGACTAGAATCCAGTCTAAGATGTTGCCCCTTGAGAAGTCCTTGGATGGCCTAGTTATTGAGTTGATTAATTGAGAGTATTTGAAAAGGTTGATGTTGAGGGGGTGTGAAGGTGACTGTATGGAGGACCATTTTATGTTGGTATCTCCCATGATTATAGTTTCATTATTAATGTTACTTGATAGCCAGGAGAGGATGTTTTCAAGTATTGGGATATTATCTCCAGGGGGAATGTAGAAAGAGGCTATAGAAATGGATTTGTGTGTGTTTAGCTGGAGATGAGCTAGTAGTAGTTCTGCATTAGAAAAGTGGGGAATGGTTTTGTTGTAGGGTGTTAGGCATAGGGAGGATGCATAGAGTAGAGCTACTCCACCACCCTTTTTGTAGGATCTATCTGATCTAATGATTAATACATTTAAATAATTTAATAGAGGTTTGTACTTTAAGATCACTTTAAAATATGAACACATGTTGCTACAAATCTAGTAAGCTAGGCAAGAGTAGGTAAGGTACACGTACATGATTTTTACATTTGCAAAGACAACTTGCATGTTTTATTGAGATTGTTATTGGCACTTTTACCAGTCGTGGGAGTTTTACTAGTGAGCAACAGACAATAGTTAAATACCTTTACTTTTATAGTTGCATAGACAGAAGTTATTAGCATTACTTTTGAGGCAGGTATTTTTAAAAGTAGTATAGGCAAAGTAGATAAGTATTGACTGGATGGTCATTTCATCAGAGGCTTCTTTATTTGCTGCACAGAATGCACAATTTGTGATGATGCCGCAAAGTATTACACAAATAGTAAATTAAGTATGCACACAAAGAGAAGACACATCTTTTATACAGGACAAATCTAATATGAAGCTTCTGTACAAATGGAGTGTTTACTATTGCATTCAACATTAGGGAGCCATATTAATGAGTTCTGAGGAACTTGTGGTTCAGGCTGCATATTATGAGGCATCTGTATAGTCGGGGTGTGGCATGCATCAGAAGTGTTTTTAATTTGGGGAAGAATACTTAGATTGTTCTAGAAATACTAATTAGTCTCTCTTCGTTGTTGAAATAGATGTAACTATTTAATAGCCGATTTGGGCAGTCATGCGGTAGTTTGAAGTCCCAGGAACATTTGTAGAATTGGTGCAAGCTATGTACAAGGACCCAATGACTCAAGTACAAACTGTGTTTGGTCTCACAGAGTGATTCCTTGTGGGAGTAGGTGTGCATAAGGGTTCAGCTGTGAGCCCACTCCTGTTCATACTGGTGCTGGACTACATTAGCAAACAGGTTGGAGGGAGCAGATTAGCAAATAGCTGGACACAATGTTGCATTATATGGAGACTCATGAGCAAGGACTTCAGCATAGGATAGGGGAATGGAATGCAAAACTTAACCGGAGTACAGATAAGACCGTTGTAAAGGCAGCAAATGGGGAAAATCAGAAGAAGGTGATAACTGAGATATAATGGAAAATAGTGGAACAGGTTAACAGCTTTGTCTGCGGGAGGTGTTTGAGGAGAACAGAAGTCTGCATGAGGAGGTCAAAGCTAGAATTAGAGGGACAACAGCCAACTGGCACAGAATGTCAAAGAAGCTAAAAAGTAAGGTGTACAAAACATTGGTATGATCAGTACTACTGTATGGTACAGAAACCTAGGTAATGCGCAGTTGAGGAAGCAAGAGGAATGGAAATGAAGGGCCAGAGATGGGTGGTAGGATGCACATTATGGAGCAGACGAAGGAATGAGAGCATATGAACAGAAGCGAAAGTAGCTCCAGCTGCAGAAAAGGTCAGAGAGAACAGATTAAGATGATTTAGGCACGTGCAGAAAAGCAGAAGACAGTCTGGTGAAGAAAATTGGAACAGACAGGAAGAAGGCAAGGGGAAACGAGGGCATCTGGCAAAGTGGTGGATGGGTTGTTTGAGAAGACCTGTGATATAGGCATGGAGCTTTAAAAAAGGCAAGAGAGCGACATTGGATAACGAAGGATGGCAAGAGTTGACACAACATTCTGACCCTATATAGAAAATGGGGAGGGAACTCAATGGAAATGTTATTTAAGAAATGTCGATAAAGAGATTGTTTAAAAAAAAAAAAGAAAATTGGGAAAAGGGTGTTCACGTTGTTGATGGATGGACACTTGTTTTTTGAGATACTTGTGGCAACTAATTATCCTAATATTGCTGTAGTTAGTGGTATGGTGATTTGTAATAACATACTAGATAATAGGGCACAGGAACAAACTAGTACTACAGCAACTATAGAAAGTCAAAAGCTACTAGGTGGTAAGAAAAGGGATGTCCAAAGCAAATTATAAAAGACATTGGAAGAGAGAGATGAAATTACATAAAAGGGTCAAACAGAAAAAAAATTAGATTTAGTGGGAGGAGACTTTCCAAGAAATGAGGTAGTACATGAAGGATATTGAGTTTTCAGATAGATGTAGGGAAGACACTACCAGTAATTTCACCCACTGAACTATGTGTAATGGTTACATTTTATTGAGTGGAAAACCAGAGCTGAGAGAGTTTATTAACCTAGTAATAAATGCTTCGTCTCTGTGTCCAGTTTTCCAGACTGTAGATTGTGGCATTTACTTTGTGCTACAGACATTGTTTAGTGCCAAGAAACCCTTTGATGTGGTTATTGTAATTTGATGTACTAAACAGATATGTAATTGGAAGATACTATGAAAAGGATCATCATGCTTAGTAAGGAGCAAGGGCTTCATCTTAAGTTTCTAGACTTTTTTTTTCTTGCTTATAGTTTTTAGCATTTCAGGAAGTATACTGCTAGGAAATGGACATGCTACGACAAGCTAGGCTGAGGAACAAAGCTGAAGTAGTGCATGTTTGGGGAAAAAATTGACAAAGTACAACTGTTTGTAAGTAAGGGATTATATCCAAGTACGTACAAAACAGCATACTGGGTAGAATACTGATTAAGATTATTAAACATTTTTCTGACTACTCTGCTAGGAACACACACAAAACACAGGTCAGTGTAAATACATGAGATGTGATTAAATATCTGGTGGATGTTTGAAGTCTGAACAATAAAGTGATTCTGAAACCATACTGCCAGTGAATGATCATAATCTTGTATTTGATACTGAATTATTGTTCATCAGAGAAGCCCACTCAATTAATGTACATTGCTATAAAAGAGTACTATCATCCTAGAAACAAAAAAAAAAGAGGTGGGAAATACCTATATTTGTGAGTGGCAATGTTTTTATTTATTTATTTATTTAACATTTGTTTACCGGGAAAGTCCAACTTGGAACTAGCCAGTTTTCAGAGGAGGCCTGAGGAAAAATGCTGCAGATGCGTGTCTTTGTAATGTGGGAGGAAACTGGAGCACCAGGAGAAAACCCATGCGATAGCAGGTAGGACATGCAGACTCAGCACAGAAGGCCCTCTAGCCAAGAATCGAATTGGAGAACCTCTTGCTATGAGGCGACAACACAAACCCGCTGCACCACTGCGCCGTCCATCTGCACTGTAGAATTTTCTAGTAAAGTTGGGGTAACTTCCATCCAAACTGGAAATCTTCGGAAATAGTATCTTTTTATTGTACTCCAAGCTAGGCATTTAGATATTTGTGTCATAACTTCAGAAGAGAGATTTGATAATTGCAATTTAAATGTCCTTAAATATCTGTGGTTCCACTGATGCTTGTAAAAAAATATATTGTCTATACTATTAGAAAATAGCAATGTATTTGACTGTAGACAAGTTATTAAATTCCCACCCATGGAAATAGCATTCTAGCTGTTGTATGGTTAGGTAACATAGCCAAGTGTTTACTATGTAGTATGGTGTCTCAGCTAGGAAATTTTGACAACTCTGGTGTTATGTGGAAGTTATCAAACAATAAATGTAGTAACTCAATAGGTAGTTACCCTTTTAGGAAGTATTATCAAGGTGACCGTGTTGCCGTGGAAAATTAAATTGGTAGATATAACTGGAAGGCAGACATTAAGAACAATGAACTGATGAAAATTGATGCATATTTTATAACTCTTTAAAGTCTAATTGTGTGCATGTAGTTGATATTACTGCTACTAAGAAATGATTTAGGAGGTTTTTCTCAACCAGGGTGGTCACTTTCACTTCAGAAATGCCTTACAAATGTTGTTAATGGCAATGTGAAGGAAGGCATTTTCCTTTTTTTTCTTCTCACATGAATGTGTTGTGGGTGGCATATTTCAGATCCATAAGATTCATAAAAGTGAGAGAGATGCATCTTTCAGGTCCATACTTTTGGCAAAAGGTCCTATTTAAAACAATGTCTATTTTTGTAGACAGCACTAAAGGAGGCAGTATTTGGATGCCCTTTATTTGTTATAAATTTCTTCCATTTTGAGGAAAAAGTGCATCAGAAGTGACATCAGTTAGGGAGATCGCTATCCTCCATTGATATCAAGTTTTTGTATTCACTCAATCCCCAGGATGTGAGGAATGAATAGCCGTGTAATAGGTTCTTGAAAGAATGTTTCTGTAAAAGAAGTAAGACTTTTGGAGAATATATTCATGTTTTATAATGTAACTTTTTTCGTATTCAGAACTCAGCATTAACAAGTAATGAGGGTGACCATGGGGTGCTCCTGTTGCACATCATGCAGTCAGATGTGCCTATGATGCTGCAGATGCTTATTCTAGGGGGTGCTGCTGTCCCTGTTTCTGTGCTAAGATTATTTTCCTGGCAAAGATTTTACTCTCTCCCAGAAGATGTCAAAACAAAACCTTTAGATGCTTCTTTTGATAACAATATCCTTTTTGGTCCCCTTCTGCTGAGATTAAAAAAAAAACTGGAAGAAAGGGGTAAACTTATGCAGGGGTTTAAGCAACTTTTTCTTTGCCTGTTCCAGAATTCCAGATAAGTTGCTGCTTTAACCCAGGGTTTTTCTACTGTAATAATGCTCTGCAGAAAAGCACAGCATTCAGAAGCAGTGACAGGATAAGCCTAAACCTGAACTCAAAGGTGCCTAATGGCCCTTTCCAAGGAGGACTCCCAGCTTCTGAGTCCCCCCCTCATTCTACCTCTGCTCAAATCACCCCTCCCCAAATTTCTCAGTTGGAAAACTGTCACCACATATTCTTAGGTGTTGCAAATCATTCAAAGAGGGTACCATGTTGTTGATATTCTCTTCTTGTACTACATTCAGTTCCACAGGTGTCTTCAAACTAACAGCATCTGGTATCTCCTATCATTACAAACCTTTCTGCATTGGGGTGTAATAGAACCAGTTCTTTTCCATTGCAAAGGAAAGGTTTATACTCGAGATTTTTGTAGTCCTAAAAAAAAAAAAACATAAAGTGCTTGGACACCATTTCTGGCTCTCTCTACCTTGAATACTTTTTTGAACATTCCAAAGTTGAAGATGTTAACTGCAATTTTTTTCCCTTTGATTTTTCAAAAGTTTTTCTGGTTACTTTGGTTCTTAGTGATGATCTTCATATTCCCATTCATCAAAAGTACAGGAAATACTTAACGTTTTGTATCCTGTGGATTGCACTTTTACTGCTTTGCCCTTTGGGCTTTCCACTGCTCCAAGAATGTTTACAAAGTGTATTGCCCCCTGTCTTAACATTCTGCAGACTCCAAGCTTTCCACATATAGCCTTATCTGGACGACTTTTGCATCATAGCCATATGTCTTTAAAAAAATTCTATGAGACTTGCAGTTCACTGTCGGACACTTAAAGAACCTAGGTTTCACTATGAACTTCAAGTACAGTCTTCCATCTCATTCTCTAGTGTTTGATTGCCATATAAGCACATCCTTGATGATGTTTTTTTTCTTCAAGTAAAGATTCATTTTTTTAACAGATTGCTCTGTGTATCTGTGACAAACCTTTCTATGACCTCACTAAGAGAGCGATTCGGACAGCCCCTGGTTACTTGGCATCCACCATACAAATGGTCCCCTTTGCCAGACTACATGTGAAGAAAATTGAGTGGTACCTGAAATCTATCTGGGCAAAGCACTGACATCTTATGTATTTTTCAGTTCCTCTCTTGCCTTTTTTGAAGAAAGAACTAAACCTAGGAGTTCCTCCTTTCTTTATTCCCCCTCCTTTGCAATAGAGCTCTAAAATATGCATCAGGGCCTAAAAACATGTTCAAAACGTTTCAAAGTTCATGGTCTTTGGACAAAAAGAGAACAGAAGACAGCATGTATATTAAGAGAAATGAAAACATTATTTAGTTTTATTAATTTATTTATTTTGCATTTGTTGACCGGGATAGTCCAACTTGGATACATGTCCATTTTCAGCAGAGGCCCGGGGAGAAAAGCTCCAAAAGAAGAAACCACTCTTATTCATTTACTTATGGGAAGAATGGATAGTTTTAGTCAGAGAATGGACTTGTTGGACAACGCGTTTAACACAAGAACCAGCACGCAGCTAGTAACGCAAAGAGCTGATGTGAACTCTGGAACTCATGACCTTGTACGGTTTGGCTACTAGAAATCAGCAACCAACTAGCGGGGCATCTTTGGATGTTAGTGACATCCCGCTAAGGACACAACATAGTTTAATGCGGAACACAAGGTACTATTAGTTCTGTTAATGATTCTCTTCCAACAGTATCACTGTATTTAAACAGAAAGAACTTTTATGACCACTGACAAAACAACGACAGGGGTAGTTAATACAGAGACTACTGGGCTAACATCAATAACATTGCAGAACTTATTGGAGATTTCGATCATAAGCTGTTTAGGTGTAAAAAACTGCAGCTCGAAATCTCTTATTTAACCGAATGCCTGGACAGGAAGATAGTCCCTAAAGGGCTTAGGCAATGGAGGTTCCCAGTAGGCTTAGAGGATGGTTCTGAATTTCATGGACAACTTCTGGCCTTATTTGATAAACACTGTTTTGAATATATGGCGATGCTGATAGATTATTACACAGCACAAGTGGAGATTTATAGAAACGATTTGGCTAGTTTAGAACAAGAAATCAAAAATAACTATGATTTCTTGCGCTACAAATATGACTATTCACGAGTGTTTTCCAGCATTGATGCCTCTATTAATAAGCTCTGTGACAATAAGAAAAAGAAAATCACTAGAGACATGAGGCAATATGCTGACAATAAAGCCTACCCTAAACCCCCACAGATCAACTCAACCAGTAATAAAGTTAGAGGGGCATCGTAATAAGAAAAATTTGGGTACTAGAGCTCATAATATGTATGAGTTGGATGATTTTTTAGAGGCTGGACATAATAGTAACAATTCCCCTATTGATGAAGAAGAGGATGTCGAATTGGATGATGAACAACAGCAGGTCTTCGTACCTGTGGTCAACAATAAAAGGAGTGGAAGAAAGCAGAGTACTAGGGCAGTTCAGGCACGGGGAGAACATCAACAGGGTTTTGGTCAGGCTCAGAACTCACGGGAGAGGAACTTGAGGTCGAACACCAACAGGATGGCCCTGAGGAGCAAACAGAACCAGAACAACAGATGATAAAGGAGCCTAGTCAGCCTGTTATTGTTTGCAGTAATGAAGGAGATTTTAAGATCTTTAATTACACTACATTAAACATCTCTCCTGCTATGGCTGACTTTTTTTCAAAAGGACTGTCCTTTGTCCCTGATACCCGTATGGACTTATCTAAAACTCTTGTGGACCTTAAACTTTATGTCCGCAAATTGAACCTTTTGGCTGTCTTAGGCAAAAGCTCTTCCCTCATTAGACCTTTTAGAATTGCTAGTTTATTTAACCCACCCTTGATAGGAAATTTAAAAACTTTTGAAAAATCCTGTGAACTAGATTTAAGGTTTTTGGCTGAAAGCTCAACAACAAATATAAACATAGGTTAAATATAACACGTGAGGAGCGTGATTTTATCAAATTACTACAGGATTGTAGAATTCGGGTTATGAAACCCGACAAGGGTAATGGGCTCATCTTTATGAATCAAGTGGATTATATTAATAAGCTAAGTTCCCACTTAAATGATGGCCCATATGAAAAACTAGCACTAATGAGGTTATTACAGCATTTAATAGGGTGAAGGCTACGCTTGAAGATTTATTTTTGGAAGATTTTATAGACATTCACATCCACTCTTTTCTTAACATCACAGCACCTAGAATGCCTTCCTTTTTGGAAAATTCATAAATCTATCTGTGAACCCCCTTTCAGACCTATAGTAGATGGGAGGGTCTATGTTGGTGTCTTGTGCCAAATATGTGGATGTTGTCTTAAAACCATACTTAGAAAAAGAAAATCAGATCTGTAAGGGAGCTTTCTAGAGAACATAAATAAAATACCCTTTGACCCTGACTTAAGCTTCCTAACTGTAGATGTGAAGGAACTTTACACGTTATTCCACAACAGTTGGGATTGGAGTGGTGAGGACTTCTTAGAGACAAGGAATGTGGAACAAAACATTGTCTACACAGTTGAAACGTTGCTAGAAATGGTGTTTAAATATAACTTTTTAGTTTTGACAATGTTATATATAGGCAAGTTTCTAATGGGCTGGTCTTTTGCCAACTGTGTAATGGCACAGTGGGAAAACACATTATTGTTTAACAACCCACTATTTAAAGAACATGTACACAAGATACCAAGACGACATGTTTATGCTATGGAAGGGTTCCTCGGACATGGTGGCTTCTTTTATTGATGACATTAAGACCATGACCCACTTCTTGGATTTCACATTTGAAGTGAATGAGAGTGAAATTAGTTTTTTAGATATTAATCTGACCAAAGATAGAAAACTGGCTATGTTTACTAGTAACATCTATAGAAAATTCTAATGGATTCCTGCACTTTGGTAGTTGCCACCCTATCCATCAAAAAGAGCTGTGGTTAAAGGGCAGATGGTTAGGGCGGCGGATGATAACCAAAGATGAGGATTTCCATTATGAATGTACCAATTTAACTGCTATGTTTGTTAATAGGGGTATCCCAATTCTCTCATTTTGGAGATTGTATCTGAAGTGAAACATAAAAGGGAATCCGGCTACTTTAGACCCATCCTTAATAGAGCATGGCGAACTTGATGACTAACCAAGACTCTGTGGGGCTTGAACAGAAAGGGTGGAGAAGCTGATATAGAAGTCAGATTCTTGTGCACGTTCTCAATTGATCACCATTTTATTAGGGAATCCTACAGAAAAATTGGGCCAATATAAAGAAGACACAAATTTACAGCAATTGTTGGGCACAACACAGTATAGCCTTTAGGAAAGGATTTAACTTAAAGGCATTGCTAGAAATGAACAAAATAGTTCATTTAATAAAGTTAAGGGTATGGTTAAATGTGGACTGTGCAACCAGTGTAAATTCATGCAGGAAGGTAATTATGTGGTCATCAACAATGTGAAATACAAATTAACAGGTAACTTTACCTGCTCATCTAAGGCAGTGGTGTATGTGGAAGCAGTGCCCTGCTTTCTATATAGGAAAGACTGAGAGGGCACTGCATAAAAGAGTGTATGAGCATTTATATGCTATTTCTAAGAGCGACACTAACAACGCCTAGCCTTCCATGTTATGGACAACAAAGAACATAGTTTCAGATTTATGGTTCTGAAACAAATTAGAACACAAATGTTTTCAGGTCCATGGCAATTGTTGTTAGAAAAGGAAGAGCTATTATGGCAGCTTAGGACATCTGCACACACACACCTAGCTTAAATGAAGCAATATCACTCACTTGTATTTTAAAACTATTAGCTTGTAAAAGGTAACATCTTTTGACTCAGCAGGGAGCTTTTGGAAATTCTCCATGCACAGCTAAGTCATATTTTTGATTTGGTTCCATTTTGAATGTGAAGTGTTGAGTTGACCTATATAGGATTTTACATTGATTAACTATTACATGGATATAGTGGTTTGTATCTATTTTAACAAACCACAAAACTTATTATAAATATTGAAACACATTAGGTTTACATACATTCGCTCAATTATAAGCTGCAGGTATTGTAAAAATTAAACATTAAAAATTAACAATTGGTTCTTCTTAGAGTATTCTTATAACAACAGGATATTTGATAATGTATAGAAGTTTTTGTTTTAAAAATTTTAAAATTTCAAAATTTTAAATTTACAGGTGTTAATATTTGGAAAGCTACTCATGAGAGTTTTGCAGTTCCATGCTAACAATCATTTAAATGTTAGCACTATGAGTTAAATTTAAATTTAAATGTTTAAGGCTTAGCCTTTGGATGTAGTTGCATTTTTTATACAACATAAGAACAGTGTATATCATGCATATGAGTATTGACAGATATTATATCCTTTTATGATAGAAAAGACTTGAAGTTTACAGTGAAGTTTTGTTCTGTTTTGTTCCTAATATTTTAGCTGCTGGTTCTGTATGATTTTAAACTCACAAGCTGTTGAATTGGTAATTGGCAATTTGGTTACTAATTGGTTAATTAGTTGACACCATTTGTTGCTTTCTTTGGAACAGTTTTATCGGACTGTGGACTTTACTTCATTATCTGCTCCAAAGGAAGTAATACAGAGATAGAAACTTATATAGAACACACTAAAGTACATTAAATAACAGTCAAATAGACACACAGAGTATAGGTTAGATATAATAGTATGCTTTACGTCTGGAAAGCTAGTTTACAACACAATAGAATTAAATTGACAATTAATTGCAAAAAAAAATGTTAATTCTTGCTGCTCAAACCTTTGGTCTCCAGGAACACATCAGAGGTGCTTACAAACAATACCACTGGCATGTGGTGCATCAGCAAATTGGGCACAATATCTTACCAACTCTGCAGATTACCATTGATGGCTTGGGACAATCCTATTCATCACATGTTTTTCTCCAGGCAGTCTGTATTCCATCAGAATAATAACTTGGCAGATTACCTGAGTAAATAAGGACAGACCCTTGTGAGTAAATGTTGAACAGAGAGGTCTTCCTAAAAATGATCTCCACTGAGGTACACCAGCGATTGAGCTTTTGCCTCCAATCTGAACTACCAACTCAAAATATTTTGCTCCAAAGTTCTTGCAAGGAAGCCCAGAGAACAAACACGTTATCTTTCCCGTGGAATGGTAATTTTGTGTATGCCTTCCTCCTCTCTTTTACCCAAAACATCCTCTTGAAGATTCAGGAGGACAAACCCAAAATACTTATGGTGGACCCTTTTGATGCAGACAGTATTTCTACCTTTTCTCACTTCTGTTCCATCTAGCCAAGGGCAGTCACCACAGCTTACCACACAGAATTGACTTGCTCACGCAGCAGCAGGGCACTCTCATTCACTCAGACCTGTAGACTCTCAATATTATGGCACAGATAACAGGCATTTCATTACTTTTAGGCATCTTTATTCAGAGGGCATTCTACAGATTACAGAGGAGACTAAAAAACCTGCATCTGGAAAATCCTATATTTGAAAATGGAAAAGATTTTCTGTTTGGTGCTAGAAAAGTAGATTGTATTCTTATCAAGCAGGGATTCCTCTCGTCTTTGAATATCTGTGTGAACTGCTTAATTCAGGCTTAGCATATGCCTCTATTAAAGCCCATTTGTAAGCCATAACATCCTGTTTACCTTTGCTACCGCATCTTTCTTCATGCTTTGAGGTCCAGCAGTTTTTAAAAGGTGTCCTTCATGTCAGGCCTCCATAAAATCTGTTACTTCACCCTGGGAAATGAACTCTGTTCTTAAGCTCACTTTACTGCCCTTTGAATTTGCTGCTTCTGTTGCCTTAAAGTTCTGCACAGGGAAAACATTTGATGTCCTATTCATATGCTGCAGTATTCATAACATGAGGGAGTCCACCTCTGGCTGACTCGTACATCTGGCCAGTATGCCAAAGTCTAAGTGTTACTGCAAGGTACAGGCTATGGCACACATTGGCCATAAAGAGTTGTCTGGTATAAAGCAGACATCAGCACGTACCTACCTCAGAACTTTTCTGCCACCCGTCCTACTGCCAGCTTTGGTCTTTTCTCACCAGAGAACTTGCTTTGTGCTTCAGATAAGTACTCCATTGGGTTTTTTCTTTTCTTTTAACTACTGTGTTTTTTTCTTGTGAGTACATGTCAGCTAGGAAGGGCAAGTGTCAGTGTGGAAGGCAGATTCCACATAAAGACTCCCACAAGCTTAGTTTATTTTGCTTAGGCCAAGACCACGACCACACTTCCTGCGATGTCTGCAAGGCCTTTGTTCCTAAAACCCTCAGTAGCCACCTATCGTCCCTTAGGTTATATTTAGAGAATCAGCACCTTAAGAGTTTAGCTCGAGACATGGATTCGATATCAGACCCTTCAGAAGAACCACTATCCAAGAGGGTCAAGAAATCCCGGCCTGATCCTACAGCTGTTCCCTGTACTCCAGGCATCCCTCCTGAGGCTGATGAATCTCCGGAGGCTGCTTCGGAATCTGCAGAACTGCTCTCGATAGGTACCTCTGTGGAAACCATCAAGGAATTTGTAAGCACATCCCAGAGGGATTCGCAGGTGTCTGATTGCGGTGCCGGGGGCCATGGCTGGTTATTTCTGAAGGCCTGTGCCATGTGACACAGATTGTGGTTCATGAGGATGTTGTTATGGACATCATGGAATGCCGCTGGATGTCAGGCCCTTCTGCCTTCCTGAGGCACCAAAGAAAAAGAATTAAACATGCTTCCCCAGCTCCTCAGGAACAGGCTTCTGATCAAACTCCTGACTGGCAGGCCTTTACCCAAGGCCTCTTTAACACCTTCATGGCTCTCTGCCAGATGTCATCTCCTTCCTTTCCGGCAGAGCCACTTTCTCCTTCTACCCCTTTGAAGAGGCTTGCAGAGGACATCACTTTTGAAGAGGATGGTTCATCAGAGAATGAATCTCTTGCCTATTCTACTCAGACTGCTTCTCCCCTGGGTTACGCCTCCCCAGAGGAGGAATCAAATGGTATGGATTCCCCTGAGGAGGATATTTCCTTTGGAGAGATCATTTTGACGATGAAGAACTTTAAGTGGGATTGCTGCCGGGTTTCTGAGATTCAGAAGAGGTACTATAATCTCCTATAGATGAAATCCCCTAATCCATCAGCCATCCTTCCAGTCCTGCTGGTCTTCTTGGATGCCTTCACTACAGCTTCCAAGATCCCAGTTTCCTAGCCTGCAAGCCCCCAAGTGCCGTACAGATTTTACAAGGTGCTTGAGGATGCCAAGTTTCTTTTTATGGTACCCCAGGCTGACCCAGCTATTAGATCAGTGGCAGCAGATGGCTTCCAAACTTTTACCCTCCACTTCCCTGCTTCCCTCTGATAAGGAAAGCCAGGTTATGGGGAGGCTGGGGAAAAAGTGTATACTTCTGTAACCTTGGCCTTCAGAGCAAACGGTGAATTATCAGACACACATGGACAAATATTCCCTGGCTCTTATGGCGGATGGAGTGAAACTCCTGTCAGAGCTTCCAGATTCTCCCAACAAACCCAAACTTTCCAGCATTCTTAACTCTTGCTTCCAGGTTACTAGGCATTCCATCAAATGTAGTTATGATGTAGTGGAAGCCTCATCTAGGGCTGCAGCTACAGGTCTGTCCTGAAAAGGTATTCATGGCTTAGAATTACAACCCTTACCGGATGATATCAACGCTAAGCTCATGGGATGCCCTTCTGGACAACAAGGCCTTATTTGGCACTGCAGCTGCAGAGCTATTTAAAAAACTTCAGGAAAAGGGAAGGAACTCCAGGATTTAAAACACATATTTGTCTCTCCTGTCCCCTGCTTCCAGAGAAACTACCCAGCCAGAACCACCTTTGTTAGGAAGGCAACTAAGTCTGTCCTACCAAAAGGTAAAAGGGGATACTAGGAAACATGCTCCTAAGTCTGCTTCCTCCACACCTTCCCAGAAACGGCCTTTTCAGGCCAAACCTGGTAGCCTGTGACTATCGGGTCCCAGACTTATCTACCCCACTTCCTCTCTCCCTCTCCCTTTCCCTCCCAGCTTGGAAACAGATTAGCCAGGACTCTCGGGTCCTCTCCATCATCGACCAAAGTTATTGCATGGTATGGGAAAAAACCCATCCTCCCTTAAAAGAAATAACATAACCTCCACAGGACCAAATGGATTTCTTTCCACTAGTCCTGTCCTCTCTTCTTTCTCAGAGCACTATTCAGGATGTTCCACCCAGTCAAAGGGGAAAAGGATTTTACTCCAGGATGTTTCTGGTCCATAGAAAGGATGGCCCTTGGCGGCCCATCCTAGACCTGTCCCATTTAAACACCTTTCGCATGCTGACACTACCTACTCTACTCCGATTCTCCCCCCAGGTGTTCATGGAGTCACTGGACATAAAAGATGCCTATCTTCACATTCCCATTCACCAACGGTACAGGAGATTCCTTGACTTTTCTGTGGCTTACTCTCATTTTCAGTTTTGTGCTTTGCCCTTTGGTCTATCTGTGCCACCAAGGGTATTCACAAAATGTTTAGCCCCTGTTGTAGCCCACTGCAGACTGCAGGGCATACAGATTTTCCTTAATGGACGACCTGCTCCTTCAGGCTGCTTCACCAGAAATTCTCCTGGGCAATCTTTCTTACACAATGACACTTCTTAGGGGGCTACAGGTTTACCATCAACCTCCAAAAGTCTTCCCTGACACCCTCCCAGGACCATGTCTTCCTGGGATGCAGGATCCTGACAAAAGCAATGATAGCTTGTTTACCTCCAGAAAGTATCCTATCTCTCACCTCTTATTTTCCAGGACCTAATACAACTCCAATTCCTGACCATTAGGGAATTCCTATGCCTCCTGGGGTTCATAGCTTCAAATTCCGATGCTTCCCTTTGCCAGGCTACACATGAGGAAATATCAGTGGTTCCTGAGAAAAGTTTGGAAGCAATGCTCTCACCCTCTGGAATTTGTTGTTCCCCTCCTACATTTTTTGACAAAGGAGTTAGAGTGGTGGATTTTCAAGATGTTCAGAAATCCAGGCCTACCCCTTCAACCACTTCCACCCACCCAGGATCTGTACACAGACGCATCAAACACAGGATAGGGTGAAACTCTGGAAAATTGGAAGGTCAGGAATGTGTAGTCCCATCCTCAGTTAAAAGAATGTGTCAGCATAAAGGAAATGAGAGCTTTGATGTTTGCCCTCAAAATCTTATATTCCAGAATTTCACCATGGATCCTAAGGTGGTTTACAGACAATACCACAGTCCTCTGGTATATCAACAAGCAGGAAGAGACAGTCCTGCATCCTCTGCAGACTAGCATTACACACCTGGGAGATTGCACAGCAGAACTGAGTCTCCCTCCTAGCTGTTTACATTCCCTCATCTCAGAATGTGATGTCAGACTCTCTAAACAGGTCCATGACTCAGTCCCATGAGTGGAGGTTGAACAGGGATGTGATGTTCTTCGCGTTTCACTGTTGCAGTCATCACATTTGGGTTACATGCCTGCAGGTAGCCCTCAGCCAGCCTGACTACCAGAGTCTTGGGATTTCTGCATCGGATGCTGTCACTTCTTCCATGACGTCAGGTCATCAGGGGTATAAAACATGCAGCCGACGCCGTTACATCAGTCTTTCTTGCCGTGCGGTGCCCAAAGCAGAAGCAGTTCGCAAGTGTTGGTCGGCCGACTCCTGAAATTTTCGTTTTCGATTTTCAGACCTGAAGTCTTCTAAAAGATAAGTACCCCGTTGGGGATCCTTTTTTCTTGCTCTAACCGATGTCAGAAAAAATTGTTTTGCCTTTGGAAAGCAAATACCTCTCAGAGAATTTTCATCCTTACTGCATCACCTGTTTAGGCCCAGACCACGATGTCTCTCGCTGTCTGTTTTGTGCCTTGTTCGATGCCCAAACTATCCATCATCAGGCAATTTTTGTAGCTAAATACTTTCGCTATCGATCTTCGTACTCTGAAATGGTGTCGGTAAGCCATCCAACTACCGATCTTCTGAAAACACATAAGGATAAAGACAGAGACAGACCACATAGGTTCAAAACTGCTGATGACGCTACCGTTAAGCTAGTCGCCAGTCCGCCGGTATTCAGTTGAAGCGCTTTTGCAGCCCTTGATACCCACTAATACAGATTCACAGGCCTCTACTGAGAACCATTCGGAGTCCGGTATGCCACGAGATGCTTTTTCGACTATGGAACCTGCGGATGTCTCTACCTTGGATGGGTCCGGAGCCTCTGTGCAGGCACCGGCTTCTGAGGGTGTATTTATGCCTACCGATTTTCATATTAAACAGACGACTTTGTTTCAAGCCAAAAATACTGACTTTCTCAGGCCTAAAGTTCGCACAACACCTAGGAAACTGATGACCAAAGCACATTCTCAGGCCCACAGGCCTCAAAAACAAATGATTAGAATGGCTGAAGACCTTATTACCTTGATTAGGGGAAGCCAGCCTTCCCCCTCAGAGACCTAGAACTGATTTTCCTTTTGATTCTTCTGATCAGGAATCTAATATCTCTGTTCCTTCTGACTACTTATCTACCTATGAGGATTCTGATGCAGAGGAATCCATTCCCTCTGCTCCCCCCCCCCCCCGAAGATTTTTCTTTTGGTGAAACCATGCATACCCTTGGGGAGTATTTTCGCTGGGAAAGCCAGGACTACTCTCAGTCTAAAAAGAGACTTAGGGAATTTTTAAACCTGCCTCAACACAGGCTTCTAGCTATCCCTCCTGTTCTGGATATTGTAGATAATGTTTTCTTGGAATCTAGCCTTACCCCGGATACTTTGCCTCCAGCTCCCAGGAAACCTGACCGGTACTATAGAGTAACTAACTCTCACAAATTCCTTTTCAAGAATCTTACTGTGGATCCAGAGACCATTTCTCAAGGACCAAAAGGCATTAAGGCTACTACTGCCAAGAATCCTACCCCTTCTGACAGGGATTCTAGGGCTTTAGACAGATTGGGTAAGAAGGTATACACCTCTGCTACTCTGGCCATTAGGGCTTTAAATTGCCAGTTTCATATGTTAAAGTATCAGCAGCATATTATGGGGCTAATTAAACAGAAAATTATGTTGATTCCTGACAGCAGAACACAAAGATTTACAAGAGTTAATGCATTCTGCTGACCAATTTGGTAAACATACTTTGCAGTGTGGTTTTGATACTTTAGAAGCATGTTGTAGGGCTGCTGTCACTGGGTCTGTTCTTAGAAGTCATGCTTGGCTTAAGGAACAATACTTGCCAGATAATGTCAAAGCAAAATTACTGGATTCACCCTTAAACCAAGAGTGTCTATTTGGCAATAAAGCAGAAGTTGTTCTCAAAAGGATGGAGGAGAAAGCTAAATCTTTGCAAACTGTTAAAGATTTCTTACAAGTACAGCCACCTAGATTCAGTAGGCATTGGCCTTCAAAGAATTGGTCCTTTCCAGTCCCTTTCAGGCCTTCTCAGTCCAAACCCAGGGGCAGCAGACCCCCATGACTTCAGTCTCAGGTTATGCACAGATCTAAGCAGTGGGGTGTTCCCACATCCAAAACAGGAAGTAGTAAGCCACCCCCTTATGGTAAACTTGCACAATGACTTATCCTTAACTCTCAAGTACTTGCACCTTTAGGAGGAAAACTCGCCCTGTATGCAAAAAGCTGGGAATACATTACCCAAGACAAATGGGTTTTAAACATTGTTTCCTTTGGATACAGATTCCACTTCCACTCACTCCCAACCCTAAGTGGATAGCCAGACCTCCCCCCAAACCAGTGGGCAGAGGCCCAAAAGCAAGTACTTTCTCTCCTCAGCATGAATGCTATTCAACGTGTCCCAGCAGAACAAAGGGGACAAGGCTTGTATTCAAGACTGTTCCTGGTTCCCAGGAAAGAAAACTGACATCCTATCCTGGATTTATCTAGTCTCAACACCTTTCTGGTGCTTTCAAAATTCTAACTCTCCAACAGCTTTCTATGCTAGAAAAGGATGCCTGGCTGGCAACCCTAGACTTGAAGCTTACCTGCACATCCCCATAAGGGAATCTTGCAGGAAATACCTTTGCTTCAGGGCAGGCTCTATGCATAGTCAGTTCTCTGCACTTCCCTCTGGCTTATCTACTGTGCCCAGGGCATTCACAAAGTGCCTAGCTCCAGCCATTCCTTTTGCAGGCAGAGAAGTATTCAGATTTACCCATACTTGGATGATTGCCTGATTCAGGCGGAAAGTTAGGACTTGCTACTTCAGCACCTGGGATTTGTAAAGAGACTTCTAACATCACTGGGGTACACCATCAACAAAAAGAAATCACACACAGTACCCTGCCAACAGATTGTATTCCTGGGAGCAAGCTTGAACACAACTTCCCAGATGGCATTCCTCACTCCAGAGAAATAAATTTGACAACTTGCTTCAACCTACTGGCTACATAAACCCAGCTATATGCAAGGAAAATACTTCAAGCTCAGGGGTTCATGGCCTCTTGCATTCTTTTAATTCCATATGCAAGACTGCATATGAGGAAACTTCAATGGTATCTAAAAAGTCTATGGTGACAACATTCTCAGGACCTGGAAACAATAATTCCTGTCATTCCGTGTCTAGGAGCAGAGTTCCTTTGGTGGGCAGAGGCCTGCAACCACAACAAGGGACTCTCTTTCACTCTACCCCCCCCCCCAAACCCTAACAGACTCATCAGACTATGCATGGGGGGCTCACATGGCAGGGCAGTGCATTCAGGGCAAATGGAACCCAAAGCAGATGCACCTGCATATTGGTCAAAAAGAAATGTTAGCTGTACAGAATGCTCGGGCAGCCTTCAAAGGCATTATTCTTCCAGGACAACTATTGGTAAAGGCAGACAACACCACAGTTATGTGGTACATAAACAAGCAGAGGGGAACACATTCCTACCCACTCTGCAGACTAGCCATGGCTCTGTGGAACACAGCCTTGAGCAACCAAGTGCACCTACAAGCTCAATTTCTGCCAGGCAAACGACTTAAGCAGAAATCTCATGGACCCACACGAATGGAAACTGAAACCCAAAATATTCAAGCTTTTGGGGAACAGATGGGGGGGGGGGGGACACCAGAGGTGGACCTGTTTGCTTCCCCTCGGAATTATTAGTTGAACAAATACTGCACCAGAACTCCCCACAGCTAAGCTTGGAAGGTGCATGCCCTGTCCTTTTCCTGGGAAAGCCTCTCAGTCTATGCCTTTCCCCCTCTGCCTCTCCTCTCGAAGGTTGTACTAAAGATCAAACAGGACAAACCAAGGACAATCCTGATTGCACCAGCCTGGCTACGCCAGCGCTGGTATCCTCTTTTGTGCAGTCTGACAGTGCTACAACCATGGCACCTGCCTCAGACCCCTTCCCTGCTGTCCCAGCAGGGGGCATATTCTGCACCCTCCGCTTCAGACCCTAAACCTTGCAGCCTGGCTAATCCCCTGAACTCACCTCTAGCAACCCTCAGCACGTGCGGGATGTCATTCTTGAGGCAAGGAGGCCTAGTACTAGAAAATCCTATTCAGAAAAGTGGAAAGGATACTGTTCTTGGAGCCAGTCTCAAGGGATGGGCACAACTGTGCCCAGCTTACCTCATATACTCGATTACTTAATAGAAGTGCTCCACAAGGGCCTGTCCTTCTCGTCAATTAAGATTCATGCCTCTGCCATCTCAGCTCATTATAATACTGAGCCCACCCCTCTTCTCTCTTCCTCTGGTAAAACAGCTCCTTAGAGGCGCCAAAAATTTAAGAACCCCCCCAGGAGAACCCCCACTCCAGCCTGGGACCTTAACTTTGTATTGGAAAAACTTACACTTCCCCCTTTGAACCGGCTGCTACAGCAGAGTTGAAATTCCTCTCATGGAAAACAGCTTGACTGCTAGCCATCACTTCAGCAAGAAGAGTGTCTGAACTGCAGGCCCTTATGGCAGTGGAACCCTTCATTATCTTCCATGCGGACAGGGTTTCCCTCAGGACTAACCCATCTTCTATGCCCAAGGTGGTGTCTAGTGTGACTTGGTTTAAAGCCACACTTTAAACCAAGTCCATTCATTTGGCTGCCTTTTTTCCCTAATCCTCATAATAAAGGGGAAAGAATATTGCATTCTCTAGACGTGCACAGACAGCTTAGATTCTATTTGGACAGGGCTAAGCCTCTCAGAAAATCTGACCAGCTGCTAGTCAGCTTTGCTGCAGGGGCAGAGGGGAAGGCCATTTCAAAGCAAATCATATCCAAATGGATAGCACACTGCATCCATTTCTGCTACAAGCATCATGGAAAACCTATCCCACAGGGGATAAGAACACATTCCACTAGGGCTACATCTACCTCTACTGCATTTCTCAGAAGAGTCCCTACCAGGGACGTCCTGGAAGCTGCAACCTGGAGTTCTATACACACTTTCACGAAACATTGCCACTTGCATATCTTTTCTAAATCCAGAGCTGGATTTGCCACAGCAGTCTTACGGGGCCTGATTGCCAGGCTTAATGCTTCTTAATCTACCTCCACCTTTCCTTAGCTTTGGGAATTAACCCAAATGTGATGACTGCAACAGTGAAACATGAAGAACATAGTACAGTTGAGTACACTTACCATAAATGTAGATGTTCAAGTGTATTCACTGTTGCAGTCCTGGTTACCCTCCCTCCAGCCCCCTGATTGTCTTTGCTTTCAACTACCCTATTTGATTTGGCATATCTTATACTATGTGTATTTGCATTTTGCTGGAGTTGTTCCACACCATATAATTGCTTCCTATTTTGGGGGCACCTGACATCTGAGGCAAGAAAAACTGATGTAATGGCGTCTGCTGCATGTTTTATACCCATGACATCATGGAAGAAGTGACAGCATCCTACGCAGAAATCCCAAGACTTTGGTATTCAGGCTGGCTGAGGGCTACCTGCAGGCAGATAACCCCAAATGTGATGATTGCAACAGTGAATACACTCGAACGTCTATATTTATGGTAAGTGTACACAACTGTGCTTTTCTGGACTTTGTCCATCGATGGGGTATTCCTTAACTAGATCATTTTGCCTCCCCCTTGAACAGACAGCTTCCCAAGTACTGTGCCAGGATTCCACATCCTGGGGCATGGAAGGTGGATGCTGTATCCTTTCAGGGAAGGGGATGTTTCTGTACGCATTCTCCCCCTTCCCACTTGTTCAGAAGATTCTGATGAAAATACAGCAGGAACAAACAAAGATCTTTCTGGTGACCCCGTTTTGGCCAAGACAACATTGGTTCCCACTTTTTTCTACATTTAGCTAAGGGCAATCACCACAAGTTACCCCTGAGGATGGACCTACTCACACAAGACAAGGGAACTCTGGTACATCCACAGATGTCGACCCTAAATTTGACTCTGTGGGTGATGGGGCTTTGAGTCCTTTAAGACACCTTTACTCTAAAGACGTGCTACAAGTTCTGCAGGTGGACAAAAAACCCACTACTAGGAAATCCTGTGTCTCCAAATGGAAGAGGTTTTCCTTCTGGTGTCTTAAAGAAAAAAAACTTGCAACCACTGTCTGTGGTCTTGTCTTACCTGTGTGAATTAATGACAAGTGGCCTTTCATATTCCTCAGTCAAAGCCCATCTGTCTGCCATTTCAGCATGTTTACCTATGTCTCCTACCTTGGCTTCAAGGTTGGAAGTTAAACTGTTACTTATAGGTGCCCTTCACATTAGACCACCAAGGAAGCCAGTGCCTCCTCCTTGAGATCTCAATTTTGTCCTGGAAAAACTTGCCCTAACCCCCCTTCGAACCAGCAGTGTCATCCTCCCTGCAGCACTGCACATGTAAAACAGTTATCCTAGTGGCTATTACCTCTGCCAGAAGGGTTTATGAGCTGCAAGCCCTCATAGCATCTTCTATCTTTACTCTCTTTCATAGGGACAGGGTTTCTATTAGGATTAATCCGTCCTTCATGCCCAAGGTGGTTAACGAGGTATCCCTGAATCAGGCTATCAATCTCCCTACCTTCTTTCCATCTCCCTGATCCTCCAATGAGAGGATTCTCCACACCTTGGACATTCACAGACAGCTCAGATACTATCTGTGCAAAACCAAGCTCATCCATACATCTGACAGATTATCACCCAAGGATCCTGGGCCAACCTGATGTCCTTCAAGAATGCAACTGCAGTCATAACATGTGGGTTGTCCTGCCTCAGGCAGCCCTCGGTCGGCCGAATTCCAAAGTCTGGCTCCGACGTCGGCTGATGTCGCATTTCTCTCCGACGTCAGAGCGGCTGGAGTACATAATAATCAGCCGACGCCATTTTCTTCAGTCTTTCTTGCCGCGCGGTGCCCGAAGCAGAAGCAGTTCGCAAGAGCCAGTCGGTCAGCTCCTGTATTCTACGATACCGAAGTCATCGAAAAAGCTAAGTACCCCATTGGGGACCTTTTCTTGCCTCAGCCGATGTCAGAAATTACTGAAAAAGTTAACAATTGTCTTTTTTGTGGTAAACAAATACCTCATAAGGATTTCCACTCTTACTGCCTCCCTTGCCTGGGCCCAGACCACGACGTCTTGGCCTGTGTAGCCTGTGCTCGCTTCAACAAGCGCACTCTCAGGCGCCGGGCGGAGTTCGCTGAAGATTTTTTCGGCGATAAATTTGCCTACAACATGCCGTCGGATCTTCCGACATCGCAAACACCCAAAAAGCGAAAAGACCGGGACCGACATCCTCGGCCCGCGTCTACCACCGAATCCACGCCAAAACCTAGCGCGAGTGCTCCGGTTCCCTCTGAGACGGTCTCTCCACCGCTCCGAACCGAAGACACCACATTACCGACGACTCTGATTCCAGACATTACTCCAACGCCAGTTATAGACTTTCCTCCGGATACCGAAACCGAGGAAATGCCCGAGACCATTGCTGTAGACAAGGTCACTCCTGCACGTGGAGCTGCCAGGCCTCCTATGGCCATGTCTATTAAGGCCTACACTAGGGCTAAGGCAGCCAGCAAGACAACGCATATTACTTCTAAATCCTTACCTCAGCCGACTCCGGAGACACAAATTATGTCCATGGCTGCAGATTTAATTTCCATGATTAGAGGTTCACAGGCCCATCCTGAGAGAGCATCCCATCCTCCTCCTGATAAAAGGCCCCGGGTTGAACCCTCTGACCCTACTCCTTCAGATGAAGACTCTGAGGGCTTTGTCCACTCTGATAGCCAGGAAGAGCTCTTCCAGACTTATGAGGACTCGGATGCAGAAGATTCCATCCCTTCGGCCTCCCCTCCTGAGGATATTTCTTTTGGGGAAGTTCTGCATACCATGAGGGAACATTTCAAGTGGCAGGGTCAGGAATATTCTGATTCTAGGAAACGCCTTAGGACTTTCCTTAAGAAGCCTCAGCACAGGCCCATAGCTATCCTCCTGTACTTGATGTTCTGGATGATTTGTATTCTGACTCTAGTGCTACCCCTGATTCTCTTCCTCCAGCCAAGCCAGACAGGTATTACAGGGTCCCAGAAACTCATTCCCATTTATTCAGGGCCCATTCTGCTGATTTGGGAACTATTTCACAAGGGCCTAAAGGAGTTTCAGCCTCCACCTCAAAAAATCCTATGCCCTCCAACAGGGAAGCAAGGTCATTAGAGAGATGGGGCAAAAAGGTTTACACATCCACTACCTTATCTATGAGAGCTTTAAATTGCCTTTTTCATATGTTACAATATCAGGATTATCTCTTAGAAGATTTACAAAAAAACATTAGCTTCTCCTGATCCTTTAGACAGGAAGACTTTGCAGGAAGCTGTACATAACACTCAGCAAGTAAGCAATCACTTCCTGCAGTGTGGATATGATGCACTGGAAGCTTCATGTAGGGCAGCTATGACAGGGCAGTGATTCATAGACATGCTTGGTTAAAAGATCAACCTCTACCAGATCATGTAAAAGCAAAACTTCTGGATGCACCTTTGGAAAAGTACAAGCTTTTTGGTGCAAATGCTAAGGATGTGTTAAAGACCATCGAAGAAAAAGCAAAATCAGTTCAGACTGTGAAAGATTTACTCCAGGTTCAACCCCCCCCACATTCAGTAGGAATTGGCCTTCAAAAAACTGGTCCTTTCCTAATCCAGAAAAGTTTCAAAGGGGTAAGAACAGACGTGGCCGAGGAAGAGGCCAATAACAGAGGCCCTTACAGGGGATGACAATGGCAGCCAGGAAACCAAAGAAGTGACGCAGGGGTTTCACCTGCCCAACAACCACAAACTCAATGACTTTCCTCTACTACCGCCTACCAGGGAACAACTAGAAGCTCCTTGGGAAATTATCTCTGTTTGCAGAAAACTGGCACAGACTGACAAAGGACAAATGGATTTTGGACATTATAGACCGAGGGTACAGGTTTCATTTTCATACCTTACCAAGAAAACAAGGCATGCCAAACCTACCACAAAATCAAAGGGCAGAGGCTATCAAGCAAATCACTCTGCTGACTCGAATGAAAGCAATAGAAAGAGTTCCACAACAAGAACAAGAACAGGGGTTTTATTCAAGACTGTTCCTTGTTCCAAGAAAAGAATCTCAATGGAGACCAATACTGGACTTGTCCGCATTAAACACCTTTCTCATAGTGCCAAAGTTCAAAATGCTGACTCTACAGCAACTCCTTCCCATGCTGGGCAAGGAGTCGTGGCTGATTACTCTGGACCTCAAGGAGGCATACCTGCATGTCCCTATCAGACACAGCTGCAGAAGATACCTCAGATTTCTTGCAGGGCCAGAGCATTATCAATTCTCAGCATTGCCATTTGGCTTATCTACTGCCCAGAGTATTTACAAAATGCCTGGCTTCAGTAATTGCTCATTGCAGGCTCCAGGGTATACAAATTTACCCGTACCTGGACGACTGCCTCATACAAGCGGACGACAAATTGATGTTGACAAAAACCTGGATTATGTCATACGATTACTTCAAGCTCTGGGATACACAGTCAACTTCCAAAAGTCAAGACTGCAGCCATCCCAGCAAATAATCTTCTTAGGAGCCAAACTAGACACAGCCTCTCAGATGGCTTACCTGACAGAAGACAAGCAAGAGAAGTTAACTCATTACTTCAAAGGTTTAGCAAAACTCACCCAGATGACTGCAAGGAGATTCCTACAGGCCCTGGGTTACATGGCATCCTGCATTCTACTGGTTCCATTAGCAAAACTACACATGAGAAAGCTTCAATGGTACCTAAAAGCATTTGGTCTCAACACAGCAACAACTTGGAGACAATCATACCACTCATTCCATGCCTACAAAAGGAATTCCTATGGTGGGCCTCGGTGAGCCAGGAAAACACAGGTATGTCATTCAAAAACCACAGATAACACAGACCATGACTACAGACGCCTCAGACCTTGTATGGGGCACATGGAAGGCAGGTGTATACAAGGACAATGGTCTCCAAAGGAAACACATCTGCATATAAACCAAAAGGAAATGCTGGCAGTAATGCATGCCATCGAGGCTTTTCAACACCAACTCCAGCAAGGCCATTTAATGATACGGACAGACAACACCACTGTGATGTGGTACATAAACAAGCAGGGGCACCCACTCTTACCCCCTTTGCAGACTGACAATGCAGCTGTGGGAGAAATCACTGAGCCTAAACATCCAGTTACAATCCCAGTTTGTTCCAGGAAAAGACAATGTGTTGGCGGACAGCCTAAGCAGGAATTTCACAGATCCACACGAGTGGAGGTTACACCAAGGCCTTCAGACAACTCACTTGACATGGGGCAAGCCAGAAGTGGACCTATTTGCCTCTCACCTCAACCATCTTCTACCAAAATTTTGCACAAGGACATACCATCCAAAAGCTTGGAAAATAGATGCCCTCTCATTCAACTGGAACTCCCTAGCAATCTATGCATTCCCACCTCTGCCACTGATGACCTCAGTATTACTAAAGATCAAAGCAGAGAAGCCCAAGGGAATCATAATAGCTCCGGATTGGCCAAGACAACACTGGTACCCACTACTACGGAGCATATGTCACACCAGGAGGTGGACCCTCCCTCAGTGGCCTCTACTTTTGACTCAACACAATTTCGAAACACTGCATCCAAACCTTCAGACACTGCAGCTAACAGCTTGGGAGATCCCATAAATAACTTCAGCTTATCTCTCTCTAAGGAAGTTCAGCGGATACTAACAGAGGCTCAAGACCATCCACCAGAAAGGTTTACTTAGCAAAGTGGAAAAGATACAGCAATTGGAATACCAGCAAGGGACATGATGCTTCATTGCTGAACATCCCACTTATCTTGGAATATTTGGCAGATATGTTAAAGAACGGCCTCTCATATTCTTCCATAAAGATACATGCATCTGCTATTTCAGCTAGATACAACACTGATCCTCCTGTTTTCTCTCACCCCTTACTAAGACAATTCCTCAGGGGAATCAAGAACATTAAGCCACCAAGTAAGGCCCCAGTGCCAGCCTGGGACCTCAATTTTGTCTTAGAAAAACTGACTCTGCCTCCTTTTGAGCCAGCAGCTTCAGTTGACTTGCAATTTCTCTCATGGAAGACAGCTTTCCTGTTGGCAATTACCTCAGCAAGAAGGGTTTCGGAGCTTCAGGTCCTAATGGCAATACCACCCTTTATTATTTTCCACAGAGACAGGGTTTCATTAAGGACCAACCCTACTTTTATGCCAAAGGTGGTATCTAGGGTCTCTCTAAATCAAGCCATTCATCTGCCTGCTTCCCCAATCCTGAGAATAAGGGGGAAAGACTTTTGCATACCTTGGACATTCACAGACAACTTCGATACTACCTGGATAGAACCAAGGGCAGTAGGAAGTCTGAACAACTTTTTGTAGCTTACGCCCCTGCACTCCAAGGAAAAGCAATTTCAAAACAGACTATTTCTAAATGGATTGGACATTGCATCAGATTCTGTTATTCCTTTCATGGAAAGACTGTTCCAGCCAATGTCAGACCACATTCCACCAGAGCTACAGCCACCTCTACAGCATTTTTAAGAGGGGTGCCTACCAAGGACATTCTAGAAGCTGCTACATGGAGCTCCGTGCATACATTCTCCAAACACTACAATCTCCCTTTATATTCCAGATCCAGAGCAGGCTTTGCTTCGGCAGTCCTGCAGGGTTTGATTGCCACACCATCTTTTTCCTAGTGCATACCTCCTCCCCCAGCTAAGCTATGGTATTCTACCCACATGTTATGACTGCAGTTGCATTCTTGAAGGACATAGTACAGTTTTGTACCTACCATAAATGTAGATGTCCGATAGACATGCAACTGCAGTCGGATTTTCCCTCCCTCCATACCCCTCTATGCCTAGGGTCCACTCCTATCCCTGTTACCCTTAGCTGGGGATATCTGTTATGGTGTATTTATTTTATTGCTCATTTATTTGTTTGGAATCCTTTTTTTTGTCTTCCAATTTGATCACAGCCTTCCTTGGAGGGCACCTGGCATCTGGGGCAAGAAACACTGAAGAAAATGGCGTCGGCTGATGCTTATGTACTCCAGCCGCTCTGACGTCGGAGAGAAATGCGACATCAGCCGACGTCGGACCCAGACTTTGGAATCCGGCCGACCGAGGGCTGCCTGAGGCAGGACAACCCACATGTTATGACTGCAGTTGCATGTCTATCGGACATCTACATTTATGGTAGGTACAAAACTGTACTTTTTCTAGCAAACCATTTCTTCCTGGATCTCTAAAGCCATTTCTTTCCACTACTCCTACAATAAGGATCGGTCTTCCCCGGTCAGTGCACACTCTACTAGGGCTGTGTCCTGTTCTGGGGCCTTCTTTAAAGGTTTGGATACAGCTTCTATCCTGGAGGCAGCTACCTGGTCCTCTGTTCATACCTTCACCAAGCACTACAAATTGGATGTTATTTCCAAGTCCAGAGCTGGGTTTGCCAGAGCTATTCTCCATGGCTTTGTGGAAAATGTTTCTGCTCCTCCTCCCAATTCCTCCTCTGCATGAGCATTGGTATTCTCCCTCATGTTATGAATACTGCAGCATATGAATAGAAAGTCGTAGAATAGTTGTGTAAAATCTTACCATAACCGTAGATGTCCTTCTCCTATATGCTGCAGTATTGCTTCCCCCCTGTCTTCCCCTGATGCTTGCCTGATCCTTGGTTACATGTTGCTCACTTTTATCAGGCTGGTTCTTTGTGGCATTCAGATGTTCATTGTGTTTCACTGTTGCAGTCATGACTGTAGGGTTCTCCCCTGCCAGCAGGCAGCCCTCGGTCGGCCAGAATCCCAAAGTCTGGGTCCGGCATCGGCTGTTCAACCATGCTCCCTGATGTCAGTGTGCCAGGAGTACAAAGCTGACAGCCGACGCCATCTTCTCCAGTTTTTCTTCCCTCAGATGTCAGGAGTCCCAAAATGAGAAAGGTCCCATATCCTTTGCAAATACACCTCAGAAAAATCGTGAAAAAAGGAACTACACAAAAGTAAAAATAAGAGGGGACAGGAGGGAGGGAGGGAAACCCAGACTGCAACAGTGAAGACACTCGAACATCTACATTTATGGTAGGTGTACACAACTGTGCTATGTTCATCGTGTTTCATTGTTGCAGTCATGACTGTAGGGTAGAATCCCAAAGCTGAAAGAAAGGGAGGTGGTCATAAAGAAGAAGGGGCGGCTAAAAGGCCCTGCAAGACTGCAGAGGCAAAGCCTGCCCTAGACTTAGAGTAGAGAGGTAGATTGTAGTGCTTAGAAAAAGTATGCACTGAACTCCAAGTTGCAGCTTCCAAAATGCCTTTGGTAGGAACTCCCCTGAGGAAGGCCACAGAAGTGGCAGCAGCTCTGGTGGAATGAGTACGTATACTCCCTGGGATTTGCTTTCCATGGTGTGAATAACAAAATCTGATTCCATGAGCAATCCATTTAGAAATGGTCTGTTTTGAAATGGCTTTACCTTGGGAACTTGAAGCATAAGAAGCAAACAATTGTTCTGATTTTCTGATGTCCTTGGTTCTGTCCAGGTAAAAACGTAGTTGCCTGTGTACATCCAAGGAATGTAAGATCCTTTCCCTTTATTTTGAGGAGTGGGGAAAAAAGTTGGCAAGTGGATAGTTTGATTTAAAGCCACTTTGGAAACCACCTTAGGCATGAAGGTAGGATTAGTCCTCAAAGACACCCTGTCTTGATGAAAAATAATATAAGGTTCCACAACCATAAGAGCTTGTAACTCTGAAACTCTCCCATCGGTTCCAGGGAAGGTAGTCGAACCGATGCGTCTGTTCCAACTCTTCCCCTTGGGGCTTGGGTACAGATAAGTTCGGCTCCTACCTCTGGCTCTAATACCAGAGTTTTAGCAGGTTCAAATCATTCAGATATTTTCTGATATCCAGTAAAGTTAAAGATTATCTGCCTGGCCTTACTGTGTCTCAGATGAATTGCCCGCATGTGTTGGTACCATGGAAAATTCTTAAATTTTTCTTTTATTCCAGTACAAAATAGATCCATTTTTCTATCTGACAGAGCCACTACTTCTCTGCCTGGCCTTTTCATCTTTTTCCTTTCTTCCATTTGTTCTGCCTCATCTTTGTTGTCCTTCAAGGATGCAGCTGCAGTCATCACATATGGGTTGTCCTGCCTCAGGCAGCCCTTCGGTCGGCCGGATTCCAAAGTCTGGGTCCGGCGTCGGCTGATGTCGCCCCTTCCCTGACGTCGGAGCGCCTGGGGTATAAAAGCGTCAGCCGACGCCATCTTCCTCAGTCTTTCTTGCCGCGTGGTGCCCGAAGCAGAAGCAGTTCGAAAGTGCCGGTCGGCCAGCTCCTGTAATTCAGCTAAACCGAAGACTTCAAAAGCTAAGTACCCCGTTGGGGACTCTTTCTTGCCTCAGCCGATGTCAGATAAAATTAATAATTGCTTAACTTGTGGGAAACAAATATCTCATAAGGATTTCCACTCTTACTGCCTACCTTGCCTAGGCCCAGACCACGACGTCTCGGCCTGTTCTGCCTGTGCTTCCTTCAACCAGTGCACTCTAATACGTCGGTCGGAGTTTGCAGAGGAATTTTTTGGGGCTAGTTTTGCTTACAAAATGTCGTTGGAGACTCCAACTTCACATTTAATGAAGAAACGCAAGGACAAGGACCGACACCCGCGGTTTCGGCTGAAACCATGGCCAGGCCTACCGCGAGTGTCTCGGTTTCGGCTGAAACCGAGTCCTTGGTACTACCATCCACCGAAACCGTACAACCGACAACCTCGGCCCCGGAGGCCACTTCTGTCAAGGTTGTTGAATCTCTTTTGGAATCTGGTGTCCAGGAACCTTCCGACACCATTCCCTTAGACAAAACTACTCCAGCACGTGGTGCAGCCAGGCCTCCTGCATCCATGTCTGTTAAGGCATTCTCTAGGGCTAAAGCTGCTAAACACTCAAAATCTATGCCTCCCAGGGTTATCCCTCAGGGACCCACTACAGGTTCTCAGATCCTTAGTCTAGTAGAGGACCTTATTTCATTAATTAGGGGCTCTCAGCCTCATCCGGACAGGGGCTCTCAACCTTCTACAGCAAAAAGGCCCAGGGTTGAGCCCTCTGATCCCCTCTCCTCAGATGAGGCCTCTGCTGGCTCTGCCCTCTTGGACTACCAGGAGGCGGCTTTTTCGGCCTATGAGGATTCAGATGCAGAGGAATCTATCCCTTCGGCCTCCCCTCCTGAAGAACTGTCTTTTTGGGAAACTTTGCACCCTATGAAGGAGCATTTCCAATGGCAGGGCCAGGAATTCTCTGATTCCAGGAAGAGATTAAGGACCTTCTTGCATTTGCCTCAGCATAGACCTTTGGCTATTCCCCCTGTTTTGAATGTCATTGATGATGTGTACTCGGAATCTAGCACAACCCCTGACACTCTCCCTCCGGCTCCTGCCAAACCTGATAGGTACTACAGGGTCCCGGAATCACATCTTTTCCTTTACAAGGCCCACTCTGCTGATCCAGAAACTATTTCCCAGGGCCCTAAAGGGGTTACAGCTGCCACTACAAAAAATCCACTCCCCTCTGAAATGGAGTCCAGGGCTTTAGAGCGATGGGGTAAAAAAGTGTATACTTCTGCTACCCTTGCTATGGGGGCTTTAAACTGTCAATTTCATATGATACAGTACCAAGAATACTTGTTAGATGAATTGCATAAAAAGCTATCTTCACCTGAACCCCTAGATCGCAAATCACTTCAGGATCTGGTACATAACTCTCAACTGGTTAGCAACCATTTTTTGCAGTGTGGTTATGATGCATTGGAAGCTTCATGTAGGTCAGCTATGACAGGTGCAGTTATACGTAGGCATGCTTGGCTGAAGGAACAATCTCTGCCAGACCATGTTAAAGCAAAGCTTCTGGATGCTGCACTAGAAAAGCAAAAGTTATTTGGCTCCACTGCTCAGGAGGTCTTAAAGAAATTTGAAGAAAAGGCAAAATCTGTACAAACAGTCAAAGATTTCATGCAGGTCCAACCACCAAGATTCAGCAGAAATTGGCCTTCCAAAAACTGGTCCTTTCCAGACACAGACAGATTTCAGAGAGGCAAGAACAGGCGTGCCAGAGGTAGAGGGCAAGCTAGAGGCTCCTACAGAGGACTTCAATGGCAGCATCCCAACCAGAGTGGTAGTGCAGGGCCTACAACTACTGCACAAGGACAGACTCAATGACTTTACCTTGACACCGCCAACCAGGGCTCAATTGGAAGCACCTTTGGGCGGAAAGCTTTACTTATTTTCAGAAAATTGGCACATTATTACAAGGGATAAATGGACACTACAAATAATAGACAAAGGATACAGGTTCCATTTCCACACATTACCGAAAAGAAAAGGCATGCCAGACCTGCCACCAAATCGAAGGGCAGAGGCTTTGAAACAAATCTCCAACTTAATGAAAATGAAAGCAATAGAAAAGGTTCCTCTCGCAGAACAAGGCCAAGGATTTTATTCCAGACTCTTCCTTGTTCCAAGAAAAGAAAAGCAATGGAGGCCTATTCTCGACTTGTCCGCACTAAATACTTATCTGATTGTGCCAAAATTCAAAATGCTGACTCTACAGCAACTCCTTCCCATGCTGGGCAAGGGGTCTTGGCTGGTAACTCTGGACCTCAAGGAGGCATACCTGCATGTCCCTATCAGACAAAGCTGCAGAAGACACCTCAGATTTCTTGCAGGTTCAAAGCATTATCAATTCTCAGCATTGCCCTTTGGCTTATCTACTGCGCCCAGAGTATTCACGAAATGCCTGGCATCAGTAATTGCACACTGCAGACTTCAGGGGATGCAAATATACCCGTATCTGGACGACTGCCTTATACAAGCGGACAGCCAACAAATTTTGGTAAAACACTTGAATTATGCCATCTATCTTCTTCAGGCCTTGGGATATATAGTCAACATTCACAAGTCAAGACTTGTACCATCCCAAAGAATAACTTTTCTGGGTGCGGATCTAGACACAACCACCCAAATGGCTTTCCTCACAGAAGAAAAACAAAACCAACTACCGGATTACTTCAGAAACCTGTCGAGACAAACTCAGCTGACTGCAAGGAAAATCCTGCAGGCCTTGGGTTACATGGCTTCTTGCATTCTTCTGATTCCTCAAGCAAGGCTACATATGAGGAAACTCCAATGGTACCTAAGGAGTTTATGGACTCAGCACAGTCACAGCTTGGAAACTTTGATACCACTCATCCCATGCCTTCAAAGGGAATTTCTGTGGTGGGCTCAAGCAAGCCAGTCAAACAGATGTTTGCCCTTCAGCAAACCAATAGCCAGCCAAACCATTACAACGGACGCTTCAGACCACGGATGGGGAGCGCACATGGAAGGAAGATGCATTCAAGGGCTATGGTCACAAAAAGAGCTATGCATGCACATAAACCAAAAGGAAATGCTGGCAGTGATACATGCAATCGAGGCCTTCAAGTTATTTCTACATCAAGGCCACCTGCTAATAAGGACAGACAACACTGCAGTTATGTGGTACATAAACAAGCAAGGAGGCACCCATTCCTACCCTCTTTGCTGACTGGCAATGAATCTATGGGAACTTTCCCTGACTCTCAATATACAGCTGCAATCCCAGTTTGTACCAGGAAAGGACAATATACTGGCGGACAGCTTAAGCAGGAACATCATGGATGCACACGAATGGATGCTGCACCCAGACATCTTCCATCAGATAACACAATCATGGGGGAGACCGGTCATAGACCTCTTTGCCTCCCCACACAATCATCAGCTGGACAAATTCTGCACAAGGACATACCACCCACAAGCATGGAAAGTGGACGCCCTCTCTTTTGGCTGGAGAGATCTAACAGTGTATGCATTCCCACCTCTTCCATTAATGACCAAGGTCTTACTGAAGATCAGGGCAGAGCAGCCAAGAGTGATTCTGATAGCTCCGGACTGGCCAAGACAGCACTGGTACCCATTGCTAAAGAGCATGACACGGACAAAACCATGGCTTCTGCCACAATGGCCGCTTCTCCTGACACAGCACAATTACAAAACTCTGCACTCCAACCTGAAAACATTACAGCTAGCTGCCTGGAAAATACCTTGACTCATCACCAAGATAAGCTATCCAAGAGAGTGAAGGATATCATCATGGAAGCTCGCATTCCTTCCACACGAAAGGCATACTCAGCAAAATGGAAAAGATTTCACACCTGGAACACCTCAAAGGGCCTATATGCAACAGTTATGAACATGGCGCATATCCTGGAATATTTAGCAGAAATGCTCCACAATGGTCTGTCTTACTCTTCCATTAAAATTCATGCTTCAGCAATTTCAGCAGAGTACAACACTGATCCTCCTGTCTTCTCTCATCCTCTGCTAAGGCAGTTTCTAAGAGGAATTAAAAACATCAATCCTCCAAGGAAACCACCACTGCCTACTTGGGACCTTAACTTCGTGTTGAAAAAACTAACACTGCCTCCCTTTGAACCAGCAGCATCTGCAGAACTACAGTTCCTCTCATGGAAGACTGCCTTCCTTCTGGCCATAACCTCAGCAAGAAGAGTAACTGAGTTACGGGCCCTCATGGCAGTACAGCCATTTCTTAATTTTCATCAAGACAGAGTCTCATTGAGAACCAATCCTTCATTTATGCCAAAGGTGGTATCTAGGGTCTCATTAAACCAAGCTATTCACCTGCCTACCTTCTTTCCAAATCCACAAAAAGGGGAAAAGCTTCTGCACACCCTGGACATACACAGACAGTTGCGCTACTACTTGGACAGAACTAAAAATTACAGAAAAACTGACCAGTTGTTTGTAGCATATGCTGCTGGTGCACAAGGAAAAGCAATTTCAAAACAGACAATTTCAAAATGGATAGGGAATTGCATTCGTTTCTGTTACTCCTTTCATGGAAAAACTGTGCCAGCTAACATTACACCTCATTCGACCAGAGCCACAGCCACCTCCACAGCCTTCGTAAGATGGGTGGCTACCAAGGACATTTTAGAAGCTGCTACATGAAGCTCCGTGCATAAATTTTCCAAGCATTACAACTTACCTTTATATTCCAGATCCAGAGCAGGCTTTGCTACGGCAGTCCTGCAGGGCATTTTAGCTACTCCATCCTTTACATAGATCCTCCACCCCCAGATTGGCTATGGTATTCTACCCATATGTGATGACTGCAGATGCATCCTTGAAGGACACAGTACAGTTTTGTACCTACCATAAATGTAGATGTCTGATAGGTATGCATCTGCAGTCAGGTTTACCCCCCCCTCCTTCCCCTCTGTGGTATTTCTTGGGTACATTCCCCTCTCATAGCTAGCTGGGGTTATCTATTATGGTGTATTTGTTTTTATATATGTATATATTTTTGTGCATGTTTGGAATTTATTGCATTTCTCCAAATTTAACCTTCCTTAGAGGGCACCTGGCATCTGGGGCAAGAAAAACTGAGGAAGATGGCGTCGGCTGACGCTTTTATACCCCAGGCGCTCTGACGTCGGGGAAGGGGCGACATCAGCCGATGCCGGACCCAGACTTTGGAATCCGGCCGACCGTAGGGCTGCCTGAGGCAGGACAACCCATATGTGATGACTGCAGATGCATACCTATCGGACATCTACATTTATGGTAGGTACAAAACTGTACTTTTTCCAGCATTTGTAGTTCCTCTAATTTCCTCCCGAACACGCTTGTTGGTTCCTGTCTGACTTCATGTAGGTCACTAATTCCGGGTTTAACCTCCTGTTAAACTGTTCCCATTGAGTAGCATTTTCTTTAGAATCTGTTTGTCTTTAAGTTCATTTGAGAGGTACCCCTCTAACCAGAGGAAAAAAGATTCTTTGGACAGGTAATAGGTAGGGAATCTCCAGTGTTTTTGTCCTGCCATTTCCCCAGTTCGTTACATCCACCAGTATTCTAGCACATTGGAGAGACACACAGGGAGGATCTGTAGTCTGTCTATCATGTGTCTGTATTTCCTTGAAGATATGTACTCTGTCCAGCCTTGCCCAAGTTCTAAATCTGCCTGAGGGAAATGTACATTTTTGGGGTGTATTTCCCTGTATGTACTACATCTGTCAATCCTACACTATTGAAGTACTGCCTTGCCAATCTTTGTTTTTGTTATCCCCATTTTCCTAGGTCCTTTATTTACATCATTCAGGTGTGTGATCAGATTCCAGTCTCCTGCAGATTAACATTCCCTTTTAGAATTGCTTTGTGTTTGCCATAACTTTCTGGAACTCTAAAATACTAAATGTTGGTGGTAGATGTATAGCACATACTGTAAGCCTAAACCTTCTGCAAACAGCATTTAATTGCTACATATCTTCTTTGACTTGATTTTCTACTACAAAGTGGCTATTATGAGCCACCAGTACCTATTTACATCTCCTGAGTCCCTGTGCAACTAAGAAATATTCATCCACCCATCTTCCTCTAACTAGTTGTTCATGCTCAGATAGTTAAGTGGATTTCCTGCACAGGCAAATGTCAGGATTAGCTACCTTTACATATTGTAATATAGGTTCATAGGTTCATACTAGGCTATCTGCCCGAGGGCATTTACAAGCCTAGCCCATCGTTTTGTGGCTTACGCCACCCCTTTAGTATGGGGAACTATACCCATTATTTTGCTGTGCCTCTGTCGAGCAGTGACACTGAGGTAATCCCTGGGGTATATCTGTGATCTCCCATCCATTGGTCAAGATTTCTCTTGAACAAGGCCAGCGAGGTGCTCTGCCTCACATGTACCGGGATTTTGTTCCACAGCATAGGGAGTCTTTGGGTGATGAATCTATCCCTCCAGCACGTCCTATTAATAGCCGTGTCAAGGTTTAAGTCTCCCGCCCTTGTGGCTCTGATGGATCTAGATTTTTGAGGTGAAGCATATTCATCAAATCTGGGTTTGACATGGCCTTGTATGTTAGGCAAAGGTCACCTCTGAGCAAGCGGTGGCGACTGAATAGAGCTGGAGTTCTTTCAGTCGGGCAGCATAGGACAGATTTTGAGACCCTTTATCCTTTTGGTGAGGAACTTTGTGGCCTCTCCAGCTGCTGCAAGTGTCGGGTCAGATGCATTCCGAATGGGGCATTGTACTCAATCATTGGTCTGATGAGTGATGAGTAAAGGGAGACTATGACCTCCCTTGATCTAGATGAGAATCCCTTCATGATAAGGTGGGCAATGTAGAAGGTCTTCCTAACTACTTTAGCTACATGGGTGTCGAATGACAGACTACTATCAACCTGGGTCCCCAGGTCCCTGATAACTTCTTCTGTGCTCAGTGGATTGCCACCTATTTGGTAGCTAGGGGTAACCTTGTTTTTCCGAAGGGTATGACTATGCATTTTTTGGCATTTAACTTTAGGCCGTGGCTCTGGCACCAGTTATCTGTTTCTGTGAGACCCTTCTGAAGGATATCTGTATCAGATGTGTTTTCTACTATGGCGCCCAGTTTGCAGTCATCTGCAAACTTTGTCAGCCATAACCCTCCTGTGTTTGCTTGTACTTGGGAAAAGTAGATGCCAAACAAGAGTGGGCCCAGGACTGAGCCCTGTGGGACACCACTTGTGACAGGCTTTGAGTCTGACATGGCGCCAGCAACTCTGACCCTGTGGGTTCTGTCACTCAGCCAGTTTGCAACCCATCTTGTGATGTATGGGTTGACATTTAAGCTGATGAGTTTTTCAATGATACCCGAGTGGGGTATTGTATCGAAGGCCTTAGCCAGATCGAGGTAGGCTGTATGGACTGCCTTTCCCTCATCAATGGCTTTGGTGACTTTTTCGAAAAAGTCAACCAAGTTTAAAAGGCATGATTTGCCTTTGACAAAGCCAAACTGGGTTGGATCCAAAGTCTGCAAATTCCCTATGTCTTTATTTATGAGGTCCATTATGATCCTCTCCATGGCTTTGCAGATAAGGCTTGTCAAGCTAATGGGCCGGTAATTTCCAGGGTCGGTGGAGGCACCGCCTTTGTGAAGTGGTACCACAGTTGCAGTGCGCCACTCCCTGGGTACGTATCCAGAGGTAAGACTTTGATTAAACAGCTGTCCTAGCTGTGGGTTTAATTCCTCATTGAGTTCATGGAGCACACAGCCGGGGACACCATCAGGTCCCATGGATGCTGTGTTTTTGCTTTGGAGAGAGCAGTTCTCACTTGGGCGCTGGAGATGTTTGGGGGCTGCAATCGTTTGGTATAGATATCTCTCCTTTGGGGAGGGGAGAAGTTTGCACTGAACCTGTCAGCCAGTATGTTGGCAATGTCTGTAGGATCAGTAATCTTCACATCATTTTGAACTAGCTCTGAGCATATCTGGGAGTTTCCTCCCAGGTTTCTAACATAGCTAAAGAAGGCCTTATGATTGTCTTTTGAGTCTTTAGCTATTTTTCTCGAAATTTGCTTTGGATGATTTTATGAGAGCTCTTAGTTTTTACTTATAGTGATCAAGGGTGTCTTACCTTTTAAGGATTTTGCTCTATCTTGTAGTAGCTTCCTCCTTTTGTTGTAGAGTTTGTTTATGGCTGGGGTCCACCAGACTGGACGCTTGCCTTTGGTACAAAGAGTCTTTGTTTTGCTTGGGATTGCCTTATCCATGCAGTCCTGCAGGTGCTGGTAGAAGGCATTTGTAAGTGATTCAGCGGCTTGAGTACTGTTTTCCACGGCTCGGGGCCTTAAAGGAGACCACACTAGTCTTTAGAAGTGTGAAGTCGGCTTTTGAGAAGTTCTTTACTGTGGTCTTTTTTATTTCAGGTGGGGTGGGATGAGGACCTCCAGCGAGATTAGTTTGTGGTCTGATCTCACCAGTGAGGGTACACCTCCGGTGTTGAACATTGTGCTCCCATGTTCGTGATGATGAGATCAAGTATGTTATCTCCTCTTGTGGGGATGGTGACTAGTTGTTCCATGGCATTTGAGTTTATGAATTCCAGGAACTTTTGGGCTAGGGTGTTTGGGCTTGAGTAGTGTTCCCAGTCTATATTAGGGTAATTGAAGTCACCTAGTATGATGGTGTTTGGTGATACATTTATCCCTCTAGTGTTTTCAGGAAGGCCATGTGAGGTTCCTGAGTTTGTGAGGGTGGCCTGTAACATGCTACAATTTGCAGAGCAGTCTTGCCTATGGTTAATTGCACCTGGATGGTCTCCGATGCATCGTGCGTTGCCACCAGTCTTGAGGTGTGGGTGTCCTTGATGAATATGGATACCCCCTCCTTTCTTGGTATTGTCCGGATTTTGGGGCGGGAGCATGATATGAGGTAAAACCTGATAGCGCTGGGGTGCTCTCAGGAGCCTTGAACCAGGTTTCTGTCACAGCACAGACATCGATGTTCTCCATACTGAGAAGGGCCTCGAGTCGTGCATTTTGAGATTTAGACTTCTGGCATTGAGCAGCATTACCCTTAGTTTTTTCCTTTTTGTGTTCTAGGGTGGTAGGTTTAGAATTTGAGTCTTGCCTAAAAAGGCACTATGGGGTGGCAAGAGCCTTTGCCAATATCCGGAATCCCAGGGTGACAGGTGCAAGCCGTCCCTTATGGCAGCGTGGCTTGTCCAGCATGTCATCCCAGGCAGACAGACACTGGATCCCCTTTGAATGACACCAGTGTTTAAGCCAATTGTTAAAGCTGATCATCTTATCTCTGTATTGTGGCATCATTCTTGGTGAAGGTAGGATACTGCTCAAGGTCAGGGTCATACCTGCCTGGGCTACATAATCAGAGAGCTCCTCAATGTCTCTTTCATGTAGTCCAAGGAGTGCGTCTCAGGTCGTTTACACCAGCGTGGACAATGACTGAGTCATATTTGTACCTGCTGTTGAGAGACCTGAGTGCTTGCGTTATGTGGTGGATTCTAGCGCCCGACAGGCAGCTTACTGTGACCTTCTCCTTACTCAGTCTGGTGAGCGGGACGTCAGTGTGTCTGACTATGGAGTCACCAATGACTAGTGTGTCTGGCATTGTGTTTGGCCTTAAGGGCTGTGACTGTTTGACACTCTGACTGTGAGGTCTATGTGTTGCAGGTGTTGTGTTCTGAGGTGGTGGTTGTTTGGGTGTCTGCTTTGGTGGCCTCTGCTGTTTTGGTAGATTTTTGATCAGAGCCTCCGAGTATGTCTTTGTGTGTTTATGTGTATGATTTGAGGTTGTAATGGTACTATGTGAGACTGGGTCTATAGTGTGTGTGGTAACCTTCTCCTCCTGACTGGTCTTGCCAGTCCTATGTTGAGAGAGCTCAGCCTCCAGTTTGGCCGTATAGTTGCATCTCTCGCATGTATTTGTGTTTTGTGGGAGGAGGAGGGTTGTCTGTGTACATGAGGCAATTGAAACATTGCCTCAATATTCAGGTTAACCAGCTGAGCAGGAGAGGACACTAGCAACTGATCCCTCGACATGCTAGAAGGAATAGACAAAAAACTTTAAAAAGATTCCGGGGACGTGGGTGACCGAGAAATGGGGGTTGCCTTTTTGGGGTACAATCTATGACAAGAGTGCCGTATCAAGGTAATAAGTACTGTAGGAGCAAGTGCTACGTTTAACAGATAGAGAATAGTCTACTTGGAGTCAAGTAGAGATGATCTTTTTAATTAGAGCATAAGCTGATTAGATCAGTAGTATAGTTCGAGGAAGGTAGTTTTAAGGGAAAATTTGAAGAGTGGACTTTAGGTAGCCCGAATAGTTTAAACCTGCTTAACCGCTGCTGCCCTAGTGTGCAACGGTAGCAACTCCGCGCTAAATCGGGTTCCACTGAGTCAGGAGTCAAGTTATAACAGTGCAGTAAATGACCCCACACAAGAGTGCTAGGTCAAGGACAGAAAATTTGCAAGTTTTAAGAAAAAATTTGAACTAGGAATGGAAGGAAATTACCTAATTTATAAAATTATAAAGAAAAACTAACTTAAAAGGGGGGGGGTCTATCTAAGATAATAACTAGTTTTTAAAACTAACCTGATGAGCCGGTTGAAAAGCACCTCGATCGCTATAGCGGCAAACGAGATCTGAGGAGTTACCGCCTAGCATTGTGGGATATAGGGGAGCCTCGAGCCGGTGGAACTAGCTCTCGAGCTTTTAGAGTGGCCGAGTCGGAGCCGAGGATCGGCTCCGAACCCATCCAGCAAGAATGAAGGCGAGATAGACAACTTAACATCAGATATTTTCTCTAAAACAGGAGGGGTTACAAAGTGACAAACTTATTTCTTGGATATTCCAAGTGTGGAACGTAATATCCCCTTGCTTTCTGGGTGTCATCCTATCAAGTAACTAGCATTTTACTCCTTTTCATTTTAGTCTCCTAAAGTTCCGTTCATTCGGCTCCAGCATCACCATTGCTGTCTGAACGGAGCCATAGATCTCACTCCTCTAGGTCGTCGGGACTATCAGATCATGACCTTCAGAGGGTAGTGAGTCGACTTCTTAAGTCCGAGGCACTGGCCCAGATGCTACAAAGTCCAACTCAACAGTCGAGGACTAATCCCATCACTCAATGTTCCTCCTCTGACTCCTTTGAGTTCGGAGCCGGGGCGGCTCGGACCCGAGACTGTGGTGGCGTCGGAACCGATACCGTTGTCTTCGGTGCCGTCGTCTGCTCCGATGTCTTCCTTGGAAGAATCTCGGCGCCAGACTTCCCTCGTCGGCTCCGAGGGGGTGAGTGGCATCGGACCCTTGTCCGACCCCGCTCTTCCTCTCGGTGCTTTGGCGCTGGTGAGTTCGGCTCCGACATCGGCCTCGGAGCCATCACTGTCGGTGCCGGGGGAGGTTTTCAGCTTTTCGGAGCGGAGACCTCTGGCTCTGCCTGACAGGGGTGCCTTCGAGGTCGAGGAGCGTGTTAGAACCAGGTTCAACTCCACAGTCTGCTCCGTCTGCCCCTCCCTCCACGGTGCCTCCGGTGATTTCTGCTCACTCTCTCATCCCGGATCGTAGAGAGCCAGCTCCTCAAGTATCCCCAGTGGGGATCTCCTCCTCTTCCGAGGCCTCTCCTGACCCAGTAGGAGAGCCCCCTAGGAAGAGGCAGTGCAAGAGGAAGCACATTGACTCCCCTGAGTCTGTCACCTCTGACACTGATTTAGAGGATTCTGAAGGTTCCCCTCGTTCCCCCTCTTAAGATGTCTCCTTTGCAGACATCCTCGAAATCTTAAAACAGAGGGGGAATTGGCCAGCCCTCAACCCTTCAGAGGATGAATCGGCGTATCTTGAGGCGTTTGGCTCTCGCCCTTCCACCTCCTGGGTGTCCCCTCCCTTTGACCCCCTCATGCAAGTGGTGGCAAAGAAGGCCTGGACGGCTCCTGACTCAGTGGAACCCACCCCCAGGAGACCATCAAAATTTATCACTGCTCCCAAGGACAAAGAATTTTTAACCAAAGGCATCTCTGTGGATGCTATGGTGGTGGCTGCGGCCACCAAGAAGGAGTTAGCTGATCCTTCGGTGCCTGTTCATCCTCCTAACAAGGAGTCTAGGTCTATGGACAGGTACGGGAAGCGGATGTTCTCGTCAGCGACCTTTACTATGCGCTCGCTGAATTACCTGTGTCATTTCACTCGTCTTCAGAGGGATCTGCTCAAGGAAGCGAGCGAAATGTTAAAGGACCCAGTAGCTGCGGGTTTTCAGGATAGGATGAACTCTCAGCTGGCAATCCTTAATTCTATAACTAACTCCTCCATGCACCTCCTTTCATATGCGGCGGATGGAGCGAGTAGAGCGGCAGGTACAGGTGTGGCTTTGCATCGGCACGCCTGGATGCGGCTATGTAACTTTGCGGACCCTTTCAAGGCGTCCTTCACTAACTCCCCTTTTGATGGATCATCCCTCTTTGGTCCTCAAGTGAAGGAAACCCTGACTAGGTGCGAGACTGATGGCAAAACTCTCTTTGCCGTCTGAGTCTGTTTTTCTACTCCTTCTAGGCCTTACCCCAAAGGCCAGAAGGGGGGAAAGATGTGGTTCCGCAAACAGTCTCAGGGAGATTTGCCTGACGCACAGAGTCGATTCCCCTCTATAGGCAGAGGGGGGAACAATAATGGTAGACGCCGTCCTAGAGGCAGAGGGGGCCCGCAGAATCAGGGCAGTCGAGAAACCTTTTCCGACGTGCCCTTTCAGCATCCCTGAGGTGTTGCCCGACTGTCCACCTTCGGAGGCAGTCGGGGGAAGATTATCTCTGTACCCAGAAGCCTGGCTATCCCTAACTCAAGACAAGTGGGTACAGTCTATCATTTCCGAAGGCTACAGAATCCCATTCTTTTTCATTCCAAAGCAATCCAAAAAATCCCTTCCAGACGTTCCACCCAGTCAAAGGGAGCAAGCAGCACTAGAAATTTCAAAGCTGCTTGCAAAAAGAGCCATTCAACCAGTTCCAGCAGATCAACAAGGATCCGGAATCTACTCCAAATTCTTTTTGGTTCCAAAGAAAACAGGGGACTGGAGACCCATTTTGGATCTCAGCAACTTGAACAAGTTTGTCAAGAAAACAAACTTCCGGATGGTCACGCTGCAGTCCATTCTACCCCTTTTGGGGCGGGACAACTGGATGTGCTCAATAGATCTCCAGGATGCGTACTATAACATCAGAATGAGTCGACGCTCCAGGAGATTCCTCCGCTTCAGGCTGGGAACCAGTCATTTCCAATTCAGGGCCCTGCCCTTTGGACTCACTACAGCCCCCCCGAGTGTTTACCAAATGCATGGCAGTGGTCGCCTCTCATCTGAGACGACAAGGATTCCAGGTGTTTCCGTATTTAGACGACTGGCTCCTTACAGCCCCCACCAAGCATCTTTTGCTTCTTGCCAGAGACTAGGCTTTTCACACATGTCAAACACTAGGCATTTCAATAAATTACGAAAAGTCTGTCTTGTCGCCTTGTCGTGTTATTACCTTCCTAGGCGCAAATCTAGACACAGTCAACATGTCAGCCTGACTCTCAGAGCAGAGAATAGCAGACATACACAGACAGGTCTCGCTTGTCTTGCAGAGCAACAAAGTCAAAGCCAGATTGATCCTGAAGGTCTTAGGGATTATGGCGGCGGCCATCCCTCTTCTACCATTAGCTCGCTTCCATGTGAGAATCTTACTATGGATGCTCTTCACACAATGGTCTTTCCAACGACTTCCAATGTCCCATCCTATTCGGATAACACAATCGTGCAAGAATCATCTCTCTTGGTGGATCACATCTCCCCAGCTCTTCCTGTGGAGACCTTTCGTCCCTTCTCCTCAGGTTGCTACAGTGACAACGGACGCCTTCCTGATCGGGTGGGGGGGGGCATTACCAGGGCAGGACGGTCCAAGGCATGTGGCAACCTTTCGAGTGCCACTTGCACATAAATGTTCTAGAGATGAGAGCAGTGCTTCTAGCGTTGCAAGCCTTACAAGACTCTCTTCCCAAGGGAACTATAGCAATTCAGACAGACAATATGTCTGTAGTGTGGTACATCAACAAACAAGGTGGAACCAGATCTTACCACCTATGTCGAGAGGCACTCAGACTGTGGCAATGGACGATTTCTTCTCAGCGGTTTCTGTTAGCAACGCACATTCCCGGGAAGTCCAATGTGATTGCAGACAAATTGAGCAGAGCTATTCTCATGCCTCACGAGTGGTCTCTGAAGAATTCAGTGTTGGAGAAAGTTTTCCGAAAGTGGGGCCGGCCTTGCTGCGACCTTTTCGCTACTCCCCAAAACAGCAAGTGAGACGATTTCTTCACCCTCTTTCCCCAACCAGGCCACCCCATCAGAGACGCTCTAGTACACGATTGCCCCGGGGACTTCTGTATGCTTTTCCTCCCTTCCCACTGATATCTCAGCTAATACAGAAAGCCATCGCTCAGAAAGCTTCCATGATCCTCATTGCCCCTTACTGGCCTCGACAGGTTTGGTTCCCATTTCTCCACCGTTATCTGTTGGAGCAACCTTGGCATCTGGACCCAGTTCCAGACCTCTTGACCCATCAGTCGGGTCAGTTGCACCACTCCCTCCCTTCTCTGAACCTCACAGCGTGGTTCCTCCAATTCCAACTCTAGCCAGGCTTCATCTAATATCTCACTCAGTTCGAGATATTTTGATAGCCTCTCATAAATCTTCCACTCGGAAGATTTATCATAGTAAGTGGAAATGTTTTTCTTGTTGGGCGCAGTCAAAGAATATAGATCCTTTCACTGCTTCCATTCAATCAGTTTTAGACTTTCTAGCCGAACTTTTCCACTCAAGTTCGTCTACGTCTACCATCAAAGTTCAATTGGCAGCAATATCGAACTTTCATGTTGGAGTCTCAGAGTCCACCATTGTCTCACAAACTCTGCAAAGCCTTTTTAAAGGGAGTTTTTCTCCTCAAACCACCTATCAGGGATCCTCTTCCTCAATGGGATCTCAACTTGGCTCTAGCGTCCTTAATTCTTCCCCCCTTTGAACCTGCGGCTTCATGTTCAATGAAGTTACTATCTTGGAAAACACTCTTTTTAGTAGCTATCACTTCAGCTAGAAGAGTCTCTGAACTCCATGCTCTGTGTAGTCGACCCCCTTATCTTTTGTTTCATAAGGATAGGGTGTCCTTACGTACTAACCCGTCCTTTTTGCCTAAGGTAGCTTCACTGGCAAATTTGAATCAAACCATTGATCTTCCTGTGTTCTTCTCTAATTATTTGAACAGGTCAGAACAAAAATTACATTGCTTAGACGTTCATCGTCAACTTAGGTACTATTTAGACAGGACCATACAATTCAGGAAGTCTGATCAACTGTTTGTTTCTTATGCAGAAGGTAGAATGGGCCTTCCAGTTTCTAAAGTATCTCTCTCTAGATGGCTTACTTCGTTGATTACCCTTGTGTATGAGATCAGACATCAACAGTTGCCATCCAAACCCAGGGCTCATTCAACTAGAGCTTTAGCCACTGCTATAGCTTTCCAAGATAGGCTGCCTATTGATTCGATTTGTTCTGCAGCTACTTGGGCTTCTCCCCATACCTTCATTTCTCATTATAAGTTGGACTTGGCCTCTAGAGACCGAGCCAACTTTGGTTCCACTGTACTCAAGAGTCTGTTCTGATAGGCCACCCGGGACAAGGTGCTAGGGACGCGGTCCCATCCAGCAAGAATGAAGGCGAGATAGACAACTTAACATTTAGAAGTTATGTACCTACCATAACGTTCCATGTTAGTTGTCTTCTCGCCTTCTTTCTTGCGTCCCACCCTCCTTCCCCCTAGCCTGGACAGACCTAGAGGAGTTTGTTTTGTTCCTTTATGGAATTTCCTTGCTGGGCTTAGCTTTCAAATGAGATCTGAGGAGTTACCGCCTAGCATTGTGGGATATAGGGGAGCCTCGAGCCGGTGGAACTAGCTCTCGAGCTTTTAGAGTGGCCGAGTCGGAGCTGAGGATCGGCTCCGAACCCATCCAGCAAGAAAGAAGGCAAGAAGAAGACAACTAACATGGAACGTTAATGGTAGGTACATAACTTCTAAATTAAGTTCAAGACCCAGTTTATATCCACAATGCATCTAGGTTATCTGTTTCCCTTTGTACACTTGGCTGCTAGAATTCATTCACTGTTTATATCCTTCCATTTGAAAATTCTGCCTGCTTTGCCATCATTCTCTAGTTGTTGCCCTCAATTGTTTAGCAAAGATTGAAAATGGAGCCACCTTCTGTGGAGGTTTAATGCTAAATGTTTTGTCTTAGGGTCGACTAGTGAAGTTTTAGTCTCCACAGGTCGTCTGGCTTCCACTCATTGTGGGTGATCTTCTGTTTGTTGTTCCATAAATCAAGAAGTTTCATGAGGGTCCAAAAATGGTTCAGGACCCATTGGGAACATTATTTTAAGGAAGGCAGGGAAGTCATTTTGAACCCAAGATGATGCTGTTTGAAAAGTCTTATAATTGGAAAAATTGTTCATAAGAATAAGTCACTTGAAAATCCCATGGATAATTGTTTCAAAACAGCGACAGGAGAATAGCAACAGGAATGACAATTACTTAGCCCAAGGAGCATGACCAAAATGGAAATATGGCAGTTGGCAACAGAAAAAAAAAACACTAATAAATTTGGACACTGCAATTGAAGGTAAAAATGCCTCTACAAGTGACTTATTTTGTGATTTAAAAACTGAAACAAGCAATTTTAGCATTCCCATAGACATTTCAATGGGGTTTGACTGTTCAAATGATTTATTTAGTGATTTTAACACACAGTTAAATTTGAATGGCCCTTTTGAATCAGATTCAATGGTGGCTGACATTTTTGATGAAGAAATGGTAGACCAACAAAGTGGACCTGATATTATTTTTAACACTGCAAAAGATTTTAAGGTGTATAACTATTCTAGTAAGAATATTACTCGGATGCATGCAAATGTGCTAGGGGGTTCAATTTTATTCCTGCACACAGAGGCCTTATTACTGATTTACTACTTGATTTGAAGCTATATACTAGAAAATTAAATTTGTGTTTGTTCTTTAATTCAGATGGGGAAAATGTAGACTGTGTTAAAAGCGGTTTGAAAAAACCTAGTATCTTTAATCCACCTATGCATAATCTGGTACATTGTTTTGAAAAAAAACTTGAGGTGGATTTTAGGCAAATGTTGAAGGAAGAGGCCCATGTGGGTGATGACAATATGACTGCTAGTGAAAGGTTGTGCTTATTTGATATGGTCACTGTAAACAGATTTGTGTAATGAAACCTGATAAGGGAAATGGGATTGATAATCATGGACAAAATAGTCTATAGTAACAGTATGAATATTATTTTAGTGGATGGTACTTGTATAGAAGTTTCACAAAATTAAATTAACATTGCCTTTAAAAGGATAGACATCACACTGGGTGACATGATTTTTCAGGGTCAAATTAACCTGTATGAGTATAATTACATCAAAAACAAATACCCGGTGATTGCAAGTTTCTTTGGGATCCCTAAGATCCATAAGGACCTGAATCAACCCCCATTTAGACCTATAGTGGATGGAAAAAGATCCAAGACCCACTTTATGGCAAAGTTAGTAGACTTTTATTTAAGAGGGGGTGGAAGAACTTATGTATGTAAAGATATGTGGGATTTTCTGAAGGATTTAAACAAAGTAGCCGTTTTTGAAGGCATGTTTTGTGTTACTATAGATGTTAAAAATTTATTTTCAGTTATACTCCATAATAACTCCAATGGCTTGAAGCACAGCTTTGTATGACTAAGAAATGCACACACAATCGTATAATTTGATAATTGCCCTCATGGAAGTCATTTTTCACATAAATTACATTTTCTTTGAGGGACAATACTTCATGCAGGTGGTAGGTGTAGCTATGGGGGCCACTTCTGCCCCCATGTATGCAAATTACATTGTCTTTTTGGGAAACTGAATACATATTTAAAAGTAGATTTGTGGAAAATATAAAATACTACACAAGGTTTTTGGATGACCTTTTTTTAGTTTGGACGGGGTCAGCAGAGCTCTTGGATGAATTTCTGGATTACATAGGTTCATAGAAGGGTACTAGGCTATTGGCCCTAGGGCCTATATAAAACGATCCAAAAATGTACCCTGGCTTTCGCCACCCAAGAAAATAATTTTCCTGTGCCCCTGTCGAGCAGAGCCACAGAAGTGATCCCCCGGGGTGAATTTCCTATCTCCCATCCAATCATCAAGATTTTTCTTGAAGAGTGCTAATGAGTAGCTCTGTTTGACATAGGTAGTCTGTTCCAGAGTATGGGAAGTCTCTGGGACAGGAATCTATCCCTCCAGCATGTTCTGTTTATTGTGGTGGTAAGGTTTAGGTCCCTAGAGCGTGTAGCTCCGAGGGATTGAGATTTCTTTAAGTGAACTTTGTACAGGTTTAATAGTACCACCTTTTTAGAATTTACTCACACTTTACATAAGGATAGAACATATTATTTGGATGTAGAAATTAGTATAGACGAAGAGAAGCGGAAACTTAGATCAAGGATCTGTAGAAAACCAACTGTCTCTAACTCTTATTTGGATTACAGTAGTTGCCACCTTCTTACCAAAAAAAGAACATTGGTAAAAGGGCAGCTGGTAAGAGCAGCCAGGATGGTAACAAATGTCTTTATAGCTGAAACCAATTTTATTATGGACATGTTTAGGAGAAGCGGTTACCCCGAACTCCTACTGCAGAAAGTAAATATGGAAATTCAAACAAAAAGAGCTAGTGGGATTTTCAGATTTTCAGGCCCATCTTAAGTCAATAGTCCACATCTTGTGACGGTGAACATATATAATAGGTGTTATTGATGAAGGGGCAACAAATAGAGGAGAAAAAGACCTTCTCCTTTGTTACCACCTTCAATAAAGACAGTTTAGCTGTAGTAAGAATTGTCAGTAAAAACTGGTCCATCCTTAATTTGGATTATATGACTGTAGAAAAATTAGGCACGAAGCCATTTATTGCGTTTAAAAAGGGTAGCGCTTTTAAAAATGTACTTGAAAATAATAGGGTAGGAAAAGAACGTAATAATAGGCCCTTTGGAAACTTTGAATGTGGGATATGCAGGCATTGCCCCAATGTTGTTGAAACAGGTAAAACTTGGACTGGATGACTATAAGGTTAATATATACGTCATTTCACTTGTCAGTCTAAAAGTGTATATGCTGCAAAATGCTTGCAATGTCCAGCATTTTATATAGGGAAAAACCTGTAGAAAGTTCAGAGAAAGAATGTATGAACATCTAAATGATATAAAAAATGGTAGAAGTACAAATGCACTATCTAAACATATACTAGAACACAATGAACATGTATGTTTTTTTTGTTCTGCAGCAGATAGTTTTAGACAGTCAAGGGAGGGTGTTACCGGAACACTTAGAATTGTGTGAACTAAGATGGCAATTAAAGCTAAATGCATCGGAGTACCCTGGCCTGAATGAATATAATAGTATCTGTTGTTTACTAAAGCTCAGGCACATTGAGGGTTAATGCTTTTTAATTGCTTTATTGTTTTTTTAACTTTGGTTGAGTATGTGTTTGAAAAATATTTAAACCTGTTCTATGCAGATGTTTTTTTTTTTTTCTGAAGTCCCATGTAATTTTATGGGGGCCGAAAGTGCTTAATGTTTATTGTGGTTGTATCCAAGAAGAAGAACTGTTTCCGTTTGAGTTCCTGTCCTTGGCTGCAGATGTCCTTCAAGGATGCATCTGCAGTCATCACATATGGGTTGTTCTGCCTCAGGCAGCCCTTCGGTCGGCCGGATTCCAAAGTCTGGGTCCGGCGTCGGCTGATGTCGCCCCTTCCCTGACGTCACAGCGCCTGGGGTATAAAAGCGTCAGCCGACACCATCTTCCCCAGTCTTTCTTGCCGCATGGTGCCCAAAGCAGAAGCAGTTCGCAAGTGCCGGTCGGCCAGCTCCTGTAAATTCGCTATCCGAAGACTTCAAAAGCTAAGTACCCCGTTGGGGACTCTTTCTTGCCTCAGCCGATGTCAGAAAAAGTTAATAATTGTTTAACTTGTGGGAAACAAATACCTCATAAGGATTTCCACTCTTATTGTCTTCCTTGCTTAGGCCCAGACCACGACGTCTCGGCCTGTTCTGCCTGCGCTTCCTTCAACCGACGCACTCTTAGACGTCGGTCGGAATTCGTAGAAGAGTTTTTTGGGGATAGTTTTGCTTACAAAATGCCGTTGGAAACCCCGACATCAAACTTATTTAGAAAACAGAAAGACAAGGACCGACACACGCGGGCCGCGGTTTCAGCTGAAACCGCGGCTAGGCCTACCGCGAGTGTCTTGGTCTCGGCTGATACCGAGTCCTTGGAACTTCCGAACCCTGAAATATTACAACCGATAGCCTCGGCCCCGGAGGCTCCTACCGAGTCGGTTACAGAATTACCTTCCGAAACTGGGGTATTGGAAACCGACACCATACCTTTAGACAAAGCTACACCAGCACGTGGTGCAGCCAGGCCTCCTGCATCCATGTCTATTAAGGCCTTCACCAGGGCTAAAGCTGCAAAACACACTAAAGCCATGCCTCCCAGAGTTATTCCTCAGGGACCTTCTTCTAGTTCACAGATTCTAACTTTAGCAGAGGACCTTATCTCCTTAATTAGGGGCTCTCAGCCTCATCCGGACAGGGGCTCCCAACCCCCTCTAGACAAAAGGCCCAGGATGGATCCTCCTGATCCCCTTTCCTCAGAGGAGGCCTCTGTTGGCTCGGATCACTCAGACTACCAGGAGGAGGCTTATTCGGCCTACGAGGATTCGGATGCAGAGGAATCTATTCCCTCGGCCTCCCCTCCTGAAGAGCTTCCCTTTGGGGAGAACCTTCACTCTATGAGAGAGCATTTCAAATGGCAGGGCCAGGAATATTCTGATTCCAGGAAAATACTAAAAACTTTTCTCCATTTACCTCAGCATAGACCTTTGGCTATTCCTCCTGTTTTAAATGTGATTGATGATGTATACTCTGACTCTAGTATGACCCCTGACACTCTGCCTCCGGCCCCTGTTAAGCCCGATAGGTGTTACAGAGTCCCGGACACACATAATTTTCTTTATAAGGCCCACTCTGCTGACCCTGAAAGGGCCCTAAAGGGGTTGCAGCTGTTACTACTAAGAACCCACTCCCCTCTGCAAAGGAGTCCAGGGCATTAGAGACATGGGGTAAAAAAGTGTATACTTCTGCCACTCTTGCTATGAGGGCATTAAATTGTCAATTTCATATGATACAGTATCAAGAGTATTTGTTAGAAGAAATGCATAAGAAATTGTCTTCTTCTGAACCCCTTGACCGTAAATCCCTTCAGGATCTGGTACATAACTCCCAGCAGGTTAGCAACCACTTCTTGCAGTGTGGTTATGATGCATTGGAAGCTTCATGTAGGTCAGCAATGACAGGTGCTGTCATATGCAGGCATGCTTGGCTGAAGGAACAATCTCTGCCAGAACATGTTAAAGCTAAGCTTTTGGATGCTCTGCTGGAAAAGCAAAAGTTATTTGGTTCCACTGCTCAAGACGTCCTAAAGAAATTTGAGGAAAAGGCAAAATCTGTACAAACAGTTAAGGATTTTCTTCAAGTCCAACCGCCTAGATTCAGCAGAAACTGGCCTTCCAAGAATTGGTCCTTTCCGGACACAGAAAAATTTCAAAGGGGCAGGAACAGGCATGCCAGAGGTAGAGGGCAAGCTAGGGGCTCCTACAGAGGCCGTCAATGGCAACCTCCAATCCAGACAGGCAGTTCAGGATCTGCAACTGCTGCACAAGGACAAACTCAATGACTTTGCTTTGACTCCGCCAACCAGGGCTCAATTAGAAGCACATTTTGGTGGAAAGCTTTCTTTATTCTCAAGAAATTGGCACAACATTACAAGAGACAAATGGACACTCCAAATAATAGACAACGGATACAGGTTCCATTTCCACACATTGCCAAAAAGAAAAGGCATGCCAGGTCTGCCACCAAATCAAAGGGCAGAGGCTTTGAAACAAATCTCAAATTTACTACAAATGAAAGCCATAGAAAAAGTTCCTATTTCAGAACAAGGCCAAGGATTTTACTCCAGGCTTTTCCTTGTTCCAAGAAAAGAGCATCAATGGAGACCAATTCTCGACTTGTCCGCACTGAATACTTATCTCATTGTGCCAAAATTCAAAATGCTGACTCTACAGCAACTCCTTCCCATGCTGGGCAAGGGGTCTTGGCTGGTTACTCTAGACCTCAAGGAGGCATACCTGCATGTCCCTATCAGACAAAGTTGCAGAAGATACCTCAGATTTCTTGCAGGGTCAGAACATTATCAATTCTCAGCATTGCCCTTTCGCTTATCTACTGCGCCCAGAGTATTCACGAAATGCCTGGCATCAGTAATAGCACACTGCAGACTCCAGGGATTCAAATCTACCCATATCTGGACGACTGCCTTATACAAGCGGACAACCAACAAACTTTGATAAAGGACTTAAATTATGCCATCAATCTTCTACAGGCCTTGGGATATACAGTCAACATGCACAAATCAAGACTTGTTCCATCCCAAAGAATAACCTTTCTGGGTGCGGATCTAGATACAACCACCCAAATGGCTTATCTCACAGAAGAAAAACAAAGTCAACTACCGGATTACTTCAAGAATCTGACAAGACAAACCCAGCTGACTGCAAGGAAAATCCTGCAGGCCCTGGGTTACATGGCATCTTGTATTCTTTTGATTCCACAAGCAAGGCTACATATGAGAAAGCTACAGTGGTACCTAAGGAGTTTATGGACTCAGCACAGTCACAGTTGGGAAACATTAATCCCACTCATTCCATACCTTCACAAGGAATTTCTGTTGTGGGCTCAGGCCAGCCAGTCCAACAGAGGGTTGCCCTTCACAAAGCCAAAAACCTCCCAAACTATTACAACAGACGCTTTAGACCTAGGTTGGGGAGCACACATGGAGGGCAGAGGTATCCAAGGACAGTGGTCACAAAAGGAGCTACGCATGCACATAAATCAAAAAGAAATGCTAGCAGTGATACATGCAATCAAGGCCTTCAAACTCTTTCTGCATCAAGGCCATCTACTAATAAGGACAGACAACACCACAGTTATGTGGTACATAAACAAGCAAGGAGGTACCCATTCCTACCCACTTTGCAGACTGGCAATGAATCTATGGGATCTTTCCTTGAAACTCAATATACAGCTACAAGCTCAGTTTGTGCCAGGGAAGGACAATACACTGGCGGACAGCTTAAGCAGAAACATCATGGATGCACACGAATAGATGCTGCACCCAGACATTTTTCAACAGATAACACAATCTTGGGGGAGCCCGGACATAGATCTCTTTGCATCCCCCCGCAATCATCAACTGAAGAAATTCTGCTCAAGGACATACCACCCACAAGCATGGAAAGTGGACGCCCTCTCGTTCAGCTGGAGAAATCTGACAGTGTATGCATTTCCTCCTATTCCATTAATGACCAAGGTGTTACTGAAGATCAAGGCAGAGCAGCCAAAAGTGATTCTGATAGCTCCGGACTGGCCAAGACAGCACTGGTATCCACTGCTAAGGAGCATGTCACGTACGAAACCATGGCCCCTACCTCTATGGCCACTTCTACTGACACAGCACAGATACAAAACTCTACATTCCAACCTGAAAACATTGCAACTAACAGCGTGGAGAATACCTTGACTCCTCCTCAGGATAAGCTATCCCAGAGAGTGAAGAATATTATTATGGAAGCTGTACGCCCTTCCACAAGGAAGGCATATTCAGCAAAATGGAAAAGATTTCTCATCTGGAACTCCACAAAGGGCCTAGATGCGACAATGATGAACATGGCACATATCCTGGAATATTTGGCAGAAATGTTCCACAATGGGCTGTCTTACTCTTCTATTAAGATTCATGCTTCAGCAATTTCAGCTGAGTACAATACTGATCCACCTGTCTTTTCTCATCCTCTCCTAAGACAGTTTCTAAGAGGAATTATAAACATCAAACCTCCTAGGAAACCACCTCTACCTGCTTGGGACCTTAACTACGTGTTGGAAAAACTAACACTGCCTCCATTTGAACCAGCAGCATCTGCAGATCTACAGTACCTTTCATGGAAGACTGCTTTCCTTCTGGCAATAACCTCAGCAAGAAGGGTTTGAATTGCAGGCCCTGATGGCAGTTCAGCCATTTATTATTTTTCACCAGGACAGAGTTTCATTAAGAACTAATCCTACTTTTATGCCAAAGGTGGTATCCAGGGTTTCATTGAATCAAGTCATTCACTTGCCTACCTTCTTCCCAAATCCACAAAACAAAGGGGAGAAACTGCTGCACACCCTGGACATTCACAGACAGTTGCGCTACTACTTGGACAGAACTAAAGGTTTCAGGAAAACTGACCAGCTGCTGGTAGCATATGCTGCTGGTACTCAAGGAAAAGCAATTTCCAAACAGACAATTTCAAAATGGATAGGAAATTGCATCCGCTTTTGTTACTCATTTCATGGAAAGACTGTACCAGCTAACATTAGACCTCATTCTACGAGAGCCACAGCCACCTCCACAGCCTTCTTAAGAGGGGTGGCTACAAAAGACATTTTAGAAGCTGCCACATGGAGCTCCGAGCATACATTTGCCAAGCATTACAATTTACCTTTATATTCCAGATCCAGTGCAGGCTTTGCTACGGCTGTCCTGCAGGGTATCTTAGCTACACCATCCTTTTCCTAGTAGCTCCTCCCCCAGATTGGCTATGGTATTATACCCATATGTGATGACTGCAGATGCATCCTTGAAGGACATAGTACAGTTTTGTACCTACCATAAATGTAGATGTCCGATAGGTATGCATCTGCAGTCAGGTTTACCCTCCCTCCTTCCCCTCTGTGGTATTCCTAGGGTGCTTACCTCTCTATTAGCTAGCTGGGGGGGATCTATTATGGTGTATTTGTTTTTACATATATGTATATATATATTTTTGCAAATGTTTGGATTTTTTATTGCTTATTTTCCAAATTTAGCCTTCCTAGAGGGCACCTGGCATCTGGGGCAAGAAAAACTGAGGAAGATGGCGTCAGCTGACGCTTTTATACCCCAGGCGCTGTGACGTCGGGGAAGGGGCGACATCAGCCGACGCCGGACCCAGACTTTGGAATCCGGCCGACCGAAGGGCTGCCTGAGGCAGGACAACCCGTATGTGATGACTGCAGATGCATACTTATCGGACATCTACATTTATGGTAGGTACAAAACTCTACTTTTGTTTCTTTGGAGTCAAGAAAAGACCTCCACTTTCATAGCATATGGTTGAACTCTGGGATATCATGTCTGTTCCGCCTAGAGTAGTTGTAATGTGATTGGACCCTGTAGACTTTTTCTATCAAAATGGAGTCTTCAGGAATTCCTGTCCACTAAGCAAGATATTGCTTTACAAAAATAGTGCAGTCCCCTGCCTTCCATTCTGTCTAGTACTTAAATCAACCAAATATTCTTAGCTCAATCAACCGAATATTCTTTCGTCATGTCCTATACACTATGTCTTCTTGTTTCTGTCTCTCTCCGATGTCCTCTAACTTGCCCTCTGCCTTTGCTAGCTTTTCTTTTAGCTGGCCATTTTCCTTTTGGAGCTCCATGATCCCATCTGAATGACGAGAAAGGACTTACTGAACCTCCTCATGTTTTTTTGTTGTGTTCAATAAATGTGTCCATTTCTGCATTTACTTTCTGCATTTTGGAGAGATTAGCTCAACAGCATCTGCACCTTGACACTGCAGTCCCTTCTCCATCTTGTCACCTTTATTGTAGGTTTTTGCTTAGGGTTGCAAATGCTTTGGTGGTTTTAAAAGATTACATTTGCGGGCCCCTGGACATTTGCAATATTTCTGTACTCCTTAGAAGTTTGTTTGCTTTTAGATTTCATCATCTCTCAATCCTCTAACATTCGCTTCTGAAGTTTGGTATTTATTACCTCTGGCTCCCTGTGTTTTCAAGCATGTGATAATATGGAGCTCTTCTAACCATATTTTCCCTAGAAATCCACCATACCGTATGTCCAGCTGCTTTGTGCTTTTTGACAATTCCTTACTTTTGTAATTTATTGATGCTGTTTCATCGAGGTGAAAATACATGTTAAATTTGGACTCTCATTTCACACACTGCAGATGTCGTTAAGCAGATTAATACTCTGTCACAGTTGACCCACTTTTGTTGAGTTTAAGAAAGCATTACCCGTGTCAGCATGACTTTGTTTGAAAAAAACTGTGACAACATAAAACTACTCAACACATCTTCACTTGCACCTTTACTCCTGTAAGGACTCAAGGCTGTAGCAAAACATGGTTATGTGTTCGCAATAGATGACACTGTAGGTAGATAAGTGATACCCTACTCACCAGGCTGCATAGGGACAGAATTGTGATCATCTTTTTCTGTGGCTGCAGCACTTGGGATGTGACCAGAGGCTTTATGTCCCTTCACCTCAACTGTGGATATGCTGTTATTTGCAGGGTGAATGAACTTAAATGCTCTACCTTTGGTATACATGCAGAGAACTATAATTCGGTTCTATACGCATATGTCCAAGACAGGTAATTGAGATTGCTGCCACTATTTCAAACAAAAATAATTGATATCAACAGTTGCCTTATTAACTGTAGTAATTTTAGGGGAATCCAGTGTGCATCAGCATGGGGAGGTAATTATTGAAAGGCCAGCTTGCTTTATCAGGGATACGTTTGGTCAGTTTCTGGTTTCTAAGTCATTGCCATTGTCATCTAAGGATCACAATGGGTATATTTACAAGCTGGATTTTATATTTAATTCCAGTGCCATAATTCTAGTTGACTTCAGTTATCCATGCTTCATTTGGTGCTCTTACACAACTAACAAATACATGCCAAGTATTTCCAGTATTTCTTAAATACCAACTCTGTAGTTCAAATTGTCAAAGTTCTCATGAGAGGGAGAAACTTGCTTGACATTCTCCTTATGGGTACTGCCTTTGTTTGTGCACCTATCAGTATTATGTGCTCTTTGTTCAAGTGTTGACCGTAACACTGTTACTGTTTCCTTCAAAACTAGTGTCAGATTGCCCACAGATTCAACTACATTTAGAAACTACTCCAGAGTCAACCTTATTTCACTATCTGATGATGTTGAGAATTTCAAGAGTGCTTTCTTCTCTGCTTAGCCAGTCTGTAAAGTTACTGTATTGGCTATTGATTTGTATAGCTATTTCATTCATTGTATAGGTATAGGCATGGTAGGGAAATGAGTATTAAACTTGTATAGTGAATCTTTCAGATAAACTTTTAATAGGATAAGAAAATTATGTGGTACGTATAAATTTTCTACCATTAATCAGACTGAAGAGTATAAACATGTCTGCAAGCCCCTTAAACTCATTAGGAAGAGTAAGTCTGAATATATACTGACAGCTAACTCTTTGAAGGATAATGAAAAGGCCTTTTTCAACAATGTTGGGAATATAAGAAGTAATGTGCCAGTACTCCACCAAGCTTGACGTGAATGGCACTAGCTGTTTTGATACAAAGCAGGAGGAAATGTCCTCATTGAAAATTGAGCTCAGATTTTTCCCTACCTCACATCCCAGTGTCCCTCCCCTTGAATTTTTTTAATACTACTCCTTCCATCCTGTCATTGTGGACTGGATCTTGGAGGATATCGTCAAATCAAAAACATAG